>NC_133324.1:778710671-779017643 GCF_042186555.1 Aquarana catesbeiana
TCTAATCCATTTGGCCATTTACAATTCCTACATAATCTACACAAAATCCACAGAAAGCCCCGTCCCCTTCCTAAAATTCATAGAAGTAGTAGTCACGTCCCTCATCTATCAACAAAGACCCCCCCAGAAGACCTTCGTTCTGATGCTGTTAGCCGACTTCATGAACGCCACTTCCCGTACAACATTCCACCATCGGAAGCAGGCCGAAGACGGCAAAAAAGATGTCGCGTGTGCAGCAGAAAAGGTTTTTCGAAAAGATACTAGCTTCCATTGTCCCCAGTGTCCCTCCCAACCTGGCCTTTGCATTGGTGAATGCTTCGAACTGTATCATACATCCCTAAATTATTAGCCCATATTTTCCCCATTTTTGCTGATCATTTTCCATGCTTCCCCAAATAACAATGCCACTGCCTTCAACGTAAACTGACCCTGGCCTGCTTTTTGACTATACCTCTGCCTACCGTTTGGACTGCTTCCACATGAACTGACCCTGGCCTGTTTTGACTATGCCTCTGCCCACCGTTTGGACTGCTTGCTCGTGAACTGACCATGGCCTGTTTTGTGACTATGCTTCTACACACCGCTTGGACTGCTTGCACGTTTACTGACCCTGGCCTGTTTTATGGACTATGCATTTGCCTACCGCTTGGACTGATCTGTTGCCCTGCTACTATAGTACACAGGGGTCTCACATATGTGAGAGGCTCCAGAATAGTTTTTCCGGATGGAGAAAACAATTTTTTTTGTTTTCTCCTGGTTTTGTAATTTCCGGATTAGGATCTGGAGTCCGGAGGCTTCATAGATACTTGGGTGGGTCGAAGCCTCTACCCCTGTGCCCCTGTGCACAGGTCTTACCCGATTGCGGCCCTCAGCCTTCTGCTGACTTACTGCCATCAAGCCTTTGCCTGCCGCATGAACGGACCACACCTCTGCCTGCTACCTGGACTATGCAAATAATTAGCTGTAGCAAGAGGCAGTATGTTTATGAAGGGCTGGAGAGCGGTACAATAATGAGTGTCTGCAGGTAACAGTGTACCAGGACCAATATTATGGCTGTGCTGGCTGTCTCTGCCTGGACAATTTCTATGGACAAATGCTTTGGCTGTGCTGACAATATCCTTGTGCTTACTATAGACAATATTCCTGCCTGCTGCCTGGATAATTACTATTGCTGTCGCTAAGCACATCCCTGACTGCTGCCTGGACCAGTGCTCTCTTCTGTGGACACTACTAAAAGCACAGGTAATACTTTTTTTTTTTACCCTTTCCGCAATAGAATTTATTTTGGATTGTAATTCTTGGTATGTACATGCTATGTGTTAGAAATATGAAGGGCCTTCAAAAATGATAGGTTGCCAGGAAATTATCTATGTAATGTATGCTCCTAGAACGCCTGATGGTGCTACTTGGATGTTGGGCCTCTGTATGTGGCAAGCTGTGTAAAAGTCTCACACATGTGGTATCCCCATACTCAGGAGGAGTAGCAGAATGTATTTTGGGGTGTCATTTTTGCTATGTGTTGGAAATATCTTATAAATGGACAACTTTGTGTAAAAAAAAATGCGTTTTTATTTTTTTTCCACATTTTCCAAAAACATCTGGAAAAAAAATAACCGTTCAAAAGACTCATTATGCCTCATAGATTATACATTGGGGTGTTTGCTTTCCAAAATGGGGTCATTTTGTGGCCAATTCCTTTGTCCTGGTGCTCCAGGGCCTTCAAAATTGTAATAGGTGGTTGAGACATGAGATGTGCAATTTATGCTCGTAGATCGCCTGATGGTGCTACTTCAATGTTGGGCCTTTGTATGTGGCCAGGCTGTGTAAAAGTCCCACACATGTGGTATCCCCATACTCGGTAAGAGTAGCAGAATGTATTTTGGGGTGTAATTTGTTGTATGCATATGCTCTGTGAGAGAAATAACCAGTTAATATGACAATTTTGAAAAAAAAAAAAAAAAAATCTTCCTTTTGCAAAGAATTGTGAGAAAAAATTACAACTTAAAAAACTCACCATGCTACTTACTTAATACCTTGGAATATCTACTTTCTAAAAAGGGGTCATTTGGGGGGTATTTGTACTTTTCTGACTTGTTAGTACCTCAAGAAATGTACTGAAGGCCTGATCAGATGTTTTCAATTTTCAGTGATTGGCACCATAGTTTGTAGACTCTATAACTTTCACAAAGACCAAATAATATACACTAATTTGGGTTATTTTTACCAAAGATATATAGCAGTATAAATTTTGGCCAAAATTTATGAAGAAAAATTTATAATTTGCTAAATTTTATGACAAAAGCAAAGAAAAAGGCAATTTTTCACAAAATTTACGGTCTTTTTTTATTTATAGCACAAAAAATAAAAAACCCATTAGTGATTAAATACCACCAAAAGAAAGCTCTATTTGTGTGAAAAAAAGGACACAAATTTCATTTGGGTACAGTGTTGCATGACTGAGTAATTGTCATTCAAAGTGTGAAAGCACCGAAAGCTGAAAATTGGTCTGGGCAGGAAGTGGGTTTAAGTGCCCTGTATTGAGGTGGTTAATGTCTAAACCGCTGGCAACAAAAGTGAGTACACCCCTAAGTGAAAATGTCCAAATTGGGCCCACTTAGCCATTTTCCCTCCCCGGTGCCATGTGACTCGTTAGTTTTACAAGGTCTCAGTTGTGACTGGGGAGCAGGTGTGTTAAATTTGGTTTTATCACTCTCACGCTCTCATACTGATCACTGGAAGTTCAACATGGCACCTCATGGCAAAGAATCCTCTGGTGATCTGAAAAAAAGAATTGTTGCTCTACATAAAGATGGCCTAGGCTATAAGAAGATTGTCAAGACCCATAAACAGAGCTGCAGCTTGGTGGCCAAGACCATACAGCGGTTTAACAGGACAGGTTCTACTCAGAACAGGCCTCTCCATGGTTGACCAAAGAAGTTGAGTGCACATGCTCAGCGTCATATCCAGAGGTTGTCTTTGGGAAATAGACGTATGAGTGCTGCCAGCATTGCTGCAGTGGCTGAAGGGGTGGGGCGTCAGCCTGTCAGTGCTCAGACCATACGCCGCATACTGCATCAAATTGGTCTGCATGGCTGTCATCCCAGAAGGAAGCCTCTTCTAAAGATAATGCACAAGAAAGCCCGCAAACAGTTTGCTGAAGACAAGCAGACTAAGGGCAGAGATTACTGGAACCATGTGCTGTGGTCTGATGAGACCAAAATAAACGTATTTGGTTCAGATGGTGTCAAGCGTGCGTTGCGGCAACCAGGTGAGGAGTACAAAGACAAGTGTGTCTTGCCTACATTCAAGCATGGTGGTGGGAGTGTCATGGTCTGGGGATGCATGACTGCTGCTGGCACTGAGGATCTACAGTTCATTGAGGGAACCATGAATGCCAACATGTACTGTGACATACGGAAGCCGAGCATGATCCCCTCCCTTTCAGAGACTGGGCCACAGGGCAGTATTCCAACATGATAACGACCACAAACACATCTCCATGATGACCACTACCTTGCTAAAGAAGCTTAGGGTAAAGGTGATGGACTGGCCAAGTATGTCTTCAGACCTAAACCCTATTGAGCATCTGTGGGGAATCCTCAAACGCAAGGTGGAGGAGCGCAAGGTCTCTAACATCCACCAGCTCCGTGATGTCATCATGGAGGAGTGTAAGATGACTCCAGTGGCAACCTGTGAAGCTCTGGTGAACTCTATGCCCAAGAGGGTTAAGGCAGTGCTGGAAAATAATGGTGGCCACACAAAATATTGACACTTTGGGCCCAATTTGGACATTTTCACTTAGGGGTGTTCTCACTTTTGTTGTCAGCGGTTTAGACATGAATGACTGTGTGTTGAGTTATTTTGAGGGGTCAGCAAATTTACACTGTTATACAAGCTGTACACTCACTACTTTACATTGTAGCAAAGTGTAATTTCTTCAGTGTTATCACATGAAAAGATATAATAAAATATTTACAAAAATGTGAGGGGTGTACTCACTTTTGTGAGATAATGTATATATATATATATATATATATATATATATATATATATATATATATATATATATATATATACACACACACATACACACACACACACATTATATATACACATATATATATACACACACACACTATATATATACATAAATATGACAGGGGGGCATGGTTACAGTGTTGGGGGGTCTGAACGAGGTAGAAGGAAGTTAAAAATCTTCCTCCTTCCCCCTCAAATCCCCCCAGATTCCCTGTTCACTCCCTGATTCTCCACCTCTGAGCTGGTGAATCGTGGAGTGTGAATTCTGACACAGATCGCCAGTGAAGCGTTGAGATCGCAGCTTCATAAACTGGCCGTTACTGTGTCAGTCAGTGAGGATTCTCTGTGTGCGGAGATCATCGGCGGGAGAACATGTTCAAACACTTCTCCCCCGATTACCTCTGTTTCATAAACTGTTTATGGACTGTGAGAGATCACCGCTGTTCACTGCTTCATAAACGGACACCATAATCCAGATTAAAAAAAACATTGAACTAAAAGCTGTAATGTAACAAAATAGGTAAAAAGCCAAGGGGGGTAAATACTTTTGCAAGGCACTGTATATAATGGTAAAAGTGATAAGGATGGACCCGCGCCATGGAGAAAAATAGAATTGTAAATAAATTGCAAATAAATTATAAAATAAATACAAAATGTACATATACGTGTGCGTTTACACACTCACCCACATGTACATATGTAATAGGGCTGCCGCTGTAGTGTGGGATGAATACCCCAAAAAATGACAACAGAAAAAATATATATGCTCAGCGCTGCCTCTCTCAATCATAAATGTGCATACACTCACATCAATGATGACGCCCAGTGGGAGGGGCGAAACATGTCAAGCTAAGGATAATCTGTGAAGACTGTTTGGATGCCAAGGTGGCAATTTTTGCACATTTTAAAGATTCTGATGTAAGTGTAATGATTTTAAACCTTTTAATAAACCTTGCAGCATTACACTATATGCCATTTTCTCTTCACTTGTCCAAACTTTACTACTCCGATCGTCTTTGACTAAGCAAAGTATGTAAGATCTACAATCAAGTGGTGAAGGAGAGGAGGTTCCATTCTCTGAGGCACAACCTACCTACATATCTGCTGGACAGGAGACACCATCTTGATATACTCAGGCGTATTTTTCATCTTTATCTGGTGAGTGGGGATCCAGGAGGAGAGCACAGGAAGTCACCAAGATTACATCAACGTGTCACCAGCCCTGCACCTCACACTTGATGAACTTTATTGTTTGCACCTTATTTTGTAATTTTTTTGAATTTTTGAACTTTATTGTATGCCTTTTTTTTGCACTATATTAGCACTTTGTTACACATGTTGTCATATGACACATATTTGATGTGAGTGTATACACATTTATGATTGAGAGAGGCAGCACTGAGCATATATATTTTTTCTGTTGCCACTGTATATAATGACTATCCACTGTCTCCAAACCAGTTCGTCTGGGGCTGAAATTTTCAGATATCACTAAGAACATGGAAAGTGCTGTGTGTTTTCTGGTGAATTCAACTTGCTTCTGACCCATGTATGATTCATGTCTGACCTTTTCTAAGCTCCTTCAGGTCGTTTTACATCCTCATTATGGATAAAAACTTCTGACAAACGTCTATACAAGTTTAAAAGTAAATCATTTCCCAGCTGTAATTTTTTTTCTATTGTCAGTTTACAAAAATGAAAGAAAACATTGAATTGACTGCTATGGACAATATTACTACTTTATTTTTATAAACACGCCTTAGGGTTCTTTCTCACCACATATGCTGGGATTAATTTGTGAGCGCATTCCCAACATATGGGAACCAAAAAGTAACAGTTCTCTATGAACAAGTTCACACCAGCGTGTTGCATTGCATTTGCCCAGTGCTAAAAACAAGTACGGCATGCACTACTTTTCATCAGTGCAGCACAATGCAATGCATTCAAATGTGCACAAATGTGCAGAAACAGAACACGCTGCAAGGCAAATCAAGGCAAACAAGAAAAAAACAAAACAAACAAAATGCAGGTATAATGCACGCCAATGCATTATAACACATTACAAAAAGAATGCAACACATGCGCTAATGGATGCGTTGTGGTGAAAATTGTCAGGGCTGGGCTCAGCCCTTCATTCTCAAAGCTGGCCGCTCAGCTGTCGGCTAATTGCTAGCTCCTTTCTCTCCACAGTGACTCACCTGTTGATGATATCCTGCTGGTCAGTCCTGCCTACTTAAGCCGTCCAGTCCAGATGATCTCTGCCTTCGCCTTGGTCACATCTCTAAAGACGCTCTCCTGTGTTCCTGTTAAAGACTTGCTTGGCTGACATTCCTTCTGGCTCCAAATCCTGCTTGCTGTTCTACTACACTCATCTCTGGCTCCCTGACATTTTGGCTTGTCTGACTATCCGTTCCGGTTCATGAACTCTAGCTATGTTTTGACTACGCTTACTCTGTTTACCTTTTTTTTATTATTAATAAACAAGTGTGATTTAACTGTACTTCTGTCTCAGTCTGATTCATGGTTTCTGACAAAAATGAGCCCTTAGTGTGTTTATTGTTTAATGTTATTCCTAAACATTTGTCTGTTCTCAGCAGTGCACACGCAACTTCACCCCCCCTCATTTATGCCAAGCTACTCCAACCTTGCCCATTCTGGAATGGACACATTTTTTGCTAGCTATAGATGTGCTAGTTTTCATAGTTTTACATGTGCTATCTACTACGAAAAATATCAATAAAAGTTGTATAAACCAACTTAAAATGTGTAACCAATATCATGGTTGAGATAGCTGCTTCCACTGTTATCCAAAAACAGATACTTCAAACATGCAGATATATACATAAATACTGTACACATGTAGCGCTATTCCTGTAAGAACAGTGATTATAATACACATGCAATATTAGATGCAATGCAAACAAACTCAGTGCAAAAATCCAAACACAATCTCAATATAAACTTGATTCCACCACACTGATTGTGAAATATTATGTAAAAGTCAGCTAAAATGAAATTCTATGTAATAATGACTTTATGTGACCACTCAAGTTCTCCAACACCCAGTGAATCACCATCGGGGACACTCCTTCTCTGCCACCACCCATAATTATGGAGGTCACAAGCAATTTAACAGATCGTAGCCGAAAGAGAATTACTCAAACAGCCACAGGTTAGTACTCTTCATTTCCGGTAAAGCTCATGTTATATGTATCTCATCAAGGAAAATGCCATACATAGCGTAAAAAAGCAGCAAAAGAATTAGAGCCCATCACATTCAGAGCACATGCACAGTAAGGTCAGATAGCGTTCCCCACCCTATGCATGTTTTGTCAGAAATACAGTTGCCAGAGTAGACAGGAACACAGGATCTGACAGTGACCAGATGTCTTAAATGCACACAGCAATTAAAGGAAGAGGAAATCACTTCCAACTCCTGGAAAACAGCAAACAGAAGAGGGAATCACTTCCAACTCCTGGCAATATCGAACTAATAATTAAGCTGAAAAAAGTCTCTCTTTTTAGATTCTAAATTGTTGTGGAATTAAGAGATGGTTTTGCAGGTGTATTAGTTTGATTCTGCCAGGAGTTGATTACCTCTTCTGTTAGCTGTTTGCTAACAGTTGGGAGTGATTCCCTCTTCCTTTAGTTGCTGTATTTAAGACATTTGGTCTCTGTCAGATCCTATGTCCCTTCCCCCCCCCAAGAAGTAATTTCTGATGAAACGTGCATAGAGCAGGTGTCACATACCTGGTAGTGAGGCTGGCACAAAGAGGCAGACCTCTTGTACAGCTACAACTCGGGGACCACTGATAGTGAAACAGCAGCCATGGGAGCATGATGAGGTATGAGTGCCTGAGATCAGTCCAGTAGTCCGCGTAGGTAGCATTAGTCAGCAGGTGGATATGGCAGCAGAACAGGCTGGTGGTTGATGATCTGGCACAGAGCTTTGGCTGGTGGCAGACTGTGGATGTGCAGCAGGAAGCTCGAGCCAGATGTGAGCTCACTGGACTGAAGGCTGTATGAGCAGGATGCAGGGTCAGATGAGCTGGGTTGGTAGCAGTCAGGCAGATCAGGCATAAATGGCAAGCAGTGGGATAGTCAGGTCACAAGCCAGTGTCGGTAACGGTGAAGGAGATCAGGCAAGAACAGGAGGCAGAAGCAGCATCTGGGGACAAGCCAAGGTCAGGCCAGGTAGCAGACAAGCATGGTTGGGAGCAAGCTGGGTCAGGAACAGAGGTCAAACACAGGTATCAGGAATAGGGATGAGCTTCGAGTTCGAGTCAAACTCATGTTCGACTCGAACATTGGCTGTTCGCAAGTTCACCGAACAGCGAACAATTTCGGGTGTTCGCGGCAAATTCGAATGCCGCGGAACACCCTTTAAAAGTCTATGGGAGAAATCAAAAGTGCTAATTTTAAAGGCTAATATGCAAGTTATTGTCATAAAAAGTGTTTGGGGACCTGGGTCCTGCCCCAGGGGACATGGATCAATGCAAAAAAAAGTTTTAAAAACGGCCGTTTTTTCAGGAGCAGTGATTTTAATAATGCTTAAAGTCAATCAATAAAAGTGTAATATCCCTTTAAATTTCGTACCTGGGGGGTGTCTATAGTGTGCCTGTAAAGGGGCGCATGTTTCCTGTGTTTAGAACAGTCTGACAGCAAAATGACATTTTGAAGGAAAAAACTCATTTAAAACTACTCGCGGCTATTGCATTGCCGACAATACACATAGAAGTTCATTGATAAAAACGGCATGGGAATTCCCCAAAGGGGAACCCCGAACCAAAATTAAAAAAAAAAATGACGTGGGAGTCCCCCTAAATTCCATACCAGGCCCTTCAGGTCTGGTATGGATATTAAGGGGAACCCCGGCCAAAATTTAAAAAAAAAAATGACGTGGGGTTCCCCCTAAATTCCATACCAGACCCTTCAGGTCTGGTATGGATTTTAAGGGGAACCCCGCGCCAAAAAAAAAAAAAAAAAACGGCGTGGGGTCCCCCCAAAAATCCATACCAGACCCTTATCCGAGCACGCAACCTGGCAGGCCGCAGGAAAAGAGGGGGGGACGAGAGTGCGGCCCCCCCTCCCTCCTGAACCGTACCAGGCCACATGCCCTCAACATTGGGAGGGTGCTTTGGGGTAGCCCCCCAAAACACCTTGTCCCCATGTTGATGAGGACAAGGGCCTCATCCCCACAACCCTGGCCGGTGGTTGTGGGGGTCTGCGGGCGGAGGGCTTATCGGAATCTGGAAGCCCCCTTTAACAAGGTGACCCCCAGATCCCGGCCCCCCCCCTGTGTGAAATGGTAAGGGGGTACATAAGTACCCCTACCATTTCACGAAGAAAGTGTCAAAAATGTTAAAAATGACAAGAGACAGTTTTTGACAATTCCTTTATTTAAATGCTTCTTCTTTCTTCTATCTTCCTTCATCTTCTGGTTCTTCTGGTTCTTCTGGCTCTTCTGGTTCTTCCTCCGGCGTTCTCGTCCAGCATCTCCTCCGCGGCGTCTTCTATCTTCTTCTCCTCGGGCCGCTCCGCACCCATGGCATGGGGGGGAGGCTCCCGCTCTTCTCTTCTTCTTTTCTTCTCTTCTTCTCTTCTTCTTTTCTTCTTTTCTTCTCCGGGCCGCTCCGCAATCCATGCTGGCATGGAGGGAGGCTCCCGCTGTGTGACGGCGCTCCTCGTCTGACAGTTCTTAAATAACAGGGGGGCGGGGCCACCCGGTGACCCCGCCCCCCTCTGACGCACGGTGACTTGACGGGACTTCCCTGTGACGTCACGGGGAATGCCACAGGGAAGTCCCGTCAAGTCACCGTGCGTCAGAGGGGGGCGGGGTCACCGGGTGGCCCCGCCCCCCCCCCGTTATTTAAGAACTGTCAGACGAGGAGCGCCGTCACACAGCGGGAGCCTCCCTCCATGCCAGCATGGATTGCGGAGCGGCCCGGAGAAGAAAATGAAGAAGAGAAGAAAAGAAGAAGAGAAGAGCGGGAGCCTCCCCCCCATGCCATGGGTGCGGAGCGGCCCGAGGAGAAGAAGACAGAAGACGCCGCGGAGGAGATGCTGGACGAGAACGCCGGAGGAAGAACCAGAAGAGCCAGAAGAACCAGAAGAACCAGAAGATGAAGGAAGATAGAAGAAAGAAGAAGCATTTAAATAAAGGAATTGTCAAAAACTGTCTCTTGTCATTTTTAACATTTTTGACACTTTCTTCAAGTGAAATGGTAGGGGTACTTATGTACCCCCTTACCATTTCACACAGGGGGGGGCGGGATCTGGGGGTCACCTTGTTAAAGGGGGCTTCCAGATTCCGATAAGCCCCCCGCCCGCAGACCCCCACAACCACCGGCCAGGGTTGTGGGGATGAGGCCCTTGTCCTCATCAACATGGGGACAAGGTGTTTTGGGGGGCTACCCCAAAGCACCCTCCCAATGTTGAGGGCATGTGGCCTGGTACGGTTCAGGAGGGAGGGGGGGCCGCACTCTCGTCCCCCCCTCTTTTCCTGCGCCTGCCAGGTTGCGTGCTCGGATAAGGGTCTGGTATGGATTTTTGGGGGGACCCCACGCCGTTTTTTTTTTTTTTTTTGGCGCGGGGTTCCCCTTAAAATCCATACCAGACCTGAAGGGTCTGGTATGGAATTTAGGGGGAACCCACGTCATTTTTTTTTTTAATTTTGGCCGGGGTTCCCCTTAATATCCATACCAGACCTGAAGGGCCTGGTATGGAATTTAGGAGGACTCCCACGTCATTTTTTTTTTTTAATTTTGGTTCGGGGTTCCCCTTTGGGGAACTCCCATGCCGTTTTTATCAATGAACTTCTATGTGTATTGTCGGCAATGCAATAGCCGCGAGTAGTTTTAAATGAGTTTTTTCCTTCAAAATGTCATTTTGCTGTCAGACTGTTCTAAACACAGGAAACATGCGCCCCTTTACAGGCATACTATAGACACCCCCCAGGTACGAAATTTAAAGGGATATTACACTTTTATTGTTTGACTTTAAGCATTATTAAAATCACTGCTCCTGAAAAAACGGCCGTTTTTAAAACTTTTTTTTGCATTGATCTATGTCCCCTGGGGCAGGACCCAGGTCCCCAAACACTTTTTATGACAATAACTTTCATATAAGCCTTTAAAATTAGCACTTTTGATTATTCATGTTCGTGTCCCATAGACTTTAACGGTGTTCGCATGTTCGAACGAACTTTTTTCCTGTTCGCATGTTCTGGTGCGAACCGAACAGGGGGGTGTTCGGCTCATCCCTAATCAGGAACCAAGCACACAGAAGCTGTAAGAGCAAACAGCAATGAGCCAATGCTGCAGTTTTGTTTCGTACCAGTATTGGTGACAGTTTGGTGCCCACATCTGTGCATATATATGCAGACGATACTAAGTTAAGCAGGGCAATAACTTCTCCGCAGGATGTGGAAACCTTGCAAAAAGACCTGAACAAATTAATGGGGTGGGCAACTACATGGCAAATGAGGTTCAATGTAGAAAAATGTAAAATAATGCATTTGGGTGGCAAAAATATGAATGCAATCTATACACTGGGGGGAGAACCTCTGGGGGAATCTAGGATGCAAAAGGACCTGGAGGTCCTAGTACATGATAGGCTCAGCAATGGCATGCAATGCCAAGCTGCTGCTAATAAAGCAAACAGAATATTGGCATGCATTAAAAGGGGGATCAACTCCAGAGATAAAACGATAATTCTCCCGCTCTACAAGACTCTGGTCCGGCCGCACCTGGAGTATGCTGTCCAGTTCTGGGCACCAGTCCTCAGGAGGGATGTACTGGAAATGGAGCGAGTACAAAGAAGGGCAACAAAGCTAATAAAGGGTCTGGAGGATCTTAGTTATGAGGAAAGGTTGCGAGCACTGAACTTATTCTCTCTGGAGAAGAGACGCTTGAGAGGGGATATGATTTCAATTTACAAATACTGTACTGGTGACCCCACAATAGGGATAAAACTTTTTCGCAGAAGAGAGTTTAATAAGACTCGTGGCCACTCATTACAATTAGAAGAAAAGAGGTTTAACCTTAAACTACGCAGAGGGTTCTTTACTGTAAGAGCGGCAAGGATGTGGAATTCCCTTCCACAGGCGGTGGTCTCAGCGGGGAGCATTGATAGCTTCAAGAAACTATTAGATAATCACCTGAATGACCGCAACATACAGGGATATGTAATGTAATACTGACACATAATCACACACATAGGTTGGACTTGATGGACTTGTGTCTTTTTTCAACCTCACCTACTATGTAACTATACCCAACCCGTTGCCGGCCTCAACATGGCATATGTATGCACCTGGAAGCTTCATTTGTGCTATGGGCAAGCCTTCCTAGACAGAAGGGCATGTGATCTGACCTTACTGAGCATGTGCGCCATATGTGATGAGCCAAAATTTTTTTTTGCTGCTTTGCGGGTACATTGCATTTACAATAAATGAGAATTAATGTTTAATTAATGTTTAACCACTTAAGGACCGAGCCTCTTTTTGAGATTTGTTGTTTACAAGTTAAAAACAGTTTTTTTTGCTAGAAAATTACTTAGAACTCCCAAACATTATATTTTTTTTTTCTAACACCCTAGAGAATAAAATGGCGGTCATTGTAATCCTTTCTGTCACACCGTATCTGCTCAGCGGTCTTACAAGCACACTTTTTTTGGAAAAAATACACTTTTTTGAATTAAACAATAAGACTACAGTAAAGTTAGCCCAATTTTGTTTATATTGTGAAAGATAATGTTACGCCAAATAAATTGATACCCAACATGTCACGCTTCAAAATTGCGCCTGCTCGTGGAATGGTGACAAACTTTTATGCCCCATACACACGGTCGGACTTTGTTCGGACATTCCGACAACAAAATCCTAGGATTTTTTCCGACGGATGTTGGCTCAAACTTGTTTTGCTTACACACGGTCGCACAAAGTTGTCGGAATTTCCGATCGACAACCACGCGGTCACGTACACCACGTACGACGAGACTAGAAAAGGCCGGTTCAGAACCAAGCGCGGCACCCTTTGGGCTCCTTTTGCTAATCTCGTGTTAGTAAAAGTTTGGTGAGAGACGATTCGCGCTTTTTCAGACTCGTGGCTTTCAGATCGTTTTCTGCTGTTCAGTTTGTGCTTGTGGGTTTGTATCTGCTCTTCAGTGCGTGCAGTCAGTTCGTATCAGAGTTTTCTGTGTGATCTTGCCTGCTCGTTGCTGTTTTTCAGGTCGCTCTTCACAGGCCTTGCTGTTCTTCAGTGCGTTCTGTTACTTCGTTCTGAGCAGCCGACCGTTTTCTAGCCATGTTTCGTATGCGTACTCCTCGTACAGTTCGTGCTGTGCGGGGGCTTGGCGTTGGGGTCCTGACCTTGACACAAGTCCAGTCCATGAACAGGGTGGGGAGGAGTTCATGGACCAAGAATTGGTTGCTTCAGCGTGACCAGTTCTCTCATATGCCTTTGCTCCGTGAGATCCGTGAGAATAATCCTGATGATTTCAGGAACTTTCTCAGGATGACGGACCCCGTGTTTCACCGTTTGTTGGCTTTGCTGACCCCTTATATTAGCAGGCAGGATACCTGCATGAGGCAAGCCATCACTCCGGAGCAGAGGTTGGTCGCTACCTTGCGGTATTTGGCCACAGGGAGAAGCCTGCAGGACCTCAAGTTCTCGACAGGCATCTCCCCCCAGGCTCTTCTTTGTGGACATTTACTGCTTGTGTTTGTTTGAGCTGACCCTGACAGAAATGTGTGGAGTGCAGAAAATGTCGTGATTGTGTAACCTTATACAAAGCACTGTTGGCTGTTATTTACTAAATGCAAAGACACTTTTCACTACAAGTGCACTTGCAACTGCACTGAAACTGCACTTGTAGTGCAAAGTGGATTTCCCCTTAGGAAATAACCCCCATTTTCTCATAAAACAACAATTACATCACCCCAAAAGTGTTGTAGCGTGAGACAATAATCCACACATTCTTGATGAACAATCTTTTTCCTTGTCAAAAGAAGTTTATTGAGTATACAATGTTATAAAGATACATAAAGTAAGTTTACAAGGATCTATAAAGTAAGCTCATTGTTTTACAGTAGGGTTTATATAGGTAAATATCATGAAATTTCAAATATTAAACATTGGGTTCACGTAAACCTAAATTAAAGATATATATCATTTCCTTAGTTACTTTTGTAGGTATTTAAATGATTTATACCTACTATACATATTGTTTACAAGTAGAGTGTATATAGGTCAAATAAATTCTGATAATGAGCTTTAATCGTAAGGTGGAGAAAAGGAAAGAGAAAGAAGAAAAAGGGTTGAAAGGTAGAGGTATGGTCCACAAGGTTGTCCCGCTCGTCAGTTTATTATTCTTTTTAGTTCTCTTTGAAGCCTTAGAATGGGTGTCTCTGTAAGTCATTTAATCTGTTACCATGGCAACAGGACAGAGTCATTGAAGTTTGACAGGAACTGTTGTTTTATCCAAGGATGCCAATGTTTTTCAAATTTTGGATTTTGATCGATGGCTACCATCTTAGCATGGGACATTGTATTATTCATTCTGTGAATTGTTTCTGCTAGTACCAATGTAGGAGATTTCCATGCCTTGGCCACTGATGAACAATCTTTTTAATACCTGCACAATCACATGTGCATTTACCAAAGGTTTTTCTGACAAACCAACATGTTTGTTGTATACCAATTTTTGTGGTGTCATTATCCAAAATCAAAATGTCCATTTTATAGAAAACAGGCCTGTGTAAAACCAACAAGAAAGACACAAATCTTGATCTTACAAAGTTCACATTTGGTAGAACTGGAAGGCTATATCAGACATGAGTATTTAGGAACTGTGTTTGATATAGCGTTCAGATGGGGGGAAATCACCCCTGGAAAAGCCAAATTTGGAAGATGCACACAAATTTCCCAATGTCAACATGTGCTAGCTGCCATCACGGGGGATCAAGGGATGTGTTTTGGGGGAGAAAGCCCTTCCTCACCGCTACTTTATAATTGAGGAAGGGGTTGCACCCCCAAAACGCGTTCATTGATCTCCCGTGATGGCAGATAGCACATGTTGACACACTGTGTGCATCCTCCAAATTTGGCTTTGGGAAAAATCACAAAAACATTTCGCACATTGTAGCACACAAAAGAAGAAAATGATTTGGAGGGGTTTTAAACTCGCCCCAAAACATCAATGATGTTTTTATATTTTGGAATAACATCATTGATGTTTTGCTTGATGTTTTCCAATTGTAAATTACACCCCATGATCTCCCCGATCAGGATCTGGGCACTTTCGGATGTGAAAGGATCTGGATCCACAACCTCACGATCACCTAAAAAGAGAGGAAACCCAAAATAAATTAGGTTTCAAAAAAATGCCGCAATCCATCTTTTATCTGAGCCTGTGGTCGCAGACACTCACCTGTTGTGGTAACTACTTCCACCACGTCTTCATCCTCCTGCTCATCTTGTGTTGGGGGGATTTCCCCTTCTTCCAGAGGGGGGGGGGCTCTGGTCTCCTCGGATGAGGGGTGTCCTCCAAGTCTTTTCTCCCCTATGTAAAACAAAAATGGTATAATTAGCACACAGATATTTAATGTCAGAACTATAAAGATGAAACATTTCTTGGAAGTGGGGTACAATTGTCTATTTTAGCCGAGTTCAAAGATGTAGCTTTTTTAGTGCCCTTTGTCAAGCTGCAATACTTTACCTGTTTGGTAAAAGCTTCACAGATGTAGCCCCCCCTATAGTATACACTGGGGCACCTGTGTGGCCCCCCTAATAAAAATGGTGTTCTTGTGTCCCACACTAGTGCTCCAGTGTCCAGATGTGAAAACAGCTGCTCAGTGTCCTCTCCTTACACACAATCTAGTTTGCATTTCATTCTAGTAACAAAGCCATCTACACAACCCAATTCTTTGAAGACAAGTATAGGGCGTCAAAATGGTGGCCAAATGCATATGGCCTAAACAATGGTATTTTATCGTCCGAAATCTTCAGGATGTCCACCATCTCCAACATCTGCCCAAAGGACATATTTGAGTCCTTTAATCTCCTTCTGGATCGGGACGTTTCAGGCTCCAGCCTTTCCTCCTCCTCCTCCTCGTTGCTACAATTAGCACGATCCTACTGTCTATCCACCATGTGCTCTTCCCCCACTGCGCCGAACGAAAAGGGGCGGGGAATAGACTAGAAAGAACGTCAGGGGCGGGCAAAGTTATACGCATGCGCAGTGTGTATAAATCGCAACACGCGCGTCTTACGTACGATCTGTGAGCGGAGGAAGGAGCATCGGAGACGCCGATCGTGCTAACGAAGGTAGGATCTAAACTTGGGCCTATACTGCTTCGAAATGGAAGCCTATATTGTAACAAGATTAGGGGAGTTTGGCCTGACATTAGGCTTTGTCTTGTGTTGTGTCTTACAGAGAAAATGGATGGGTTCAACGACCACAATTACCTGCCCCTGTTCATAGACAAGTACAGGGAGCTGCCCTGTCTGTGGCAAGTGAGACACCCCCACTATAATCACAAACAGAAGAGGCAGGCAGCGCTGGAGAAACTTCTGGAGTTGGTGAAGCCGGTGGTCCCCACAGCAACCATCCCTTATTTGAAAGCTAAAATTGGTGGCCTGAGGAGCACTTATCTTAGGGAGCGCAAGAAGGTCACAGATTCCCAGAGGTCCGGAGCTGCAGCAGATGACGTTTATGTCCCCAGGCTGTGGTACTATGAGAGACTGCGATTTCTGTCAGACCACACTGAAGTCAGGGAATCCCTCTCTACTCTTCCTTCCACGCTTCCTTCCACCCCAGCTGAGGCTTCCGATGTCCAACCTGGGCCTTCCAGCCAGGAAGAAATGGAGGAGCCCAGCTGGAGTCAGGTATAGCATTCTTCTACAGATTTCTGGTCAATAAATAAATGATGTTTATTAGATGTTATTATTGATCACTAATTGCTGATTAAAAAAAGTGCTTTACATATCAATAGACAGTAGTGGGCACCCAAAATTGGGAAAAGAATGAAAACTGCTGGGCTCAGAAGGATAGTCTGTTATATTTGTTAACATTCAATTTGCAGCAGTCAGGAGGTGAAAATTGTGTGTGATTGATGAATAAAAAACTAAAACTATGTCCCTTTTTCATACACAGGAAGACCTCAGCCAGGAGGAGGCTGTGGAATGTGGCAGTCAGGAGGAGGCGGGGATTATTAGTGTCAGCCAGGAGGAGGCGGGGATTAGTGGCAGCCAGGAGGAGGCGGGGCTAAGTGGCAGCCAAGAGAAGCCTGGGACAATTCGCAGCCTGACTGAGTCTCAGGTCCCTCCCCTCCGCCTGCCATATAAACGAGCCAGGAAGGTCACTCCGAGTCCCGTGCAGGATTCAGCGTACAGGCTGATCCAGGAGGCTTCGGCGTCCCTCAGAGCCTTCCCCAGTCCTGAAGAGGCCTTTGCCTGCATGGCTGCCACAAAATTGCAGGGCATGCAGGAGGGTCAACGCAAGATCTCTGAGGACCTGATTTATAAAGTCCTTCGTAAGGGGGAGAGTGGGGAACTGACACACAAGACGGATGTCATTGAGAGGGACGATCCTCCTCCTCCTCCTGCTGCCACAACTCCACCACCACAGCCAAAGCCTGTAAGGAAGCGTGGAAGGAAGACCTGAGAGTGATGACCCTGGGTTCAGTCTGGTCTGACAGAAGATGCAGTCTCTCGTATGACCACAGCCTGGGGACACAGATGTCATCTGCTGCTTTCCGGATCTCTGGGACTTCTGGACCAGACTGCCCTCCCTTATGATATGGACTCCTCAGGCTACCAATTTTGCTTTTAAATAGTTGATGTCTGCCCCAGGGGTCCAAGGCTTCGCCCACTTCTGCAGTTTCTCCAGCGTTGCCTCCCTCTTTGTTTAGTTGTGAGCCCTTTATAAAATTTTTTTGGGTAAATTCTACTCTCCTGTGTGTGTTTTCATCCAAAAAGGACAGTTTGTTGGTGACGATTCAGGTACATTTCTAAAGTACAATGTGAAATTAACAAAGGACAACAACACCAAACAATCTCCTACAGATTAAATAGAACAACATATTAGTGGTGTTGTGGGAACTTGTCACCAAAAACACACACAAACATTTTCGGGAATACAAATCAAAATCACCAAAAAAATAAAAAAGAGAAACACAAAAAAAGAATCTACATTAAAGTCCAAAAAAAAAAAAAATTTTGTTGTCAGATGTGAGAAATCAAAATATATTGAGGGAATCCCGATAAATAGTAACGAAATAAGTTTGTGAGAAGTGTGTGTGAATATGAGCAGCAAAACTACTTAATTCTTGTCACATTATAAAGAAGAAGAGAGTGCGCTGTATTAAACCATTTTGAACATTGCAGCGTGACGAAAGTGCTGTATCCATTCCAAACGCTACGTTTACCAGAACGAGCTGTCCCGTGTCGGAATTTCTTCTGAGCATGCGTGGCACTTTGTGCGTCGGAACAGACCACACACGGTCGGAATTGACGCGATCGGATTTTGTTGTCGGAAAATTTTATCTCCTGCTGTCCAACTTTGTGTGTCGGAAAATCCGATGGAAAATGTCCGATGGCGCCCACACACGGTCGGAATTTCCGACAACACGCTCCGATCGGACATTGTCCATCGGAAAATCCGACCGTGTGTACGGCGCATTACTCTTAAAAATCTACATAGGCGACGTTTAAAAAATTCTACAGCATGCATGTTTTGAGTTATAGAGAAGGTCTAGGTCTAGAATTATTGCTCTTGCTCTACCGATCATGGCGATACCTCACATTTGTGGCTTGAAGACCGTTTTCATATGCGGGCGCTGCTCAAGTGTCGGTTTACTTCTGCACGCGAGCTCGGCGGGACGGAGCACTTTTTTTTTTCTTATTTATTTTACCCTTTATTTTTTATTTTTACACTGTTCTTTAAAAAAAAAAGGGTCACTTTTATTCCTATTACAAGGGATGTTTACATTCAGAACTATAAAGATGAAACATTGCTTGGAAGTGGGGTACAATTGTCTATTTTAGCCGAGTTCCAAGATGTAGCTTTTTTAGTGCCCTTTGTCAAGCTGCAATACTTTACCTGTTTGGTAAAAGCTTCACAGATGTAGCCCCCCCTATAGTATACACTGGGGCACCTGTGTGGCCCCCCTAATAAAAATGGTGTTCTTGTGTCCCACACTAGTGCTCCAGTGTCCAGATGTGAAAACAGCTGCTCAGTGTCCTCTCCTTACACACAATCTAGTTTGCATTTCATTCTAGTAACAAAGCCATCTACACAACCCAATTCTTTGAAGACAAGTATAGGGCGTCAAAATGGTGGCCAAATGCATATGGCCTAAACAATGGTATTTTATCGTCCGAAATAACAATGTGTGATCCGAACGAATAATGTGCCCATGAACATGAAAGTTGCCATTTTAAACTGTACAACAGTTCCTAAAAGCACATGGAGCAGCACGAACGTAATAAACATAAAGAATAGGAACACAGCACAACTACTTACTTTTTTGCAGCAATCTCCGGATCTTTCTGTACTGCTCGTGTTCTCGTAATTTCAGGTCCGACCACCGCTTCCTGAGCTGATCTTTCAATCGTCGTACCCCGAATTTCCGGTGCAGACTCCTGACCACTTTCGCCATGATCTTGGCCTTTCTGACATTGGGGTTGGGGTAAGGCCCATGCTTTCCATCATAGTCGGCCTTCTTCAGGATGTCCACCATCTCCAACATCTCCCCAAAGGACATATTTGAGTCCTTTAATCTCCTTCTGGATCGGGACGTTTCAGGCTCCAGCCTTTCCTCCTCCTCCTCCTCGTTGCTACAATTAGCACGATCCTACTGTCTATCCGCCATGTGCTCTTCCCCCACTGCGCCGAACGAAAAGGGGCGGGGAATAGACTAGAAAGAACGTCAGGGGCGGGCGAAGTTATACGCATGCGCAGTGTGTATAAATCGCAACACGCGCGTCTTACGTACGATCTGTGAGCGGAGGAAGGAGCATCGGAGACGCCGATCGTGCTAACGAAGGTAGGATCTAAACTTGGGCCTATACTGCTTCGAAATGGAAGCCTATATTGTAACAAGATTAGGGGAGTTTGGCCTGACATTAGGCTTTGTCTTGTGTTGTGTCTTAGAGAGAAAATGGATGTGTTCAACGACCACAATTTCCTGCCCCTGTTCATAGACAAGTACAGGGAGCTGCCCTGTCTGTGGCAAGTGAGACACCCCCACTATAATCACAAACAGAAGAGGCAGGCAGCGCTGGAGAAACTTCTGGAGTTGGTGAAGCCGGTGGTCCCCACAGCAACCATCCCTTATTTGAAAGCTAAAATTGGTGGCCTGAGGAGCACTTATCTTAGGGAGCGCAAGAAGGTCACAGATTCCCAGAGGTCCGGAGCTGCAGCAGATGACGTTTATGTCCCCAGGCTGTGGTACTATGAGAGACTGCGATTTCTATCAGACCACACTGAAGTCAGGGAATCCCTCTCTACTCTTCCTTCCACGCTTCCTTCCACCCCAGCTGAGGCTTCCGATGTCCAACCTGGGCCTTCCAGCCAGGAAGAAATGGAGGAGCCCAGCTGGAGTCAGGTATAGCATTCTTCTACAGATTTCTGGTCAATAAATAAATGATGTTTATTAGATGTTATTATTGATCACTAATTGCTGATTAAAAAAAGTGCTTTACATATCAATAGACAGTAGTGGGCACCCAAAATTGGGAAAAGAATGAAAACTGCTGGGCTCAGAAGGATAGTCTGTTATATTTGTTAACATTCAATTTGCAGCAGTCAGGAGGTGAAAATTGTGTGTGATTGATGAATAAAAAACTAAAACTATGTCCCTTTTTCATACACAGGAAGACCTCAGCCAGGAGGAGGCTGTGGAATGTGGCAGTCAGGAGGAGGCGGGGATTATTAGTGTCAGCCAGGAGGAGGCGGGGATTAGTGGCAGCCAGGAGGAGGCGGGGCTAAGTGGCAGCCAAGAGAAGCCTGGGACAATTCGCAGCCTGACTGAGTCTCAGGTCCCTCCCCTCCGCCTGCCATATAAACGAGCCAGGAAGGCCACTCCGAGTCCCGTGCAGGATTCAGCGTACAGGCTGATCCAGGAGGCTTCGGCGTCCCTCCGAGCCTTCCCCAGTCCTGAAGAGGCCTTTGCCTGCATGGCTGCCACAAAATTGCAGGGCATGCAGGAGGGTCAACGCAAGATCTCTGAGGACCTGATTTATAAAGTCCTTCGTAAGGGGGAGAGTGGGGAACTGACACACAAGACGGATGTCATTGAGAGGGACGATCCTCCTCCTCCTCCTCCTCCTGCTGCCACAACTCCACCACCACAGCCAAAGCCTGTAAGGAAGCGTGAAAGGAAGACCTGAGAGTGATGACCCTGGGTTCAGTCTGGTCTGACAGAAGATGCAGTCTCTCGTATGACCACAGCCTGGGGACACAGATGTCATCTGCTGCTTTCCGGATCTCTGGGACTTCTGGACCAGACTGCCCTCCCTTATGATATGGACTCCTCAGGCCACCAATTTTGCTTTTAAATAGTTGATGTCTGCCCCAGGGGTCCAAGGCTTCGCCCACTTCTGCAGTTTCTCCAGCGTTGCCTCCCTCTTTGTTTAGTTGTGAGCCCTTAATAAAATTTTTTTGGGTAAATTCTACTCTCCTGTGTGTGTTTTCATCCAAAAAGGACAGTTTGTTGGTGACGATTCAGGTACATTTCTAAAGTACAATGTGAAATTAACAAGGGACAACAACACCAAACAATCTCCTACAGATTAAATAGAACAACATATTAGTGGTGTTGTGGGAACTTGTCACCAAAAACACACACAAACATTTTCGGGAATACAAATCAAAATCACCAAAAAAAAAAAAATAAAAAAGAGAAACACAAAAGAAGAATCTACATTAAAGTCCAAAAAAAAAAAATAAAAATTTTGTTGTCAGATGTGAGAAATCAAAATATATTGAGGGAATCCCGATAAATAGTAACGAAATAAGTTTGTGAGAAGTGTGTGTGAATATGAGCAGCAAAACTACTTAATTCTTGTCACATTATAAAGAAGAAGAGAGTGCGCTGTATTAAACCATTTTGAACATTGCAGCGTGACGAAAGTGCTGTATCCATTCCAAACGCTACGTTTACCAGAACGAGCTGTCCCGTGTCGGAATTTCTTCTGAGCATGCGTGGCACTTTGTGCGTCGGAACAGGCCACACACGGTCGAAATTGACGCGATCGGATTTTGTTGTCGGAAAATTTTATCTCCTGCTGTCCAACTTTGTGTGTCGGAAAATCCGATGGAAAATGTCCGATGGCGCCCACACACGGTCGGAATTTCCGACAACACGCTCTGATCGGACATTGTCCATCGGAAAATCCGACCGTGTGTACGGGGCATTACTCTTAAAAATCTACATAGGCGACGTTTAAAAAATTCTACAGCATGCATGTTTTGAGTTACAGAGAAGGTCTAGGTCTAGAATTATTGCTCTTGCTCTACCGATCGTGGCAATACCTCACATTTGTGGCTTGAAGACCGTTTTCATATGCGGGCGCTGCTCAAGTGTCGGTTTACTTCTGCACGCGAGCTCGGCGGGACGGAGCACTTTTTTTTTTCTTATTTATTTTACCCTTTATTTTTTATTTTTACACTGTTCTTTAAAAAAAAAAAGGGTCACTTTTATTCCTATTACAAGGAATGTAAACATCCCTTGTAATAGAGAAAAAGCATGACAGGACCTCTTAAATATGAGATCTGGGGTTAAAAAAAAAAAAAAAAATTGTCATTTAAAAAAAAAAAAAAAAAAAAAGGGTCTTTAAGAGCTATGGGAGGAAGTGACGCGTTGACGCCGCTTCCGCCCTGCAATGGTATGGAGAAGGGTGGGGGCCATCTTCCCCTCACTTGTCTCCGTACCCAGCAAGGAAGAGGATCCGATCGCCTCCGCTGCTGCCGACAGCTCTGGTAAGTGGCAGAGGGCACCGGAGCATGGCGGTAGGGGAGGGCCCCTCTCCTGCCGCCGATAAGAGTGATCTCGTGGTGAGTCCGCTGCTAAGACCACCATTATTGGAAACCGGACTGCTGGCTGAAGAAGAGGATACTGGGGTTATGGCAGCAGATAGCTGCCATAACAACGATATTCCTCTTCAAAGCTAGGACGTATATCGTCGTGCGGTGGTCCAGAAGCGGTTAATGGGTTACACTATGTATGACCTTTTCTTTGATGAGATACATATAACATGAGTATTCCAGGAAGTGAAGAGGAATAACCTTGGGCTGTTGGAGTTATTCACAAGATAGTGGTCACAAGAAGTTATTATATATTATTAGATATTACTTAAATTTAGCTGACTTTTACATAATATTTCACAATCGGTGTGGTAGAATCAAGTTTATATATATATACTGTGATTAACCACAATTTTCTGGAAAGCTGACTTAAAATTCACTTGCCACACCCAGGCCTGATTACTGCCAGACCTGTTGAATCAAGAAATCGCATAAATAGAAACTGTCTGACAAAGTGAAGTACACTAACAGATCACAAAAAAACACACATCATGCCACAATCTAAAAAAATTCAAGACCAGATTAGAAACATGTACATGTATCGGTCTAGGAAGTTTTTCAAAGCCATTTCTAAGGCTTTGGAACTCCAGTGAACCACAGGGAGAGCCATTATCTACAAATGGAGATAACTTGGTACAGTGTTGAACCTTCCCAGAAATGGGCGGCCTACAAAAATTACTCAAACAGCATGACGACAACTCATCCAGGAGCTCATAAATGAACCCAGAACAACATCTAAAGAACTGCAGGTCTCACTTGCCTCAGGTAAGATCAGTGTTGATGATTCAACAATAAGAAAGACTGGGCAAAAATGCCATCCATGGGAGAGTTCCAAGGCCAAAGCCACTGCTGATCAAAAAGAACACAAAGGCTCATCTCACATTTACCAAAAAGCATCTTGATTATCCCCAATACTTTTAGGCAAATATTCTGTGGACTGATGAGACAAAAATGTAACTTTTTGGAAGGTGTGTGTCCCGTTACATCTGGAATAAAAATAATACATCATTTCATAACAAGAACATCATACCAACAGTCAGACATGGTGGTGGTAGCGAGATGGTCTGGGGCTGCTTTGCAGCTTCAGGACCTGGACGACTTACCATAATTGATGGAACCATGAATTCTGAGCTCTACCTGAAAATCCTAGAGGAGAATGTCCGGCCATCAGTTTGTGACCTCAAGCTCAAGTGCACTTGGGTTATGCAGCAGGACAATGATCCGAAACACAACAGCAAGTCCACCTCCAAATGGTTCAAACAAAGCAAAAAATTTTAGGTTTTGGAGTGGCCTAGTCAAAGCATGGACTTAAATCCAATTGAGATGCTGTATCATGACCTTACACAGGCCATTCATGCTGAAAAATGTGGCTGAATTAAAACCATTCTGCAAAGAAGAGTGAGCCAAAATTGCTCCACAGCAATGTGAAAGACTCATTGCCAGTTATCGCAAATGCTTGATTGCAGTTGTTGCCACCATGGGTGGCACAACCAGTTATTAGGTTTAGGAGGCAAGTACTTTTCCACATAAAACCAGGCAGGTTTGGACAGCTTTTTTGCCTTGATAAATGAAACCATCATTTAAAAATTGCATTTTGTATTTACTCGGGTTATCTTTGTGTAATAATAAAATTTGTTTGATGATCTGAGTCAAGTGTGACAGATATGCAAAAAAAAAAAAAAATCATTAAGGGGCAAATACTTTTTCACACAACTGTATCTAGACCTCATATTAGTCTCAGCTGTCCTCAGGCCTTTATACTGCATATGTTTAATTTGATTTATGCTTTGGACATGCTGTACAAAGCTCTTGTGCATCAAAACTGTATTTGTTTGCTTCCTTGCTGAATGAAATACAGAATAAACCTGCTTGGACTGTTCCTAGGTGTCACTATCTCATGCATAGTTTACCACTGCCACTACTAAGTGAGCCTGTACCCTTACAACTTGGTACTCAGAAGAAACAGACACCTATTGTTGAACATAATAGGGGAGCTTGTAAAAATAAAGCAGCTTTTATTTTTGATCAGCTACTACATTAATTGAACCACTTAACCACCCTAGAAGTGCAACATTTACCAATCTCTCCGAATGGAACAACATCAAGTTAAACTGTATCTACAGCAGCAGATACAGTTAATGTAAAAGAGGCAGATGGTGGGGCACGGACTGACATCTACAACTTGACAGCTGATTGCCATCTTTATGAAAATTGCCCCTGAATATGTTGAAACATATCGTGGCATCTTTGAGAGAGATATGGAAAGCAAGAAGTTACTGGAGGAACAGTGGGCAAATGTGCTAGCACAATTTTTAATGGGGGAGCATTTATCACCTACTTTGACTTGCAACCCAAGGATGAACAGAAAGAAAAAATACTAGACAGGCTTGGGTTACCCCAGCTGCCTGAAAGCAGCATATGTTCACTTCAAATATGACCCTGCAAAGCCTCTGAGGAACCTTGAGCTGTTCAGCTCCACTAAGATTGCGGAGCCAGTGGTCTGTGACCATTACATTGAGCCTTGCCAGTTAAAGTACAGCGGCTCATAGGGATGAGTCGAACGCCCGCCCCCCCCCCCCGGTTTGAACGGACCGAAAGTTTATGAGACTCGAATGTTCTAAATTAAAAGTGTTCATTTTAAAGCCTAATATGAAAGTTATTGTCCTAAAAAGGGTTTGGGGACCCAAGTCCTGCCCCAGGGGACATGTATCAATGCAAAAAAAGTTTTAAAAACAGACGTTTTTTCGGGAGCAGTGATTTTAATGATGCTTAAAGTGAAAAAAAAGTGAAATATTCCTTTAAATATCGTATCTGGGTGTGTCTATAGTATGCCTGTAAAGTGGCGTGTGTTTCCCATACTTAGAACAGTCCCTGCACAAAATGAAATTTTTAAAGGAATAAAAGTCATTTAAAACTGCTTGCGGCTTTAATGTAATGTCGGGTCCCAGCAATATGGATGAAAATCAGTGAGACAAACGGCATGGGTACCCCCCCAGTCCATTACCAGGCCCTTTGGGTCTTGCATGGGTATTAAGGGGAACCCCGCACCCAAATTAAAAAAAGGAAAGGCGTGGGGCCCCCCGGGCCCTATATACTCTGAACAGCAATATACAGGCGGTGCAAACAAGACAGGGACTGTAGGTCCCAATGACAAATGTTTTTTGAAAATTTGGGGTTTTTAGTGAAACAAGGATTGGTGATAAAGCATCAGTGGAGAGGAGACACGTTTTTCTCATAATAACTCTTACAGGACAGAATTTACCTTCCTAGGGGTAAATTTCATCTCACTTCCTGTTGTCTCCTTCCGTTTGCAAGTAGGAGTTGTTTGTAAGTTGGATGTTTGAAAGTAGGGGCCTGCCCTATATACTCTGCAGAAATTGGGGTCTTAGGTGTTGGTGTTGTCACAACACTAAGCCCTCACAGTTACTCTTGGTGGGCACAGGAACGGGCCCTGCTGTGAAATATTAGATCAAGAATTGTAATTACATGCAATTGTTGAACAGTGGTAGAAAAATTGGGCCTTTGGTGGTGGTGGTGGTGCTGGTGCCACAACACAGTAAGTCCTCACATTTACTCTTGGTGGGTGCTGGAACGGGCCCTGCTGTGAAATATTATATCAAGAATTGTAATTACATGCACCTACATAATTGGGCCTTTGGTGGTGGTGGTGGTGGTGTTGCCACAACAACCCCTCACAGATGCTATAGTTGGAGCACAGGAATGAGCCCTGCTGCAAAGTATTGCATCAAAAATTGTATTTATACAACCCTGTTAAACAGGGGCAGAAAAATTGGGCCTTAGCCACTGCTGCCACAACACTGCATCCCCTCACAGATACTCTAGTTGGAGCACAGGAATGAGCTCTGCTGCAAAGTATTGCATCAAAAATTGTAATTATAGCCCCTGTTAAACAGAGGCAGAAAAATTGGGCCTTGGGCACTGGTGCCACAACACTGCAACCCTTCACAGATACTATAGTTGGAGCGCAGGAATGAGCCCTGCTGCAAAGTATTACATCAAAAATTGTAATTACACGCTCCTGTTAAACGAGGCAGAAAAAATGGGCCTTAGCCAATGCTGCCACAACACTGCAACCCCTCACAGATACTATAGTTGGAGCACAGGAATGAGCCCTGCTGCAAAGTATTGCATCAAAAATTGTAATTACACGCCCCTGTTAAACAGGGGCAGAAAAACTGGGCCCTGGGCACTGGTGCTGGTGCCACAACACTGCAACCCCTCACAGATACTATAGTTGGAGCACAGGAATGAGCCCTGCTGCAAAGTATTGCATCAAAAATTGTAATTACATGCCCCTGTTAAACAGGGGCAGAAAAATTGGGCCTTAGCAACTGGTGGCGGTGCCCAGAACCAAAAATGTTCTTACAAGCTATCAGCATGAAAATTGAGAAGGAAGAGGATTGTCACAGCATAACAGGATAGTCACTCAGCATCAGCATAGGCAGTCTTGAAGGGATCTCACATTAAAAAAAAAAAAATATTTGGTTACATCAGCATCAGGTGCTTGGTAACTGGTGATCTAAGACTGATTCATTTTTATGAAGGTCAGTCGATCGACCGAGTCGGTGGACAGACGCACCCTGTGATCAGTTACAAAGCCTCCAGCAGCACTGAATGTGCGTTCCGAAAGAACGCTGGATGCAGGACAGGCCAGTAGCTCAATTGCATACTGTGCAAGCTCTGGCCAGTGATCCATCCTCAAGACCCAGTAACCCAGAGGATTTTCGGTGGGAAAGGTGTCCAAGTCAGATCTTGCCCCTAGGTATTCCTGCACCATGTAAAACAGACGCTGGCGATGGTTGCTGGAACCAATCATACCTTGGGGCTGCGGACCAAAAAATTGTCTGAACGCATCGGTCAGACGGCCACCTTCTCCACCGCTCCTTCTTTGACTGACCGAAGCCTCAGCAACACGTTGTCCAGAAACAGGAGTTTGTAACCTCCCAGTCTCTGGGAACGCGTTGCACAGACCTTTCTGCAAGGCCTCCCGAAAATGTTTTATCCTCTGCTCCCTCTGCGATGGCAAGATAAGGTCCGCAACCTTACCCTTGTAACATGGATCAAGGAGGGTTGCCAGCCAGTATTGGTCCTTCTCCTTGATACCACGAATACGAGGATCCTTACGCAGGCTTTGCAGGATCAGGGAGGCCATGCAGCGTAGGTTTGCTGAGGCATTCGGTCCGGAGTCCTCTGGGTCACTAAGGATGACATGGTCCGCAGCCACCTCCTCCCAGCCAAGTCCATGTGTTTCTTGGGACTTTTCCCTTAAAGACTGCTGCTGATGCTGAGTGCCAGGCTCCACCTCCATACTGACAATCTTCCTCTTTCTCCTCCTCCTCCACCTCGTCCTCTTCCTGTGTGATCGGCGGCACGCAGGAACACTGTCTGGATAAAGGGGGCCTTGAGAGCTAAGGAAGTCCTCCTCTTCCTGCCTCTGTTCTGCCTCAAGTGCCCTGTCCATTATTCCACGCAGCGTGTGCTCCAACAGGTGGACAAGGGGGACAGTGTCACTGATGCATGCACTGTCACTGCTCACCATCCTCGTGGCCTCTTCAAATGGTGACAGGACAGTGCATGCATCCCTGATCATGGCCCACTGGCGTGGGGAAAAAAAAACAAGCTCCCCTGACCCTGTCCTGGTGCCATAGTCACACAGGTACTCATTGATGGCCCTCTGCTGCGTGTGCAGCCACTGCAGCATGGCCAACGTTGAGTTCCACCTAGTGGGCATGTCACAAATTAGGCGGTTTTTGGGCAGGTTAAACTCCTTTTGGAGGTCCGCCAGCCGAGCACTGGCATTATAAGACCGGCGGAAATGCACACAGACTTTCCTGGCCTGCCTCAGGACATCCTGTAAGCCTGGGTACCTGCCCAAGAACCGCTGCACCACCAAGTTAAGGACGTGAGCCAAACAGGGCACATGGGTCATTTGTCCCTGTCGGAGGGCAGAGAGGAGGTTGGTGCCATTGTCGCAAACCACCATTCCTGCCTTAAGTTGGCGTGGCGTCAACCACCTCTGAACCTGCCCCTGCAGAGCTGACAGAACCTCTGCCCCAGTGTGGCTCCTGTCCCTCAACACACCAGCTCAAGCACCACATGGCATCTTTTGGCCTGCGTACTTGCGTAGCCCCTTGAATGGCTACGGAGCACTGCTGGTTCCGAGGAAAAAGCACAGGAAGAGGCCATGGAGGAAGAAGAAGAGGAGGTGGTGTGTCACAATCATTAGTAGTGGCATTTTGGAGGCGTGGTGGCGGAACAACCTCCAACACTACTGCACCTTGCCCTGCATCCTTCCCAGCTGCCAGCAGAGTCACCCAATGCGCCGTAAAACTTAGGTAACGTCCCTGTCCATGCCTGCTGGACCATGAGTCAGCGGTAATATGCACCTTACCGCTGACCGCCCTGTCCAGCGAGGCATGGACATTGCCTTCCACATGCCGGTAGAGAGCCGGAATCGCCTTCCGTGAGAAAAAGTGGCGTTTGGGTACCTGCCACTGAGGAACCGCACATTCCACAAACTCACGGAAGGGGGCAGAGTCTACCAACTGAAAAGGCAGCAGTTGAAGTGCTAGCAATTTTGCCAAGCTAGCATTCAACCGCTGGGCATGTGGATGGCTGGGAGCAAACTTCTTTCTGCGGTGCAGCAGCTGGGGCAGGGAAATTTGCCTGGTACAATCTGACGTCGGTGTACCAAAAGCAGATTGCCCACAAGTACTTGGCTGTGGCACACCTAATTCTACACCTTCATTCCTCTCAGTGCAGGTCTCAGAGAGGACTGAAGGTATAGTGAGGTTGGAGATCTCAGCTGATGAGGAGCAAGGAGAGGTCCTCTTTGTTCTTTGGTGTGGGTCTTTTAGATACGCTTGCCAACGAACTGCATGGCAGGTCAACATATGTCTGGTCAAGCATGTGGTACCCAAGCGGGAGATGTTTTGGCCACGCGAGATACGCTTGAAACATATGTTGCAAATAGCAGCGGTGCGATCTGATGCACTCGTCTCAAAAAAGGCCCACACCAAAGAACTTTTTGAATAACGCGCAGAGACTGCAGCGCCCTGCACATGTGGAGCTTTGGGGTGTGATGCAGTCAATGTTCTGCCCTTAGGCTGGCCCCTGGAGAGCATCCTGCCTTGTTGGTGATGTGCCGCCTCCTCCTCCTCTCTCCTATCAGGCACCCACGTTGAGTCAGTGACCTCATCATCCCCTCCCTCCTCATCACTGGAGCAAACCTGGCAGTATGCTGCAGCAGAGGGAGCATGACTGCCAGATTGCTGTCCTTCTTGGGCACCCCCTCTGACCGTGCTCATGTTACTGCCTTCATCGAGCTCAGTATCATCATCAAAGCCTTCCAAACGCTGGGCATCCTCCTGGAGCATGTACCCAACACTGTGGTCAAACAGTTCGAGGGACTCCTCAGGAGGACGTGGTGGGGCTAGGGAAGGAGTCACTGATGACATTGAGCCAAAGGAAGAGGCCGCTGCTTTGCCAGACAAGTACCCTGAGCGTGAGTGAGAGAGGATGAGGAGGATGAGGACGGCTTGGTCATCCACTCGAGCAAGTCTTCGGCATGTTGCGGCTCAACGCGGCCAGCTGCCGAAAAAAAGGCCAAGCATGTCCCATGCTGATGAGGATGCACCGTCTCCACGACCAGCACTAGACACAAAGCCTGTTTGCCCTCTCTTATTGGCTTGTGACTGTCTGCCTCTCCTTCTTGGCCTTCCAGACATACTAATGGCCTGTAGCTGCACTAAGCTGGGATATATATATATATATATATATATATATATATATATGTACTGATACTGCAGCTAGCAAAATCAACTGCCTGCCTGTAGTATGAGAACACCACCAACCTTCTACAGGTAGCTTTAGCTGAACACTGTGCAGAGCTCGCAAAAAACTAACTTGTAGCCTTTTTAGCTGCCTGCGGTAGTGATAGGATCAGGAAAACACCACCAACCTTCTACAGGTAGCTTTAGCTGAACACTGTGCAGAGCTCGCAAAAAAATTTAGCTGAACACTGTGAGGAGGACACACCACACTAACTTGTAGTTTTAGCTGAACACTGTGAGCAGGACGCACTACACTAACTTGTAGTTTTAGCTGAACACTGTGAGGACGCACTACACTAACTTGTAGTTTTAGCTGAACACTGTGAGGAGGACGCACCACACTAACTTGTAGTTTTTAGCTGAACACTGTGAGCAGGATGCACTGCACTAACTTGTAGCTTTAGATGAACACTGTGCAGAGCTCGCAAAAAAATAACTTGTAGATTTAGCTGAACACTGTGAGGAGGACGCACTACACTAACTTGTAGTTTTAGCTGAACACTGTGAGCAGGACGCACTGCACTAACTTGTAGCTTTAGATGAATACTGTGCAGAGCTCACAAAAAAATAACTTGTAGGTTTAGCTGAACACTGTGAGGAGGACGCACCACACTGACTTGTAGTTTTAGCTGAACACTGTGAGCAGGACGCACTGCACTAACTTGTAGGTTTAGCTGAACACTGTGAGGAGGATGCACCACACTAACATGTAGTTTTAGCTGAACACTGTGAGCAGGACGCACTGCACTAACTTGTAGCTTTAGATCAACACTGTGCAGAGCTCGCAAAAAAATAACTTGTAGGTTTAGCTGAACACTGTGAGGAGGACGCACCACACTAACTTGTAGTTTTAGCTGAACACTGTGAGCAGGACGCACTGCACTAACTTGTAGCTTTAGATGAACACTGTGCAGAGCTCTCAAAAAAAAATAACTTGTAGGTTTAGCTGAACACTGTGAGGAGGATGCAGCACACTAACATGTAGTTTTAGCTGAACACTGTGAGCAGGACGCACTGCACTAACTTGTAGCTTTAGATGAACACTGTGCAGAGGTCTCACTACACTAACTTGTAGTTTTAACTAAACACTGTGAGCAGGACGCACTGCACTAACTTGTAGCTTTAGATGAACACTGTGCAGAGGTCTCACTACACTAACTTGTAGTTTCAGCTAAACACTGTGAGCAGGACGCACTGCACTAACTTGTAGCTTTAGATGAACACTGTGCAGAGGTCTCACTACACTAACTTGTAGTTTTAACTAAACACTGTGAGCAGGACGCACTGCACTAACTTGTAGCTTTAGATGAACACTGTGCAGAGGTCTCACTACACTAACTTGTAGTTTTAGCTAAACACTGTGAGCAGGACGCACTGCACTAACTTGTAGCTTTAGATGAACACTGTGCAGAGGTCTCACTACACTAACTTGTAGTTTTAGCTGAACACTGTGAGCAGGACGCACTACATTAACTTGTAGCTTTAGATGAACACTGTGCAGAGCTCGCAAAAAAAATAACTTGTAGGTTTAGCTGAACACTCTGAGGAGGATGCACCACACTAACATGTAGTTTTAGCTGAACACTGTGAGCAGGACGCACTGCACTAACTTGTAGCTTTAGATGAACACTGTGCAGAGCTCGTAAAAAAATAACTTGTAGGTTTAGCTGAACACTGTGAGGAGGACGCACCACACTAACTTGTAGTTTTAGCTGAACACTGTGAGCAGGACGCACTGCACTAACTTGTAGCTTTAGATGAACACTGTACAGAGGTCTCACTACACTAACTTCTAGTTTTAGCTGAACACTGTGAGCAGGACGCACTACACTAACTTGTAGCTTTAGATGAACACTGTGCAGAGCTCACAAAATAATAACTTGTAGGTTTAGCTGAACACTGTGAGGAGGACGCACCACACTGACTTGTAGTTTTAGCTGAACACTGTGAGCAGGACGCACTGCACTAACTTGTAGCTTTAGATGAACACTGTACAGAGGTCTCACTACACTAACTTGTAGTTTTAGCTGAACACTGTGAGCAGGACACACTACACTAACTTGTAGCTTTAGATGAACACTGTGCAGAGCTCGCAAAAAAAAATAACTTGTAGGTTTAGCTGAACACTGTGAGGAGGACGCACCACACTAACATGTAGTTTTAGCTGAACATGAGCAGGACGCACTGCACTAACTTGTAGCTTTAGATGAACACTGTGCAGAGCTCGCAAAAAAATAACTTGTAGGTTTAGCTGAACACTGTGAGGAGGACGCACCACACTAACATGTAGTTTTAGCTGAACACTGTGAGCAGGACGCACTGCACTAACTTGTAGCTTTAGATGAACACTGTGCAGAGGTCTCACTACACTAACTTGTAGTTTTAGCTGAACACTGTGAGCAGGACACACTGCACTATCTTGTAGCTTTAGATGAACACTGTGCAGAGGTCTCACTACACTAATTTGTAGTTTTAGCTGAACACTGTGAGCAGGACGCACTACATTAACTTGTAGCTTTAGATGAACCCTGTGCAGAGCTCGCAAAAAAAATAACTTGTAGGTTTAGCTGAACACTCTGAGGAGGATGCACCACACTAACATGTAGTTTTAGCTGAACACTGTGAGCAGGACGCACTGCACTAACTTGTAGCTTTAGATGAACACTGTGCAGAGCTCGCAAAAAAATAACTTGTAGGTTTAGCTGAACACTGTGAGGAGGACGCACCACACTAACTTGTAGTTTTAGCTAAACACTGTGAGCAGGACGCACTGCACTAACTTGTAGCTTTAGATGAACACTGTGCAGAGCTCACAAAAAAATAACTTGTAGGTTTAGCTGAACACTGTGAGGAGGACGCACCACACTGACTTGTAGTTTTAGCTGAACACTGTGAGCAGGACGCACTGCACTAACTTGTAGCTTTAGATGAACACTGTACAGAGGTCTCACTACACTAACTTCTAGTTTTAGCTGAACACTGTGAGCAGGACGCACTACACTAACTTGTAGCTTTAGATGAACACTGTGCAGAGCTCACAAAAAAAATAACTTGTAGGTTTAGCTGAACACTGTGAGGAGGATGCACCACACTAACATGTAGTTTTAGCTGAACACTGTGAGCAGGACGCACTGCACTAACTTGTAGCTTTAGATGAACACTGTGCAGAGCTCGCAAAAAAATAACTTGTAGGTTTAGCTGAACACTGTCAGGAGGACGCACCACACTAACATGTAGTTTTAGCTGAACACTGTGAGCAGGACGCGCTGCACTAACTTGTAGCTTTAGATGAACACTGTGCAGAGGTCTCACTACACTAACTTGTAGTTTTAGCTGAACACTGTGAGCAGGATGCACTGCACTAACTTGTAGCTTTAGATGAACACTGTGCAGAGGTCTCACCACACTAACTTGTAGTTTTAGCTGAACACTGTGAGCTGGACGCACTAACTTGTAGCTTTAGATGAACACTGTGCAGAGGTCTCACTACACTAACTTGTAGTTTTAGCTGAGCACTGTGAGCAGGACGCACTGCACTAACTTGTAGCTTTAGATGAACACTGTGCAAAGCTCGCAAAAAAATAACTTGTAGGTTTAGCTGAACACTGTGAGCAGGACGCACCACACTAACTTGTATTTTTAGCTGAACACTGTGAGCAGGACGCACTGCACTAACTGTAAATAGTCTAGCTGCCTGACTGTGGTACTAATAGGATCAAAAGAACACCAGCAATTTTCTTCAGGTAGCTGTAAATACTGTAGCAAGACAAGCCTGCCTGTCAGTAAGAACATAACAGGAATGGATCTAGCTAAACTGAATACAGTGTATATATATATATATATATATATATATATATATATATACAACACCTGGGATGCATATATATACACAATACACTGTAAGTGCAGCTAACTCACTGATTGTCCTGCCTAATCTATCTAACTCAAATGAAATGACACCGTCTCTCTGTCTATCTATCTCTCTTTCAATGCCGGAACACACACTACACAGGCCCGCCGTGCAGGCGGCCTTATATAGTGTGGGGCGTGTTCTAAACCCCCTGAGCCATAATTGGCCAAAGCCACCCTGGCTTTGGCCAATTACAGCTCTCTCTACCGACGGCGCTGTGATTGGCCAAGCATGCGGGTCATAGTGCATGCTTGGCCAATCATCAGCCAGCAATGCACTGCGATGCCGCAGTGAATTATGGGCCGTGACGCGCCACACGAATTTGGCGCGAACGGCCCATAAAGTTCGGAATTCGGCGAACGACAGCCGATGTTCGAGTCAAACATGGGTTCAACTCGAACACGAAGCTCATCCCTAATGATGACGTATCTTGGAGGGTCACTGACTTGTATAACCATGTAACTATATATTTCTATACAAATACATCATTTACTAAACCACCCCCCCTCCCCTCTTTCTATTGGTATGTTGAACCATATATAAGCTGTAACACACCTAATAAAGGCAGACATTTTACGAATGCACAACTTGCTTCTCGTTTTCATGGTGTCTCCAGATCTCTGAGGGTGCTGTTGGGGTACCTAATAGACGGGTGGTCCTCTAGAATACCTACTATTTACTTCAAATGGGGGCTCGTACCGGGTAAGTATTTCTTTCTTACCCTGGCTCTGATAAAGTCTTAGCTTTTTATATTTAAAGAGAAAGGAAGGACGGACCACGCCTTAATAGACACACTCACAGGAGGGTAACATTGTAGGGTCTTTGGGAGACCCGAGTCTTTATTTAAGACTCAGTTCAGTATCCTTTTGGGAAGGGTATTTAGGTAACTAACACTGCCTGCTAAATCTTTGCTTCTCTTTCTGTTGCATAGAAGTAATAAGATAACTTGTGATTGGTGATTTTTTTTGTTGTTGTAGCAGCTTGGGGTTTCTCTAATGTTATGCCCAGGTTGGCTTTAAGCACTTTGGGAATGCTGTAGAAGCGTTTTGGGAACACTGTGGAAAAGTGTACATGCCCATTGGAAGCTTGGTGCTCGTGGGAATAAAGGTGATTGATCAGGTAGGTAGGAATTTTAGTCATAAATAGGGACAAAGCAAATTAGAAATTTTCCTTGCTTTTATCCAATTATTGTGAAAGTTGTGAGTATTTTTGTATGTATGTTCATATAATCTGTTAAGTTTTCTTTAAAGAATGAAAGAAGGTATGGGGAAAATTCAAATGTGTGTATGTCATTACTTAAGGTTTAAAAAAGAAATTAAGAAATGTTGCTGTGGTGCATGTGGGAAAAATGGGTTTTGGCTATGCGATTTAAATTTGGAACAGATATTTATATTTTTGCTGAGTGTCAACAAATATCTTAAGAGAGCAAAATAGACATACAGTGTATAAAGGGAATGAGAATTAAACGGCCAGTCAGTACAGTAAAAGTACAATAGTATAAGTACATGAGTTCTCCCCTTTACTAAAATTTGTTTATAGAATTGTAATTATAAGTGCTTAATTTGTTTGCAAGATGTTTAATTGTTTGATGTACATGTTTAGATACATGTTTAAACATGTTTGATGACTTGTTTGATGAAGGTAAAAAGAATAGTTCTGAGAACATCCTACTTTGTGATGAGGATAAAGTAAGTGAGTTTAAAGGTGTTTTTGACAAAAACATCCGACATTGTAGAGGGTAAAGCAAGTTAAGTTGAGAAGGTAAAGTAAGAAAGGAGTTATTTATTAATGAAAGTATCAAGGTATTGGGATTTCAGTGGAAAAGTTAATAAAACGTACCACTCCTGGGACCAGGGGTGGATCCAGGGGGGCAACGGGGCAATTGCCCCTCTGAGAAATTTGTGATTGGCAGGCCAATCAACGGATGAATGAGCGGGCAGGAGGGTGAGTGTGCAGGTTAATGAGCGGGCGGGCCAGTCAGTAGGGGAGGCAGGTGAGAGAGAGCCTGAGCGGACAGGTCGGCGGATGAGTGAGGGGGGTCGCCAGGTGAGTGTGTGTGCATGCAGGGCAGACATCGAGTGAGGGGCAGGTGAGCGGAGAGACTGGCCAGTCAGTGAGCCGATGGGTGGGGAGCAGAGAGATGACATCATCTCACCGCCTGCCCTGCATCACTGCAGTTCCGCCCTCACTGTACAGCCATGGGCAGCAGAGAGATTACATCATCTCTCTACTGCCTGCCTTCACTCAGACAATCTGCACCTTAGCAGGCCAACGACAATAAGCAATGTGTGGCAGGTGATGTGACAGTCAGCAACATGTGGCAGGTGATGTGACAGTCAGCAACATGTGGCAGGTGATGTGACAATCAGCAACATGTGGCAGATGACATGGCAAGTGTAATCCCCAATGTGTGGCAGGTGACATGGCAAGTGACAATCAGCAACATGTGGCTGGTGACGTGGCAAGTGTGATCTGCAATGTGTGGCGGGTGACATGGCAAGTGACAATCAGCAACATGTGGCAGGTGACCTGGCAAGTGTAATCACCAATGTGTGGCAGGTGATGTGGCAAGTGACAATCAGCAACATGTGGCAGGTGACGTGGCAAGTGTAATCCGCAATGTGTGGCAGGTGACGTGGCAAGTGACAATCAGCAACATGTGGCAGGTGATGTGGCAAGTGACAATCAGCAACATGTGGCAGGTGATGTGGCAAGTGACAATCAGCATCTGGTGGCAGGCAAGTGACAATCCACAGCTTGTGGCAGGGACGTGGCAAGTGACAAGCTGCATCTGAAGGCAGGTCGACGTGGAAAGTGACACACTTGGGGCTCCCACTGATTCTGCATTATGGTGAGTTGAACTATTTCATTTTATAATACTGACTTGTATAACCATGTAACTATATATTTCTATACAAATACATCATTTACTAAACCACCCCCCTCCCCTCTTTCTATTGGTATGAATTATATTTAAGGGATTATCAGGGATGATCCTCAAGGACAGTCAAGATCCAAGGTTTTAAGTAGTTAAGGGAAGCAAGGTAAAAAAATTCTGTTTAAAATGAGGAAGTTAAATTCTTTCAGCCAGTTTTAATCCAGTAGTAGATATTGAGAAGTTTTGAGATCTGTGTAGGTATATGTGTAGATAGATAGATAGATAGATAGATAGATAGATAGATAGATAGATAGATAGATAGATAGATAGATAGATAGATAGATAGAGATATATATATCTCTATCTATATATAGATATAGATATAGATATATATATATATATATTACTAAAACTAAGAAAAGGGGAACTTGCCATTCAGCATAATAATTGTTACTTGTTTTAACCACTTCGGCCCCGGAAGGATTTACCCCCTTCCTGACCAGAGCACTTTTACAATTTGGCACTGTGTCGCTTTAACTGCTAATTGCGCGGTCATGCAATGCTGTACCCAAACAAAATTTGCGTCCTTTTGTTCCCACATATAGAGCTTTCTTTTGATGGTATTTGATCACCTCTGCGGTTTTTATTTTTTGCGCTATAAATGGAAAAAGACCGAAAATTTTGAAAAAAAACGATATTTTCTACTTCTTGTTATAAAAAAAATACAATAAACTCAATTTTAGTCATACATTTAGTCCAAAATTTATTCAGCCACATGTCTTTGGTAAAAAAAATGTCAATAAGCGTATATTTATTGGTTTGGCAAATGTTATAGCGTCTACAAACTAGGGTACATTTTCTGGAATTTACACAGCTTTTAGTTTATGATTGCCTATCTAATTTCTTGAGGAGCTACAATGGCAGGGCAGTACAACCCCCCCCCCAAATTACCCCATTTTGGGAAGTAGACACCCCAAGGAAATTGCTGAGAGGCATGTTGAGCCTATTGAATATTAATTTAAAAGGCCATGGGCATATGTGGAATTGCACCCCAAAATACATTTAGCTGCTTCTCCTGAGTATGGGGATACCACGTGTGTGGGACTTTTTGGGAGCCTAGCCACATACGGGGCCCTGAAAACCAAGCACCACCTTCAGGATTTCTAAGGGCGCAAATTTTTGATTTCACTCCTCACTACCTATCACAGTTTTGAAGGCCATAAAATGCCAGGACAGTTCAAACCCCCCCCCAAATGACCCCATTTTGGAAAGTAGATACCCCAAGCTATTTGCTGAGAGGCATGTTGAGTCCATGGAATATTTTATATTTTGTCAAAGTTGCTGGAAAATGACAAACTTTTTTTTTTGCACAAAGTTGTCACTAAATGATATATTGCTCAAACATGCCATGGGCATATGTAGAATTACACCCCAAAATACATTCTGCTGCTTCTCCTGAGTATGGGGATACCACATGTGTGGGACTTTTTGGGAGCCTAGCTGCGTACGGGGCCCCGAAAACCAAGCACCGCCTTCAGGATTTCTAAGGGCGTAAATTTTTGATTTCACTCTTCACTACCTATCACAGTTTCCAAGGCCATAAAATGCCAAGATGGCAAAAAAAAAACCAAATGACTCCATTTTGGAAAGTAGACACCCCAAGCTATTTGCTGAGAGGCATGGTGAGTATTTTGCAGCTCTCATTTGTTTTTGAAAATGAAGAAAGAAAAGAAAAATGTATTTTTTTTTTCTTTTTTCAATTTTCAAAACTTTGTGACAAAAAGCGAGGTCTGCAAAATACTCATCATACCTCTCAGCAAATAGCTTGGGGTGTCTACTTTCCAAAATGGGGTCAATTGGGGGGGGGGTTGTGCCATCTAGGCATTCCATGGCCTCCGAAACTGTGATAGGCAGTGAGGAGTGAAATAAAAAATTTACACCCTAAGAAACCCTGAAGGCGGTGCTTGGTTTTTGGGGTCCCGTATGTGGCTAGGCTCCCAAAGTCTCACACATGTGGTATCCCCTTACTCAGGGGAAGCAACAGAATGTATTTTGGGGTGTAATTTCACATATTTCCATGACATGTTTGAGCAATATATCATTTAGTGACAACTTTGTTAAAAAAAAAAAAAAATTGTCTTTTTCCCGCAACTTGTGTCACAATATAAAATATTCCATGGACTTGACATGCCTCTCAGCAAATAGCTTGGGGTGTCTACTTTCCAAAATGGGGTCATTTGGGGGGTTTTGAACTGTCCTGGCATTTTATGCACAACATTTAGAAACTTATGTCACACATCACCCACTCTTCTAACCACTTGAAGACAAAGTCCTTTCTGACACTATTTGTTTACATGAAAATTTATTTTTTTTTTGCAAGAAAATTACTTTGAACCCCAAAACATTATATATTTTTTTAAAGCAAAGGCCCTACAGATTAAAATGGTGGGTGTTTCATTTTGTTTTCACACAGTATTTGCGCAGTGATTTTTCAAACGCATTTTTTGGGGAAAAAACAAATTTTTTTATTTTAATGCACTAAAACACACTATATTGCCCAAATGTTTGATGAAATAAAAAAGATGATCTTAGGCCGAGTACATAGATACCAAACATGACATACTTTAAAATTGCGCACAAACGTGCAGTGGCAACAAACTACATACATTTTTGAAAGCCTTTAAAAGCCTTTACAGGTTACCACTTTAGATTTACAGCGGAGGTCTACTGCTAAAATTACTGCCCTTGATGTGACCTTCGCGGTGATACCTCACATGCATGGTGCAATTGCTGTTTACATTTGACACCAGACCAACGATTGCGTTCGCCTTTGCGCAAGAGCAGGGGGGGACAGGGGTGCTTTTTTTTTTTTCTTTCTTTTTTTTTTGCTTTTTTGTCTTATTTTTAAACTGTTCCTTTCATTTTTTCATTCAAGAGTGACAGGTACTCTTTTTTAAAAAAGAATGGAGTCTATTAGACCCTGGATCTCTCCTCTGCCCTCAACGCATCTGACCACACCAAGATCAGTGTGATAAAATGCTTTCCCAATTTCCCAATGGTGCTGTTTACATCCGGCAAAATCTAAGTCATGAAATGCTCGTAGCTTCCGGTTTCTTAGGCCATAGAGATGATTGGAGCCATTCTGGTCTCTGATCAGCTCTATGGTCAGCTGGCGGAATCACCAGTTGCATTTTCAGGTTCCCTGTTGGGACAGGGGGCCAGTGAGAAAACATGGAAGACAGTGGGGGGGGAGGGACATTCCCTCCCACTGCTTGTAAAAGCAGTCTAGAGGCTAATTAGCCACTAGGATTGCTTTTACATGAAAGCCAACTGCTGGCTGAAAAGAATGATACCAAGATACCTAAACCTGCAGGCATCATTCTGGTATAACCACTCAAAGTCCAGCAACATACCAGTACGTTGCTGGTCCTTGTTGGGCATATATTGTAATCTTTTTTTTCATGCAGCCTGTGAGCTGAACGAAAAAAAGAGATTAATTGGTGGGTATGCCCACCATTAGAATACCTCCCTTCATCCACCCACTTCTAATGATGGGCATACATGCACCATTTATATATGCCGAAGCATGGGAGCATCCGCCCCAAAAGTTAGGAGCAAATCGCTCCTCTGTCCCTGCTGCCCCCATGCTTTGGCATATATCACCTCCGCTGGAGTCACGGCTTTATATATCAAATCGCTCCTCCGCCCCTGCTGCCCCCATGCTTTGGCATATATCACCACCGCTGGAGTCACGGCTTTATATATCATGGGAGCAAACGCTGTTGCTCTCAAGATAAATAAATCCGCGCTGCAGCTGAATGGCATACCTGAAAACAAAAAAATGGTTAACAATAAAACACAGAAAGAGAGAGAGAGGGGGAGGGAGAGAGAGAGAGAGAGGGAGGGAGGGAGGGAGAGAGAGAAAGAGAGATTATTTCATATATTTTTTTGTGTTTTTTTTTTTTTTTTACACTTTTTTTGTAACTGTAACTTTTATAACTGTAACCAGTTCGTTGGGTAGGGGTACTCGGGAGGACATAAAGAAAATGCCTCTCATGCAGCCAACTGCATTTGGTTGGGGATGTGAATGGGGGAAGTACAGGTGCTGCAGAAGTGGTGGGTTCCCAATTAGGATTGACAAATGCAGCAGGAAGGGCACTATAGGCACGACGGGCCTGTGTTTGTCTTCTTCTTGGTGTCAGCTTGACACTACTTGTGCTTGCCACCTCACCAGCTTGAACTGCAGTTATGGGACTCGCCACGTCACCAAGTGTTACTGCAGTGCTGGTTTGACTACGACCGGGGTGTACTAGGCCGCTGGTTCTGGCCAGTTCACCAAAACGCTACCAAAAAAACTGTTAGCGATAGCAGGGATCAGGCCTGACTCTGCGAACACTGCAGTTATGTGTTTAGTGTTTTGTAAGTGACAGTGATCGATCGATACTGCACTTGGGTGGGCTGGGCTGGGCTGGGCGGAGGGGCAAAACGCAGGTGCTAGCAGGTATCTGGGCTGATCCTGCTAACACTGCGTTTTTGGGAACCCTAAACTGCTGGGGACGCTAGTATAGATCTGATCGGATCAGATATTGATCCGTTCAGATACTATACCACTAAGGGAGGTGTACGGTGCATGCGTGGGTGTAGGCGCTACTGGCACTAACCTGACGCTGCCTGGGGCTGGTGCTTGCCAGTTCACCAAAAAGCTACCAAAAAAACTGTTAGCGATCGCAGGTATCAGGCCTGACTCTGCGAACGCTGCAGTTATGCATTTAGTGTTTTGTAAGTGACGGTGATCGATTGATACTGCACTTGGGTGGGCTGGGCCGGGCCAGGCAGATGGGCAAAACACAGATGCTAGCAGGTATCTGGGCTGATCCCGCTAACGCTGCATTTTTGGGAACCCTAAACTGCCAGGGACACTAGTATAGATCTGATCGGATCAGTTATTGATCCGTTCAGATACTATACAACTAAGGGAGGTGTATGCTGCGTGCGTGGGTGTTAGCAGTACTGGCGCTAACCTGACGCTGCCTGGGGCAATGCAGACCCTATCTGACCTATCTGCTTGGTACGGTTCAGGAGGGGGGGCGCTCTCTCGTCCCCCCTCTTTTCCTGTGGCCTGTCAGGTTGCGTGCTCAGATAAGGGTCTGGTATGGATTTTTGGGGGGATCACACGCCATTTAAAAAAAAAAATTGGCACGAGGTTCCCCTTAAAATCCATACCAGACCTGAAGCCTTTTTTTTTTTTTTTTTAAATTTTGGCGCGGGGTTCCCCTTATTATCCATACCAGACCTGAAGGGCCTGGTATGGAATTTAGGGGGACCCCCACGCCATTTTTTAAAAAATTTTGGTTCGGGGTTCCCCTTTGGGAAAATCCCATGCCGTTTTTATCAGTGAACTTTTATGTGTATTGTTGGACCGACAATTCATATAGCCGCAAGTACTTTTAAATGACTTTTTTCCTTTGAAATGTCATTTTGCTGTCAGACTGTTCTAAACACGGGAAACATGCGCCCCTTTACAGGCATACTATAGACACCCCCCCAGGTACGAAATTTAAAGGAATATTACACTTTTATTTTTTCACTTTAAGCATTATTAAAATCACTTCTCCCGAAAAAACAGCCGTTTTAAAAACTTTTTTTTACATTGATCCATGTCCCCTGGGGCAGGACCCAGGTCCCCCAAACACTTTTTATGACAATGCCATGCATATAAGCCTTTAAAATTAGCACTTTTGATTTCTCCTATAGACTTTTAAAGGGTGTTCCGCGGCTTTCGAATTTGCCGCGAACACCCCAAATTGTTCGCTGTTCGGCAAACTTGCTAACAGCCGATGTTTGAGGCGAATATGAGTTTGACTCGAACTCGAAGCTCATCCCTAGTCAGCAGTGACTTTGGCCTTGGTCCCTCCCATGGATGGAATTTTTGCCCAGTCTCTTTCTTATTGTTGAATCATCAACACTGATCTTACCTGAGGCAAGTGAGGCCTGCAGTTCTTTAGATGTTGTTCTGGGTTCTTTTATGACCTCCTGGATGAGTCGCTGTCATGCTCTTGGAGTAATTTTTGTAGGCCGGTCACTCCTGGGATGGTTCACCACTGTTTTAAGTTATCTCCATTTGTGGATAATGGCTCTCCCCCGTGGTTCACTGAAGTTCCAAAGCCTTAGAAATGGCTTTGAAACCCTTCCTAGACCGATACATGTATGTTACTTTGTTTCTTAACTGTTCTTGAATTTTTTTAGATTGTGGCATGATGTGTGGCTTTATGTGATCTGTTAGCATGCTTCACTTTGTCAGACAGTTTCTATTTATGTGATTTCTTGATTCAACAGGTCTGGCAGTAATCAGGCCTGGGTGTGGCAAGTGAAATTTAACTCAGCTTTACAAAAAATTGTTGTTAATCACAGTTCATTCATGATTCAACATGGGAGGGGTAATTACTTTTTCACATAGGGACAGGCAGGTTTGAACAGCTTTTTTCCCTTAATAAATGAAATAATAATTTAAAAACTGCATATTGGATTTACTCAGGTTATCTTTGTGTAATAATAAAATGTGTTTGATGATCTGAATCATTTAAGTGTGAGAAATATGCAAAACAATAAAAAATCAGGAAGGGGCAAATACTTTTTCACAGCACTGTGTATATATATACAGTGAGGACGGAAAGTATTCAGACCCCCTTAAATTTTTCACTCTTAGTTATATTGCAGCCATTTTCTAAAATCATTTAAGTTCATTTTTTTCCTCATAAATTACACACAGCACCCCATATTGACAGAAAAACACAGAATTGTTGACATTTTTGCAGATTTATTAAAAAAGAAAAACTGAAATATCACATGGTCCTAAGTGTTCAGACCCTTCGCTGTGACACTCATATATTTAACTCAGGTGCTGTCCATTTCTTCTGATCATCCTTGGGATGGTTCTACACCTTCATTTGAGTCTAGCTGTGTTCTATTATACTGATTGGACTTGATTAGGAAAGTCACACACCTGTCTATATAAGACCTTACAGCTCACAGTGCATGTCAGAGCAAATGAGAATCATGAGGTCAAAGGAACTGCCTGAAGAGCTCAGAGACAGAATTGTGGCAAGGCACAGATCTGGCCAAGGTTACAAAACAATTTCTGCTGCACTTAAGGTTCCTAAGAGCACAGTGGCCTCCATAATCCTTAAATGAAAGATGTTTGGGATGACCAGAACCCTTCCTAGAGCTGGCCGCCAGGCCAAACTGAGCTATTGGGGGAGAAGAACCTTGGTGAGAGAAGTAAAGAAGAACCCAAAGATCACTGTGGCTGAGCTCCAGAGATGCAGCTGGGAGATGGGAGAAAGTTGTAGAAAGTCAACCATCACTGCAGCCCTCCACCAGTCGGGGCTTTATGGTAGAGTGGCCCGACGGAAGCCTCTCCTCAGTGCAAGACACATGAAAGCCTGCATGGAGTTTGCTAAAAAAACACCTGAAGGACTCCAAGATGGTGAAAAATAAGATTCTCTGGTCTGATGAGACCAAGATAGAACTTTTTGGCCTTAATTCTAAGCGGTATGTGTGGAGAAAATCAGGCACTGCTCATCACCTTTCCAATACAGTCCCAACAGTGAAGCATTGTGGTGGCAGCATCATGCTGTGGGGGTGTTTTTCAGTTGCAGGAACAGGACGACTGGTTGTAATCGAGGGAAAAATGAATGCGGCCAAGTACAGGGATATCCTGGAGGAAAACCTTCTCCAGAGTGCTCAAGACCTCAGACTGGAAGGTTTACCTTCCAACAAGACAATGACCCTAAGCACACAGCTAAAATAACGAAGGAGTGGCTTCACAACAACTCCATGGCTGTTCTTGAATGGCCCAGCCAGAGCCCTGACTTAAACCCAATTGAGCATCTCTGGAGAGACCTAAAAATGGCTGTCCTCCAACGTTTACCATCCAACCTGACAGAACTGGAGAGGATCTGCAAGGAGGAATGGCAGAGGATCCCCAAATTCAGGTGTGAAAAACTTGTTGCATCTTTCCCAAAAAGACTCATGGCTGTATTAGATCAAAAGGGTGCTTCTACTAAATACTGAGCACAAAGGGTCTGAATACTTAGGACCATGTGATATTTCAGTTTTTCTTTTTTTAATAAATCTGCAAAAATGTCAACAATTCTGTGTTGTTCTGTCAATATGGGGTGCTGTTTGTACATTAAGGAAGAAAAAAAAAGAACTTAAATGATTTTAGCAAATGGCTACAATATAACAAAGAGTGAAACATTTAAGGGGGTCTGAATACTTTCCGTCCCCACTGTATATATATATATATATATATATATATATATATATATATATATATATATATATATATATATATATATATATATATATATATGTGTACCCTGGATGGGAAGTGGTTAAGCAAGCCCCCTCACCCCTCTTCCACCACTCACACCTGCCGCCACTGCACTTCTTGTCTATAGCTTTCCCTTTACCACTCACTTTTGTCCACTAGCTTGCTTATACACCCATTTGTCCACTGCTCCCCCCTGTACTCACTGGTGCATTGCGTCCCTCCACACACACTTGTCCACTGCTCACCTTATTACCAATCAATGCAGCTCTCTGCACCCCCCCACCCAACCTACACACACACACACACACAAACACAAACACACAAGGCAGCCTCCTTTTCACACCTACAAACAATGGAGTCACCTTCCCTCCTCTCAAACACAATGCAAACTTTACCCCCCTCCACACACATTATGCAGCCCCCCTACTCCCTTTCCTCACATATAATGTGGGCCTGCTGCCCCCTTTCCTCACATGCAATGCAGCAACCCTCTCAGATACCATGCAGCTGCCTTGTCCTTCCCCTCACTTACAGTGCATCCTCTACCCTTTTTCCTCTTACACAATGCAGCTAAAATATAATACATTTTTTTTGTGGGTTTAATATCACTTTAAGTATACTTTCTTATCATACATCATGGGACACAGAGCCATAGTAGTTACTATGTGGGTTATAGGTCACCTTCAGGCGATGGACACTGGCATGCCCTAAATCAAAAAGTGCACTCCCTATATAACCCCTCCCACTGGTGGGAGTACCTCTGTTTTTTCGCCAGTGTCTAAGGTGTTGGTCAAGAGTAAGATGTGCTGTGCTGAGCTCCACAGGAGCAATCCTTGCTATGGCTAGCCATGCAGCCGGATCCATTCAAAGTGTCTTTTTGGCTGAATTGAATGGTACCCGGGCCTCGTATCCGAAGAAACGAGGTCTTGCCTGTAACGCTTCTCTTTTAGAGAGCTGGACCAAGATCCAGTACTTTTTGGTATTAAGGCCATAAAGTTTTACTGGCGGAGGTGCTATTACAGGTGCAGGATTGTGGGTTTCCTCGAGGATCCCCAGCTCCTGAAGGTTTAACGGAACCCACCGTGAAGGATGAAGATTGGGTCTGTTGGTTTACCACATAAAACCCTGCGGTGGGAAAGGTAAGTGGAGTTTTCTAATAAATTTTTAAAATTTTCTTATGAATGTCTCCTTTAATTTAGTAAATGCTGTCATGCCTATGTGTCACCACTGGGGGCTGTATTGAGCACTCACCGTCTCATGCTTTTCAGAGAGACCACGCTGTGTCTTGAAAGCTGCAGATGCTTCTTCCCCCAGCCAAACAGCAGACCTCCGATAAGTCTGGGGGGGTTCCCTCTCCCCACCAGATGCCCCCCTGTGCTGGTTTTCTTCCCCTCTTCAGTGGGGAAAGAGCGCTGAAGATTTGAAAAAAAAAAAAAAGAAAAAAAATGGTGCGAATGGCACGCCGCTCGGCGGCTTCCCCCCCTCGCAATTTTTGCTTCCCTACCTTGATCCCATAGGATCAGGAGCCCGCACTCGCATGGGAAAAAGCTATTTTTAAAAAGAGGGGAAGGGCCGTAGGTGATGCAGGGTGAGGGGCTTAGCGCAGCGTTGGCGTCCTTCAACGTCCAGCGTGGGAAGGTATGTTTTTAAAAGGTACCATGTGTGTTGTTGTAAGCTGCGGAGGGACACAAGAGCAAAGGTAAAACAGATGTTTTGTTTGCACTTTTGGTTTGGGTTCACTAAAGCCTCCCCAATTTAATTCATGTTTTTCCTATCCATTCTTGGCAAAAGAAAGCTAATGTATTCTGAGTGGGAGCACCCAGATAAACAGTTTTTTTCTCTGAAAAAGTTTTCGATACTTTATCCTATGGAGGAAGAGTTTTTTAATGGGGAATTCCAGCAATTGACGCTGCTATATCCTCTGTAAACATGACTTTTTCAGTAGACAATGCTCATATGCTAAAGGACCAACAGATAAGAAGTTGGAGTTCCTTTTTTTAAAAAACCCAAAAAACTATATTTCACTCGCAGGTTCAATCAGCGCTGGCAGTGATCGGAGTATCTTAGTCTTTTTGGACCAGTTTATAGAGGTACTCAAAGTTATTCCTGATCAGCAGGCCCAGGATTTGGCCAGGATATCAGAAGCGTTGTGTTTTACAGTAGACACTATGAAAAATTCTATTCTCCAGGCCTTACGGCTCATGCTAGGGCTTGTATATGTGCGTAGAATCCTATGGTTGAAAAATTGGTCAGCCGAAGCGTCATGCAAAAAGCTCTTGGCTAGTTTCCCTTTTTATGGTGAACGGTTTTTTGGAGACGATCTGGATAAGTATATCCAAAGAATTTCTAATGGGAAAAGTTCCCTTTTATGGTTACTTTTAAACGTGCTTCTTCTCCAGTGCAGTCGGCATCAACCTCCAGGCAGTCACAACGGCCTCCACCATCGGGTTCAATAGGTAAACCTCAGGGTCAGTCCCAGGGTCAAAGGAGGACCTGGGGGAGGAAACCCACAAAACAGTATATTAAAGCCTCCTTATGAAGGGGCGCCCCTGCTCGCTCGAGTGGGGGGAAGGTTTCTACAGTTTTCAAGGGTCTGGCAGGAACAATGTCAGGACAGATGGGTTGCTTCCTCAATTTCTCTAGGTTACAAACTAGAGTTCCGAGAGTTCCCATCTCCTCGTTTTCTCAGATCAAACGTTCCCAGAGATCCAGTGAAAAAGAAGTCTCTCTTTCTAGCTTTGGATCATCTCTTGTCTCAAAGAGTGATATCATTGGTCCCCTTGGAAGAAGCAAGGTTTAGGGTTTTATTCAAACCTGTTCACGGTTCCAAAACCAAACGGGGATGTCAGACCCATTTTAGGTATCAAAGATCTAAACCGTTTTTTTAATATCCATTCTTTTGGCATGGAGTCAATCCGATCAGTAGTCTCCATCCTACAAGGGGGAGAACTTCTGGCATCAATCGACATCAAGGATGCTTATCTCCATGTGCCGATTTTCCCAGCTCACCAGAAATTTCTACGCTTCGAGGTAGAAAATCTTCATTTCCAGTTTCTAGCTCTGCCTTTCGGTCTAGCTACTGCACCTCGAGTGTTTCCTGGCTGCATCTTTGGCTAGGTTAAGGGCTCAAGGTATAATACAAGCCTACTTAGATGATCTTCTCTTAATAGATCAATTGGTAGCCCGCTTAAACCAAACTTTGGTCACCGCAGTCAGCTACCTGGAATACCTAGGTTGAATTCTCAACCTGGAGAAATCCTCCTTAAAACCATTAGGAGAGAGCAGTACTTGAGGCTGATCATAGATACAGCTCAGAAAAGTGTTTTTTTGCCCCGGGAAAGGAGCAGTTCCATAAGGGAACTGATTCAGTTGGTCGAAACAAAGAAGAATCATTCCTTATGCGCAGTTTCATTCAAGACTGCTGCAAAACAGTATCCTGTTAACTTGGAACAAAAGGGTCCAAGCTCTGGACTTTCCAATGCATTTATCCCCCAATGTGCGTCAGAGCCTCAATTGGTGGTTGATATCCAAGAATATTCAAAAACAAAAAATCCTTACCACCTGAAAGGTGGTAACAACAGGTGCCAGCCTTTTGGGCTGAGGAGCAGTCCTGGAAGAAGCATCTGTGCAAAGGAAATGGTGAAAATCAGAGATGACCTTGCCCATCAATATTCTAGAGATCTGGGCAGTACGTCTGGCCCTCAAGGACTGGACGCCCAGACTATGGAATTGTCCCGTCAGGATCCAATCTGACAATGCAACAGCTGTGGCCTATATCAATCACCAAGGGGGCACGAGAAGTAGTGCGGCCCAGAAAGAGGTGAATCATATTCTATCTTGGGCAGAAAACAACATTACTTGCCTATCATCAATTTTTCATTCCAGGGCGGACTACTTGAGTCGCCAGCAATTGTTCCCAGGAGAATGGTCCCTTCACCCCAACATCTTTCTGTCAATATGTCAAAGATGGGGAATTCCTAATGTGGATCTGTTTGTGTCCAGGTTCAACAACAAGATCGACAACATTGTTTCAAGGAAAAGGGATCCGATGGCATACGGAACAGATGCCTTGGTTTTTCCGTGGGATCAGTTTATGCATTCCCTCCTGTTCTGCTACTTCTGCGCCTTCACGCAGGATCAAGCAAGAAGGGGAGGAGGTGATTCTTGTGGGCCATGCCCCAGCATGGCCCAGGAGATCTTGGTTTGCCGAGATCGTAAAGATGACGGTAGGGGACCGTTGGACCCTACCACTATGGCCAGACCTTCTCTCGCAAGGTCCGGTATTCCATCCTACCATACAAAAGCTAAAATTAGTGGTTTGGCTATTGGGACCCACATTCTGAAAGATTGTGGGCTTTTAGCTTCAGTAGTTTCTACTTGGTTAATGCTGGGAGGCTGGGCTCCAGAGTCCTATACTATAGAATCTGAAACCATATGTCTCCTAGTGTGAATCCAGGGGTTGGCAGGAAAAATGTCATAGGTAGGATCTTTGAATTTCTACAGATAGGATTAGGAATGAAGCTGGCCTTGAGTACTATCAAAGGCCAAATGTCGGCCTTATCGGTCATTTTTCAATGACCACTTGCTTCATTCTCTCTGGTTCGTAACTTTGTTCAGGGGGTAATGCGGATTAATCCTCCAGTTTGATCACCCCTGAACCCTTGGGACTTAATTTTAGTCCTGTCGACTTACAGAAACAGCCAATATGAGATATTCCCTTGGTCCTCTTGAGGGGTGAAAAATAATTTTCTTGGTTTCCATATCTTCTGCAAGAAGAATATCAGAGTGGGCTGCTCTTTCTTGTAAAGAGCCATATTGGTTTATTCATAAGGATGAGGTTGTATTGTGGCCTCATCCTGAATTCCTACCGAAGGTAGTATTAAGTTTTCATTTAAACCAGGATATTGTTCTGCCTTAATTTTTTTCCAGAACCTCATTTCTGTGGAAGAAAGGTCACTACATTCTCTTGATGTGGTGAGGGCGGTCAAGGTCTATTGAAAGTGATCGCTCAGTCTCATAAAACAGATGTTTTGTTTGTGTTGCCAGACGGTCCTAAAGGAGGGCAGGCAGCGTTGAAATCTACCATTCCTAAATGTATTTGTAGCGCTGGTAGATTTTTAATCTACTGCTTATAGGTAAATTTAGTGGGTTATCTGTTTATACATAGTCAGATTTGCCTCTGTTCCAGCTTGGCTGAGTTGCATGTAGTTTCACACTGTGCCTGTGGGCGTCGTTGTCACCATGGGTCGGTGTTGGAAAGGCAACGCGTTGAAGTGTATGAGTGCTCCTCTGTCCCGGAGATAACTCGGTGGAGGTGGTCCTCCAAGTTGCATTCTGGGAGAGGGTATTTATGGGACAGATGCCATGTTTTAGGGTTCATTTTCGTTCCACCTGCTGGCCCTCCTGGCCGACAGGTATGTGCTAGGAGTACTACCTCGTGGTCCTCTGACCGGGAGGCCCACGTCGCTGCAGCGTGTGGGTGGGCCCAGAAGCCTTACTGGGGCCTACCACGGCGGCAGAGGAATGGTCCTGGGCTGTTTGTCCTATGGGAAGAAGCTGGACAACTGAGAAGATCCCAGGGGAGGACCACCGTGGAAGGATCATGCAGAGTGCTGGTCTGGAGAGGGGCCTGGTGACTCAGTTGGAAGACGCATCCTAAAGTAATCCTACCGCATAGTACTGCCGGGTCGGCTTAAAGGTTCTAGTGATGTGTTTGCTGTTCATTGTAAACCATTACATCCTGTGGCAGAGGATCGTACAGGTTTTATTCCAATCAAGTCTGTGGCAGAGACTTTTGTTGCGTACTGGCTGCTAGGTTAGTGAGAGAAACCTATCCAGGCGGGCAAAGATTCAACTCTAAAAAGAGAGTACATTCATCTACAAGCTTACAATTCCTAATACTACACTAAGAAAAGGTATTTGAACTTCCCTGCAACTCTCCTTCTACCTCTTTCCTGCTACTTCCTTCAATTCATGTTTAATAAAGCATTGCAAAAGATACTCAAGTGTCCGGTGCCTACATTGTCTGGTATTAAACTCAACGGGACCCTAGACCCGGTTCTGGTGAAATAGAGGTAACAAAGGTGACGGTAACAGCCTGCTTTAAACCAGCAGCTCCATCGAGAGTAATTGCTACATGTGGGGGCGTCATTCGGGATTGTTAGCCGTCAACCTCCCGCAACCCTGAGAAGTATTTCACCTGGAGTTTACGTTGGAATAAGTTTCTGGACTTTGTCAAATTTTGGAGAGATGAAAGGGTTAGAGTGCAGGACTTTATTTCTGACTGCGTAGGCTGTGGGTGAGAAGTAAAAGCCCGGGAGCTACGTGATCAGAAGAACAAGTGGGAGGAGCCTAGCCTACTTGTTGCCGCGTGGGACGCGTGTGTGTGCGTTTGGCGCCAGAGGAGAAGAGATGCCTCGTGATCGTGCTGAGAAGATCAGAGTGCAGCCATTTCTTCTTTTCCTTTGATACCGCCAACTATGGGACCTAAGATGTTCCCTACGAGTACTGCTGCGGGTGCTATGCTGACCGGAACCCTGATGACAGATATTCATCTGAAACTGCAGGGGAGGTTTGTTCTCTACACAGTGGGAGATATTGAAGGGCTGGGCATGCTTTGCCACAAGTGTGAAGGACTGGCAATACATCTCCGTCCATTTGTTCGTTGTTTGCAGTGCGGAGAGTATTTGTTCATAGTGGAGCAACTTACCATGTCTCCCCGTTATCGTGTGGACTGGGCTACAGGTATTGCTACAGTAAAAGCTGCTACCATTGCCTGTTGCTACCGAGAGTGTTCCTGAAGGAGATACTGCTGCCACTACTTCATCAGTGGACATAACTTTTATATCTATGTCTCTTACACCTATCCCCGTTGCACCTGTCCAGAGGAAGGTGAGATATGTGAAGGCTTCCCGCGGCCATGGTTGAGGCCTACCCCAGAGACTACCCGAACCGGAGCCGGAGAAATGCATGGATCCGGAGAAGTCCACGTCAGGAACGGGTGAGAGATCAAAGGGGGACATATCTGGGACTCTTTGTAAATATTTGCCAGCAGAAGAGTTGAGAGACTCGGAGATAGATTCCATGTCAGATCTCTCCGGTGATGATGATTTTTTTTAAACAATGTCACAGGAACTATTGTGGGCCCAGGGCGATGTTGCTTCTGCCTTGACTTTCTCAGAGTGGACAGCCCTGGATTCTGGGAAGACATCACCTTGTGTGGAGCCGCACAGTACTACCAAAGAGGCATTGTCTAAAGTTGCTAATTTGCTTCCGACACCCATCGGGTCTATGGTGAGTAAATCACCGAACTCTTGTGTGCCTCCTGGTTTGGGAAAAAACAGATCTTTGCCTAAACTTGCACGTTTACAGAGAGTGCTTACTAAACGTGTTGCCACAGAATATGGTCTGGAGTTTCCCTATGCTACTCAGGAAATTATGCAGGAAATTGAGGCCAACCAGGAACTGTGGTACAGTGAAGCTGTTTGGGACTATTTGTCTGTGCCAAAACCTTTCCGGAAAACTGGATATTCTGTTGCCATGGATGAACGCTTCAGTGGATGTTTCCTACACTGGAACTATGGTCGGCACATCTATGCTGACAACGTGTGCATTTGCAGACCTGGAAAAGATGATATTGTGTACTTTATCACTACAGTGGATAAACTGTGAAAGAAACTGACATTGCCAGATCCTTGGTTTTATTGGTGATTATGAACAAAGAACTTTGGGGTGTATAGTTAGAGAGTGTCATTGTTTAGAGATCTTCGTGGTCAAGAAGTAATGTTTATCTCAGCGTTTCTAAATCCAAAGACTCTTTGCTAGCTGGATTTTCTTTATTGAAAGGATGTGATTTACTTAAAAATAGGGATGGACTTCTCAAGTTACTTCAGTTTGTTTCATTAAAAGAAAAAATGTACGGGAAGAGAGTGTCATTCTTCTTTTGGAATGAGACTTTGCACCTAAATTGTTTAGTGAAGGTACTGTACATATTTAGTGTGTGTCTAACTTTGTTTTTTTTTCAGGAACAATTGGATCTCCTATCAAGCTGTTAGGCTTTTCAGCTAGATAGATAGTGGGACTTGTTCATCGTAAACCATACCTCCTGTGGCAGAGGATCGTACGGGTTTTATTCCAATCAAGTCTGTGGCAGAGACTTTTGTTCATGCTGCGTACTGGCTGCTAGGTTAGTGAGAGAAACCTATCCAGGTGGGCAAAGATTTAACTCTAAAAAGAGAGTACATTCATCTACAAGCTTTCAATTCCTAATGCTACACTAAGAAAAGGTATTTGAACTTCCCTGCAACTCTCTGCAATTTATGTTTATTAAAGCATTGGAAAAGATACTCAAGTGTCCGGTGCCTACATTGTCTGGTATTAAACTCAATGGGACCCTAGACCTTGTTCTGGTGAAATAGAGGTAACAAAGGTGATGGTAACAGCCCACTTTAAACCAGCAGCTCCACCGAGAGTTATTGCTACATATTCGTCAAGTGATTCTTTAAGCTTATGGTTTAAAGAGGAAAATTCCTCCTTTTCATATTAAAGCGCACTCCACCAGGGCTGTTAGTGCTTCTTGGGCAGTGCATCACCAAGCCTCCATGGTTCAGATCTGCAAGGCCGCAACTTGGTCTTCAGTCCATACATTTACCAGATTCTATCAAGTAGATGTAAAAGATCATGAGGATATCGCCTTTTGGTGCAGTTTACTGCAGGCTGCAAAATGAGTCCTCTAGTCTCTTGGTGCCCTACTTTTGTTGTGTCTCCCTCCCTTAAGTTGGCATGCTATGGGACATCCCACATAGTAACTACTATGGCTCTGTGTCCCGTGATGTACGATAAGAAAATAGGATTTTTATAACAGCTTACCTCTAAAATCCTTTTCTTTGAAGTACATCATGGGACACAGAGGTCCCTCCTTTCTTTTATATTGCTTTGCTACAAAACAGAGGTACTCCCACCAGTGGGAGAGGTTATATAGGGAGTGCACTTTTTAATTTAGGGCATGCCAGTGTCCATCACCTGAAGGTGGCCTATAACTATGGCTCTGTGTCCCATGATGTACTTCCAAGAAAAGGATTTTACAGGTAAGCTCTTATAAAAATCCTATTATTTAGTGGCAATTTGGGAACCGGAGATGCATGCATCCTCACTGTATAGCATAGATGGAGGTTTACTTGGTAGTTAGCTTCTTCTTCTTTTTTTTTTTTTTTGTTCAGCCTGCAGGATGGAAAAAAAAAAGCTATAGCTTTATGGGGAAATATTTCCTCCAAAGTATTTTGATGTGTAGCTTCATTCAAATTTAATTAATCCAGGTTATGTTTACTACTGTGATCGCTGGTCACAGTAATCACATGGTACAGAACCAATAAACAGCCAAATGGTGTTAGGAAACTGATTGCTTACAGTCATCATGACTGTGTAAGCAATCACAGTGTAGTAAAAAAAAAAACACCTTAGAGCTGTACAGTGTGTGCTCACAAATTTTGAACCCTTTGAACACCACATAAGCACCCCTATTCACTTGAATGGGTCACAATCAGTGAGTGTACAGGGGGTATAATTCCTGCCACAGGTGAAAAGCAAAGCATCACAGCCATGGCATCTGCACACCCTCGGACACCAGTCCCAGTGTCACTAGACCAGTGCAGCCAACAACAGTATTCCTGACCAGTGCAGTGTTGGCTCTTCCTGCCATCTGGACTGATCCTTTGCCTGTTTGCTGGACATGTCTCTGCCTGCCGCCTGAGCTGACCCATCTGCATGTCCCACTGACTACTAGTCCCCAGTGTCACCAGACCAGGATAAGCCAGCAACAGTGTTCCTGATCACCACTATACAAATCTCAGTGTCACCAGGCTAGTGCACCAGTGAACATGGCATTCCAGGGGGCAGCCATGTACCTGTAGGCTAGGCTGGTTTGGCACCTTTTTGAGCACTTTATAATGTGAGCACATATGGTTTTGATCTTTTATTGATGTGACCCAGTTAACAATGGTATCACAATAAACTGCATTATATATGTTGTGAGCTTAAACCCAATAATATAACCATTATTCTCATACTCATCAATACACCTACAGCACATTTTGACATTTGCTAGCAATGGGCGTGCCTCAATTTCACATACATAAAACTCTTGCAATATTTATATTTAGATGATGGTAAGTAAATGAATGCGCTAACTCACACACTGAGAATGACACCTCTCCTATCATATGACAACACAACAGGGAATGCCATAGTATTAAAATATTCAAACAGCAGATTAGTCATAGAATATACACTGTATAATGTCTGCTGTTACAGCGACTGCAATTATGGCTTATTAAAATTCTATATGTTAATCTCATGCAGTTTGAGGTTTTTCTACATGTTGGTACTGTATTTTAAGACATAAACCTGAAACACTAGAGGACCAGATATGGGTTGTAAAAAATATTTCACAAATCTATTATATCTTTTGTGTCATGTGTGCACAGTAGCTGTGCACAGACTGTATTCCCAAATTTTGATAAAAGTTATTTTAGATTAAATCCATGCATGAAAGAGATGTAATATGTTCTTCCTTTCTTTATGGTAAGGATAAAATAAGTGTTAAATGGTTGTAGTCAGTTAAATATGAAATATTATATTATATTATATCAATATTGTATTGTTTTCTAAACAAACCAACTAGGGATCTTTGGCGTTTCTAACACTACTGCTGTACTTTTGCTAGATAAGTGCTACCATTAGGGATGGGCCGAACAGACCCCTGTTTGGTTCGCACCAGAACTTTCGAACACCGTGAAAGTTCGGACCCAAATAAGGAACCCCATTAAAGACAATGGGACCCAAACGTCAAAAAACAAAAGCGCCCATTTTGAAGGCTTATAAGCAAGTAATTGGGCATACATTGGTCCTGCCCTGGAGGACATGTATCAATAAAAAAAAGTCTGTGAAATACGTCATTTTTAAATGAGCAGTGATTTTTTGATTTTTAAAGTGAAAGCATAAAATGAAAAATTTCTTCCAATATAGTGCCTGGGGGGTCCCCTTAGTCTACCTGTAAAGTGGCAGATCTGTACCATGTCTAGAATCTGCTGCAGCAATAATTGCATTTATAAAGCCAAAAAAATGAAGTTTTCCCTGCAAGCTGCCTTTATTTTGCTCAGCAACAGCTGGGGAGCCAGTGTGTATGATGAGGCCACAATGTAGTGCACTGGGAACAAGATTAGAGATTTTTTGGATACATTCTGGTGTCACTTTGGGTAGAAGTGTTGACTTTGGATAGAAGTAACGGGTGCGTAAAAATTGGTCTTTGGGTGTTGGTGGCGCCTTCCCACAGTAACCCTATAGAGGTACACTTGATAAAAGCAAGAATTGGTCTTGCTGTAAAAATTACAGTGAAAGGCACCTGTCAAGCAGGTGCAGAAAAATTACTCTTTAGGTGTTGGGGCACCTCCCACCGTAAACCTATAAAGTTACTCTTGATGAAGGCAAAGAAATTACAATGATGTGCACCTGTCAAGCAGGTGCTGAAAAATTGGCCTTTGGGTGTTAGTTGCCCATGAAACCTATACCAAAAACATTCTTCCAGATGAAATGATTGAACACCCTCAAAGCTAGGCAACCTCGAAGTCCTGCAGAGACTCCACATCCCAAAAAGACTTAATCAGTGACATCGGCATTAGGGGCTTCATAGCTGGTAATCCTCGACTGACTCATTTTTATAAAAGTCACGGAGTCTGTGGACAGACGCGTTCTATGATCAGTAACAAAACCTCTTGCAGCACTGAATGCCTGATCTAAATGCACGTTGGATGCAGGGCAGCCCAACGACTCAATAGCATACTGGGCAAGTTCTGGCCAGTGATCTATTCTCATGACCCAGTAAGTCAGTGGATCGTCAGTTGGAAAGTTCTCCATCCTTGTTTTGGCCCCAAGGTAATCGTCCACCATGTGATGCAGACGCTGCTAATGGGATGTGGAAGCTGACATCCCTGGGTGGCGAGGACTAAAAAAATTCTGAAATGCCTCACTTAGGCGGACGTCTTCTCCAACACGCCTCTCTTGACTAACAGAAGACCCAAAACTACGTTTTCCACAACACTGTAACCTACTGGAGTCAGGAAAAACATTCAATAAAATCCTCTTTAACGTGTCCTCAAGAGATTTTATCTTCTGCACTCGCTGTGGGGATGGGATGAGTTCTGAGACCTTCCCCTTATAACGTGGTCAATGATGGTTGCCAACCAGTAATCATCCTTCTCCTTTATGCCACGTATTCTTGGGTCCTTTCGCAGGCTTTGAAACATGAGGTTGCCCATGCTTCAGGCTTGAGAAGCAGACTCCTTAGGGGTCACTCAGGATGACAGCATCTGGAACTTCCTCCTCCCAGCCACATACTACTCCCAAGGCTCCTGGGGTTGGAAAGCCATCACTTCTTCAAAGCCTATGAAAGTGCCAGAATCCTCATCCTCCTCCACTCTCTGCTCCTGTGTGTTCTGTGACATAGGAATGATGGTGTCTGGATAAAGTGGGCCTTGAGAGGAAAGGAAGTCCTCCTCTTCCTCCTGCTGCTCTGCCTCAAGTGCCCTATCCATAATGCCACACAGAGTCTGTTCCAGCAGGGACACAACAGGGCTTGTGTCACTGATGCATGCACTGTCACGGCGCACCATCCTTGTGGCCTCCTCAAATGTTGACAATACAGTGCATGCATCCTTAATGATCAGCAATTGATGTGGGGAAAAAAGGCAGAGGCAGCCCGAGCCTGTCGTCGTGCAGTATTCGCACAGGTACTCGTTGACGGCCCTCTGCTGCATGTATAGTCGCTGCAGCATTCACAAAGTCGAGTTCCACCTGGTGGGCATGTCACAAATCAGGCAGTTTAGGGGCAGGTGGATTTACCGCTAAATTTCAGCCAGCCGAGCCCTGGCTGTGTATGACCGCCTGAAATGACTACAGACTCTTCTGGCCAGTTTTAGCACATCTTGCAATCCTGGGTACGTATTTAGGAAACGCTGCACCACCAAATTGAGAACATGGGCCAGGTATGGCACATGTGTCAGCTTTCCCTGTCTAAGGGCGAACGGGAGGTTTGAGCCATTATCACACACCACCATTCCTGGCTCCAGCTGGTGTGGTGTGAACCACCTCTGCGTCTGTCTCTGCAGAGCTACAAGAATCTCTGCTCTGGTTTGGTTCCTGTCCCCTAAACACACCTGCTGAAGCACTGCATGGCACCTGACTCTGGGAATAGCCCTTTGAACGCTTAGGGGGTACCTGATGTTCATAGGAAAATTCTGCAGAGGAGGGCATGGAGTTGATGGAGGAGGAGGAGGGGGTAGTGCTCACAGGTCTGGCATCATCACCACCAGCTGTATGGAGACATGTATGCAAAAAGCTGCAGCACCGAGCCCTGTCCTGCATCCTTTTCGAGTTGCAAGCAGTGTTACCCAGTGTGCTGTGAATGAAATATATCGTCCCTGCCCATGCTTGCTGGACCACGTGTCAGCAATAGGGTGGATTTTACGGCTGACTGCCTTGCCCAGAATATTCCCTTCCATGTGAAGGTAGAGAGATGGAACGGCCTTACCTGAAAAATAGTAGCGATTGGGAACCTGCCATTGTGGTACACCACATTGGGCAAATTCACGGAAGAGGGCAGAATCCACCAGGCTGAAAGGCAGTATTTGGAGAGCCAGCAGCTCTGACAAGCTTGCATTTAGACGCTGGGCATGTGGGTGGCAGGGACTGTAATTTTTTTCCGCTGCTGCAGATGGGGCAGATAAATTTGTTTGGTGCACTTTAATTTGAGTACTCACACTACACAGACACACTCCACGGATACACTATAATATACTGAAATATAATGCGCCAAACGTACAGTGACTCACAGAACTATATGGCATTAAACTTGCAGTAATGCACACAGAAGTAAATGGCGTTAAACCTGCAGTAATGCACACAGAAGTAAATGGCATTAAACTTGCAGTAACGCACAAAACTATATGGCGTTAAACTGGCAGTAACGCACACAGAACTATATGGCGTTAAACTGGCAGTTAAGCACACAGAACTATATGGCATTAAACTGGCAGTAACGCACACAGAACTATATAGCGTTAAACTGGCAGTAACGTACAAAAAACAATATGGCGTTAAACTGGCAGTAACGCACACAGAACTATATGGGGTTAAACTGTCAGTTAAGCACACAGAACTATATGGCGTTAAACTGGCAGTAACGCACACAGAACTATATAGCGTTAAACTGGCAGTAACGCACAAAAAACAATATGGCGTAAAACTGGCAGTAACGCACACAGAAGTAAATGCCATTAAAATGGCAGTAACGCACACAGAACTATATGGCATTAAACTGGCAGTATTGCACACAAAACTATATGGCATTAAACTGTCAGTAACGCACACAGAAGTAAATGGCGTTAAACTGACAGTAACGCACAAAACTATATGGCGTTAAACTGGCAGTAACACAAACAGAACTATATGGTGTTAAACTGGCAGTAACGCACACAGAACTGTATGGCGTTAAACTGACAGTAACGCACACAAAACTATATGTCGTTAAACTGCAGTAACGCACACAGAACTATATGGCATTAATCTGGCAGTAATGAACACAAAACTATATGGCGTTAAACTGACAGTAATGCACACAGAAGTAAATGGTGGTAAACTGGTAGTAACGCAATCAAATAGAATTCAACCGTCACTACACTGACGCTATCTGAACTGTCCCTACTCTAGCTATACACTAATGTAAAGATTACTGACACGGTCTCACTACACTACACTGAAACTATCTGAGCTGTCCCTACTCTAGCTGCACACTATGCAAAGCTGAATGATGGTCCCCCTCACTACACTCACACTATCCCTAGACTGACACTAAACTAATATTCTACACTGACAATTGAAGTAAAAAAGCACAGTATAGCACACTAACTAACTAATAGCACTGAACAGAGCCCTGTTCTATCTCTCTCCACGCCGAAATCACACTGAAAATGGCTGCCATTGAAAGACTATTTTAATACTGTGGGGCAGGAATGGGCCACGATTGGATAAGGTCATGATGACAGTGTCCAATCATGACTCTGACAGTGCTCTGTGCCCTGATTGGCTGAAGCTTTCACTGCTTCAGCCAATCAGGGCTTGCAATACACTGTTCAGTGCCGCAATGCATTGTGGTTGGTTCGGGGGGCCAAACAAATGGTCGAATGTCCAAACAACGAAAATTCAGCCCAAACTAATGCTCGGGCCGAAGCATTCGCCCATTTCTAGCTACCATTACAATTGTGCTACTGCAGCTATATGACAGATACTCAGTCAGCTGATGTCTGTAAACCAACCAACCGAAGATCTGTCATTTAGCAGTGCTAGTGCTATTAGTACTAAATAACAGATCCCTGGCAGGTTTATTAATAAACTATAGCCAGGTGGGAATCTGGAATTTTGTAGTGCTAGTGCTACTACCACTAAATGACAGATCCCGATCAGGCTGGTGTTTGTAAAGAAACAGGACAGGGAACCTGGGTAACATCATTGACCAAATATTGTGAATTACAGTATGTCATTTTGCAATGGTAGTGTAGTGGAACAAAGTCGCCAGGTGGCTGTTTCTTCACGGCGGTGGGGCAACATCACAGGGGGTCGGGTTGATTTACAATGGATGTACTTTGCTGTGATTGATGATGAATCTATATCTGGAAACTGTTTCTTTACATTTTTTTTTTTGGGGGGGGGGGGATAAGTAATAAGAGGCATTAATCACTTCAATACCAGGCACTTAGACACCTTCCCGCCCAGGCCAATTTTCACCTTTCAGCGCTGTCGCAATTTGAATGACAATTGCGCAGTCATGCTACACTGTACTCAAACAATTTTTTTATCATTTTGTTCCCACAAATAGAGCTTTCTTTTGGTGGTATTTGATCACCTCCGCGGTTTTTATTTTTTGTGCAACAAATAAAAAAAGACCAAAAATTTTGAAAAAAAACATGTTTTTCCTTGTTTCTGTTAAATTTTTTTGTAAATAAGTACGCTTTCTTCTTCAATGACGGGCACTGATATGGCTGCACTGATGGGCACTGATACGGCGGCACTGATGGGCACAGATGAGGTGGCACCAATGAGGTGGCACTGATGAGGTGGCACTGATGGGCACTGATGATGGGCACTGATAGGTGGCACTGATGGGCACTGATAGGTGGCACTGGTATGGGGCACTCATAGGTGGCACCAATGGGCACTCATAGGCGGCACTGATGGGCACTCGTAGGTGGCATTGATGGGTACTTATGGGTGTCACTGATGGGTACTTATAGTGGCACGGATGGGCACTGATGGGCACTGATAGGTGGGCACTGATGGGCACAGATGGGTACTGATAGGTGTCACTGATGGACACTGATGGGTGACACTGATGACACTGATTGGTGGCACTGAAGCCCCTAAGGGTGGCATTGCTGGGCATCACTGCAATATAATGGTGCCAATCAGTGCCCATTTGTGGGCACCGATTGGCACAGATTGGGCACTGACTGGGCACATTGGGCACATGTGGATGGCCATGGGGTACATACCTGGCCATCCACATGTTGCCCTCTTCCCTGGTGGTCCTAGTGGCGATCCCTGGTGGTCCAGTGTGGTCATCTGAAGAGGGGCTACTCTGATAAAAAATCAGTGCAGACCCCCCCTGTCAGGTGAGCCGCCGATCGGCTCTCCTCTACTCGCGTCTGTCAGACGCGAGTGAGGAAAAGCCGATCAATGGCTCTTCCTATTGACATCGTGATCAGCCGTGATTGGACACGACTGATCACGTGGTAAAGACCCTCCGCCGGAGGCTCTTTACCAAGATCGGGGTAGCGGTGTCAGACTGACACACCGCTCCACCGATCGCCGCGATGCGTGGGACGTCATATGACGCCCAGTCAGGATAACTGAACTACCGCCTGGCCATCATCTGCTATGGGCCGGGCGGGAAGTGGTTAATATATCCCTTACTTATTCAGGAAAAGGATATCTGCAAGGCCCCTTATTACAAATTCTGATAGGTAGAAAATAGAGACATAAATAAACACACACCACAAAAAAATCTCATAAAAATTCCATCAAGACAGAACACATACAATGTCCCCCAAAGTAAATCCATCATCAATTACATCTTCTAAATCCACTATCAATCATGATAGCCCACTGCCATGACAACTCGATTTTCAAAGGCGTTCCACTGCTGTCTAACAATATTGCCTCGCTGCACTGCCACCTCAAAATGACAAGTCACTGTCTGACTTCTGTTTATAAAAAGCAGTAGTGCAACTGCCACTATTTGACAGATCTCTGTCAGGTTTGTATGCCAGCTGCAGCTGATAATACCTAAGGAAACCTAGCAACATGTAGCAATTTTGTTCGATCATTCGTCAAACCGCAAACAGACTTGGTTTGGGTGAAAATCAACACTTTATACAAATGTAGCGCATAAAAAACAGTAATAATAATGTAATGTGGTCACAAAAAACCACAGGCCTATCAACCAGGTGTAGTGAATACAACAAATATTGATTAAGAGTCAATGTGTCATAAGAAAAACTGGAAAACAAAAAGCAAAAGTCTCCAAATGTGCACATAAAGAAAGTCACTGGCTATGAAGGATGTTTCCAAATGTAGACAGAAGACTGGGTAGGTCAGTACATGGAAACCTTATCAACCAACAACGGCATCAAATCAGGGAATGGTAGGCATAAACTCTTACCGGATCCAATGGACTCCCATGTCTGTGACATGGAGTCATGAAGACATGGTGCCACCCAGGGCATGTAGAACGATATCAAGACCGTCAGACCTCACAGCTAAGTACTTCGCAGGAACTCACAGGGTTATCGGATGGATGTTCATGGTGGATCCAGGCTGGATTCTGCCAGCTGGGATGTACTGCATATGATGGAGGTTGGACGTTCACTTCTTTATGTAAAAAGAAAAATAAAGCCTCCCCATGGTGCAGATAAAAAAGGTATCTTTTATTGCTAAAAAAACGATACATTAAAATAAAATAAAGTGATCACAATAAAAGTCAAGGGCAACATAAGAGATTCCAAGTGATTGACAGATTTGTTCCTCATTGGAGGGGTGAGTCACGTCTTCGGGGCGTTTCTCGCCTCAAGAAGTACTGGATATATGAGTTGAGGTCCTTTTTCCCATTCGGTTTGAACGTGGAACGGGACCTCAACTCTTTCATTAATCAAGCATAGAGATTTTTCCTTTCCACATAGTGTATTTATTTTTATTAAAAACAGGAGACATATATACATTTATATATTTTTGTTATATGTCATTCTTTAGGTTTGAGAATTTGATTATTTTCTCGTCACTTTGGATTATTGGTAGTTTTAGTGTGACTGCCTTTTCACATCTATTTAATATTTTTATATCATGTCACTATTATGATATTTTCGCATTACCATTTCCGGTCTGTATTAGTTTGGGTGACACTGAGCTTTGTGTCACGCTGGCCACACATACTTCCTAGTTGGGACGCTTTGCGTAACCACTATGTTGGATGTGTTGTCAGATCTTTCTGTGCGTATCTTTTATTGCTAAAAAAAGATACATTAAAATAAAATAAAGTGATCACAATAAAAGTCAAGGGCAACATAAGAGATGGTGCGGAAGGCTGACGCATTTCGACCCATAGGCCATCTACTGGAGCATAAACCACCAACTCAAAGTTGCCAATATTTATAAATAATACATAAAAGTAGAAACCAATCACAAAGAGAGGAAATAGCTTGATGTAATTGGACCGATGGATGTCAGCTGATCAGGAAATGAGCAGATGCACATAAGTCAGCCAATAATATCCCAAAAGGGAAAACAGACGGGCTGGACAGCCAGCAGGAAACATAATGTTTCAACCCCAAAATACCACATGTCAAACAAACGATATGACTTCCGGCCCATAAGGGTGCCAAACTTCAATCCTGAGTCATGTGGTAAAGGACCAGCAGACCCAATAGCCAATCAAGGAAAGCCAGCAATGACCGCGTCTAAGACTGGAGGTCAGCATGTCTGACACTAGAGTCCGACATTGCGTACAGTGGCACGCCCAACATCGGACTCAAAACACGTGACGAGGGGCGGAGACTGAACGTGATCACGTACGGAGGACTCTCGCGGCACCTCCAACATCCTAGCCGCGTCTCCTAACAAGAGAGGGAGGTCGGGCGTGATCACGCACAGAAAGATCTGACAACACATCCAACATAGTGGTTACGCAAAGCGTCCCAACTAGGAAGTATGTGTGGCCAGCGTGACACAAAGCTCAGTGTCACCCAAACTAATACAGACCGGAAATGGTAATGCGAAAATATCATAATAGTGACATGATATAAAAATATTAAATAGATGTGAAAAGGCAGTCACACTAAAACTACCAATAATCCAAAGTGACGAGAAAATAATCAAATTCTCAAACCTAAAGAATGACATATAACAAAAATATATAAATGTATATATGTCTCCTGTTTTTAATAAAAATAAATACACTATGTTTAAAGGAAAAATCTCTATGCTTGATTAATGAAAGAGTTGAGGTCCCATTCCACGTTCAAACCGAATGGGAAAAAGGACCTCAACTCATATATCCAGTACTTCTTGAGGCGAGAAACGCCCCGAAGACGTGACTCACCCCTCCAATGAGGAACAAATCTGTCAATCACTTGGAATCTCTTATGTTGCCCTTGACTTTTATTGTGATCACTTTATTTTTATTTTAATGTATCGTTTTTTTTAGCAATAAAAGATACCTTTTTTATCTGCACCATGGGGAGGCTTTATTTTTCTTTTTACATAAAGAAGTGAACGTCCAACCTCCATCATATGCAGTACATCCCAGCTGGCAGAATCCAGCCTGGATCCACCATGAACATCCATCCGATAACCCTGTGAGTTCCTGCGAAGTACTTACCTGTGAGGTCTGACGGTCTTGATATCGTTCTACATGCCCTGGGTGGCACCATGTCTTCATGACTCCATGTCACAGACATGGGAGTCCATTGGATCCGGTAAGAGTTTATGCATACAGTTTGTCACACTGTATGTAGCTGCTCCGTTTTGTCACCAGTTAGCGCAGTGTTTTTTTTTATATTTTCACTTTGAAAATCAACACTTAACTCAAAACTCTTCTCTAAATATATATACTGTATATATATATATATATATATATATATATATATATATATATATACACTTTTTTTTATTTAGCTGGACGTCATGGAGTTGTTACTAGGGGAAATGTTATCCTGATGTTATCCTGATTTTAATGCAGAGGGAACATTTAATATTTAATGTTTTTGGGATATTTAGGCTTTTTAATATAGTAATAATTATAGTTAGGGGAAACCTTTATGAGGTGCTCCAATCGCTGTTTCTTTTCATTTGCTCAATCTATATAATGCACAACACAGTTTACAGAGAGCAACAGTCAGGAGTATGTACTGTGCAGATTGATTAGTACAGTGGTCACTATAATTGATAAGTTATGTCCCATTTCATGAGCTGCTAACACACAGACTTTAGCACATATAACTTTAGTACATAAAATAAAAGGACAAAATCTTCTTAAATATTCAAATATTCTGAATCTTGATAGAAATGAATCTCATTTACCAATATCACCACAATTTGTGTTTTTTATATGGGGACACATATATTGGTGTTTGCAGCAGCGTTTTCTGTTTATTTATTTTTTTATTCTCACTTTTTAATGCACATAGTGAACACTATGATCACTAAGGTGTGGCAGTGCATCAGAATTATTTTTTGCCCATTTCATTGATGGTGAAGTGCACTTTGTGTTACTGGTCAGTAGTAAGTACCCACTTTCATAAGTGGTCAGTGCTATATGCCCCTTTTAATACATGGATTTTTGTAAAGTGGCACCTCTCTTTGTTGAAAAGTGTTGAAGTGCTGAAGTGGCCCCATGTTGATTGCAAGTGATGAAATGTCTTATTATATTGGTGGCTAATGGTAATTGCTCCATTGTGTTGATGGTCTGTGGTTTGTATCACCATTCATTGGTCATGAGTGGTAAGTTCTTCTGACACTGGTGATCATCAGGGATGAGATTTAAATTTGGGTTGGACTTGGGTTTGAGGCAAACCCAGCCTATTCACCTCCAAATTATTGTAACTGTTTGCGGCTATTCGTCTGCTCAAACTCCCAGTACTGTAATGTAAACACAGCATCAGGAATCCTGAATTACATAATTGACCAAATATAGTCATAACCATATTTGGTTGACATTACCCTGAATCCCTGGTGCTAAGTACATTATTGCAGTGCCATGAGTTTCGACAAGAGAACTGCCACAATAGTTTGAAAAGAAAAAGAAACCCTCTAGGTCGGACTTTGGAAGCAGATTGGAGCAGTATATTGTCTTAAAAAATTAAAGTTTATTGAACATATATACATAGACATAAGCAATATAAAATTATAAAAATTAAAAGGATGGACGTTACATATACCCACAGAATGAGATGATGTTTCAACAGACTGGCATCAAAACATGTGTGAGCCCCTGTGCGTCAACCACTGCATTTTTAATTGCACTGATCGCTGTATAAATGTGAATGGTCCCAAAATTGCGCCAAAAGTGTCCGATCTGTCCACCATAATGTCGCAGTCATGATAAAAATTTCTGATCTGATTTACCAAAAATATGTAGAAGAATATGTATTGGCCTAAAATGAGGAAAAAAAATGTTTTTTATATATTTTTTGGGGATATTTATTATAGCACAAAGGAAAAAATAATGCGTTTTTTTCAAAATTGTTGCTTTTTTTTGTTTATAGCGCAAAAAATAAAAACCGCAGAGATGATCAAATACCATCAAAAGAAATCTCTATTTGTGGGAAAAAAAGTACATCAATTTTGTTTGGAAGCCACGCCGAACGACCACGCAATTGTCAGTTAAAACAGCGCAATACCGAATCGCAAAAAGTGCTCTGGTCTTTGGCCAGACAAATGGTCTGGGGCTTAAGTGGTTAAAGGAGTTCTATAGTCACAGCATACACTTACATTTTTTAATATCAGCATTGTAATAGCATTAGAAACAATGGTTATTTTTGACAAGCTAATTCAAACTTACTTGAAAAACCTCCTGTGCGCACTACTTGTCTGCTGGACATCTTTTTCTGTAACTTTCTGGATTTCCTGGATTTCCTGTATGCTTTGAAGCTTCTCCTCTGCTGTTTACTTTCAATTTCTAAGGAGTGCATATCCCATGGTACATTACTGCATTCAAGCATTCCTGTTGTACTGACTCCACCTTCTGAAACTCCACCTCTCAGCATCTTTGTAGTACAGGAGGCAGGCTCTGAATTATGTGACACAGCTGTGCCTATTCACAAGACATAGTGAACACTGTATATATCACAAAATTCAAGAAAGTAAATGTGTGGGATTCTTCACAAAGTAAAATTACAAACTTTTAGATCATTCAGATTAAGGAGTCAGGAGTAAGCTAGAAATACTTGAAACACGTGGAAATAAAAATATTATTTTACATTTTGATCATAGATATGCTTTTTTTTTTAGAATATAACGTAATGTAAATAAAAAATTCCAAAAATAATACACTTGGGGGATGCCCTGAACCTACCTGTAAAGCAGCACAAGGAAAAGGAAAGAAAAAAAAAAACCCTGAATGTAATTTTAATTCTCTGTCAGTTTCCAACCATTTCATGCTGTTTGTCTTCATCTATACCATCCCCCTACTTTAATGAGGGTCTGGTGCGGATGTAAAGGGGGACCCAATGCAAACATAACAAAATAAAATGGCATGGGTTCCCCCATAAATATGCAGCCTGGAAGGCCAGGAAGGAGGGGGGGTTGGGTTTGCACCCCCCTCCCCTAAACCATACTAGGCCACATGCCATTAACATGTTTATGAGTTCAAATGTCACCTATGATACCTGGGATACCCTGCCTCTTTATTTACTTTGAGCTATGGGGTCCAGGAGCTGTCATTCATCGAGACCAGTTGTTGAGATGGAACATGTCAGTGGGTTGGCACAGTTTTTCTTCAGCAGATCAGCGGGCTCCATTGATCATAATTGACAAGAATCAGCATTGCTGGCCAATGTGATTAATGATAAAGATGATGGATTAACATAATGGGCATGTTTATTTTTTTTTTAATTAAAGACTTGCCAAAGTCTTTAACCATCTCAATACAGTGCACTTTCACCCCCTTCCTGCCCAAGCCATTTTTCAGCTTTCAGCGCTGTCACACTTTGAATGACAATTGCACGGTCATGCAACACTGTACCCAAATGAAATTTTTATTTAATTTGGGTACTCTTTTCCACTCCAGAGAGAGGAGAGAAGACATCTCAGAGTAAGTTGCATGAACACTACACTGACACAGTACACATAGGCACACTTATCGCCCCCCGATCCCCCCTGATCGCCCCCCCCAGTTAACCCTTTCACTCCCTGTCACTGTGTCATCCAGTGCAGTGTTCATATTTTTCTTTGATCACTGTACTAGTGTCATTTGTGACAATAATCAGTGTTAGGGTAATTAGTAGTAGCCGCAGATAGGTCTAAGGACCCCCCTAAACTTCCCTAATAAAGGTTTAACCCCTTAATCACCCCTGTAACCAGTGATCACTGTATTAGTGTCATGGGTGACACTGGTTAGTTAGTTATTTTTTATAGCATCAGGGCACCCACCTTATATTACCTAATAAAAGGTTTACCCCCTGATTACCCAGAAGGTGATATCAGTTTTTAGCATCAGTCAGGGTCTGCGTCGCCCCAGGCAGTGTCAGATTAGTGCCAGTAGCGCTAACAGCCAGGCACGCACCATATGCCTCCCTTAGTAGTATAGTGTCTGAACGGAACAATATCTTTGATCCGAACAGAACTATATTAGCGTCCCCAATAGTTTAGGGTTCCAAAAACACAGCGTTAGCGGGATCAGCCCAGATACCTGCTAGCACCTGCGTTTAGCCTCTCCGCCCAGTCCAGCCCAGCCCACCCAAGTGCAGTATCAATCGATCATTGTCACTTACAAAACACTAAACACATAACTGCAGCATTCACAGAGTCAAGCCTGATCCCTGTGAATGCTAACAGCTTTTTTGGTAGCGTTTGAAGCAGTCGCTGACAGTCAGGTGCTCTTTTTCCTGTGAGTCGCACTAGTGTACCAGTAAATTTAGAGGCCAAAATGTCCAACTGTAGGTAAAGTAGTGATGAGGCCTACACGTTTCTGAGTCTGACAGATGAGAGTGAAGAGGAAGTCACCCATCTGTCCGATTCTGGCTCAGAATACGAACCAGTAGACAGCAGCGGCACTCTGACAGATAGCTCTGACAATTTAGTAGTGGTCCCTGCCAAGGTCAGGCATACCCGACCCCATTCTTCTGCTGTTGTTGAGGTGCAAGAACCACAGCGCTCTCGTATGGAGCAGAGAGCCAGTACTAGTGCCGCTCATCCTTCTGGTTAACTGGCAAGCACCAGCAGCCTAGTACATCCTGGTCGTACATCCAGCACTGCAGTAACACTTGGTGACGTGGCGAGTCCCATAAGTGCAGTTCAAGCTGAAAAGTGAAAGACAAACACAGGCCCGTTGGGCCCATAGTGCCCTTCTTGCTGCATTTGCCAATCCGAATTGGGAGCCCATCACTTCTTCCCCCACTCACTGGCCAACTCAGAATTCAGGTGGAAACAGTTGATTTTACGTCACTTGATTCTTATTCGCTGTTTTTCACAGAAGATCTCTATAGACATCTATAGATCTCTATAGATCTGTTGTGGACCAAAGCAATTTGTATGCTGGTCAATTCATCGCCGCTAATCCCCAGTTGCCCCTTGCCAGAGAATGGAGACCTATTACAGTCTCCGAATTTAAGACCTTCCTGGGCCATCATGGGCATAGTTTAAAAAAGTGAGTTGTGGTTATATTGGTCCACTGACACAATTCAGCATATGCCCATGTTCTCTGCCTCCATGACCAGAACATGATATGAGCAGATCTTGCGGTTCATGCATTTCAATGACAATTAACTCTGTCGTCCTCGGGGTGACCCTGGATACGATTGGCTCCACAAAATTTAGCCCCTCATAAACCACTTTAACCAACAGTTTGCAGCCTTTGTTTACTCCCGATCAAGTTGCCTATGTTGATGAGTCCCTGATTACGTTTTCTGGCCGCTTGTCTATCAAACAGTATCTTCCCAGCAAGCGTGCCAGATATGAGGTCAAGATGTATAAGCTCTGTGACAGGGCAACACGCAATACATATAGTTTTATGGTTTACGATGGAAGAGATAGTCACGTGGAGCCAGAGAACTGCCCAAACTACATAGTGAGCGCTGGTAAGATTGTGTGGGACTTGGTGCCATGCTTATTCGGAAAGGGGCACCGGAAGCTACAAGCATTTCATGACTTAGGTTTCTCCGGATATAAACAGCGCCATTGGGAAATTGGGAAAGCATTTTATCACACCGATCTTGGTGTGGTCAGATGCTTTGAGGGCAGAGGAGAGATCTAGGGTCCAATTTAAAGATAAAATAAAAAAGCAAAATAAATAATAAAAATTAAAAAAAGCCCCCCTGTCCCCCCGTGATCACGTGCAAAGGCGAACACAAGCGTTGGTCTGGTGTCATATGTAAACAGCAATTGCACCATGCATGTGAGGTATCATCGCAAAGGTCAGATTGAGGGCAATAATTTTAGCAGTAGACCTCCTCTGTAAATCTAAAGTGGTAACCTGTAAAGGATTTTAAAGGCTTTTAAAAATGTATGTAGTTTGTCGCCACTGCACATTTGTGCGCAATTTTAAACCATGTCGTGTTTGGTATCCATGTACTCGGCATAAGATCATCTTTTTTATGTCATCAAACATTTGGGCAATATAGTGTGTTTTAGTGCATTAAAATAAAAAAAAGTGTTTTTTTTTTTTTTAATTGCTTTTGAAAAATCACTGCGCAAATACTGTGTGAAAAAACACCCTCCATTTTAATCTGTAGGGTCTTTGCATTAAAAAATATAATGTTTGGTGTTCAATGTAATTTTCCAGCAAAAAAAAAAAATTTTTTATGTAAACAAAAAGTGTCAGAAAGGGCTTTGTCTTCAAGTGGTTAGAAGAGTGGGTGATGTGTGACATAAGCTTCTAATGATGTGCATAAAATGCCAGGACAGTTCAACTCCCCCCAAATGACCCATTTTTGGAAAGTAGACACCACAAGCTATTTGCTGATAGGCATGTTGAGTCCATGGAATATTTTATATTTTGCCACAAGTTTGGGGAAAATTACAAACTTTTTTTTTTTTTGCACAAAGATGAGACTAAATGATATACTGCTCAAACATGCCATGGGCATACATAGAATTTCACCCCAAAATACATTCTGCTGCTTCTCCTGAGTATGGGGATACCACATGGGCAGGATTTTTTGCAGGCTAACCGCATACTGAACCCCGAAAACAATCATCAGTCAGGCTTTCTAAGGGCGTAAACTTTTGATTTCACTCCTCACTGCCTATCACAGTTTTGGAGGCCAGGAAATGCCCAGTTAGCACAACCCCCCCCAAAATGACCCCATTTTGGGAAGTAGACCCCCAAAGCTATTTGCTGAGAGGCATGTTGAGTATTTTGCAGATCTCGCTTTTTGTCATAAAGTTTTGAAAATTAAAAAAATTAAAAAATAAAAAAAAAATTCTTTTTTTTCTTCATCTTCAAAAACAAATGAGAGCTACAAAATACTCACCATGCCTCTTAGCAAATACCTTGGGGTGTCTACTTTCCAAAATGGGGTCATTTGGGGGAGTTTTGTGCCAGTTTGAGGCCATTTTAGCACCTCAAGAAATGAGATAGGCAGTCATAAACTAAAAGCTGCGTAAATTCCAGAAAATGTCCCCTAGTTTGTAAACACTATAACTTTTGCGCAAACCAATAAATATAGGCTTATTGACATTTTTTTTTTTTTTACCAAAGACATGTGGATGAATACATTTTGCCCTAAATGTATGACTAAAATTGAGTTTATTGGATTTTTTTTTATAACAAAAAGTAGAAAATATAATTTTTTTTCAAAATTTTCATTTTTTTTTCCATTTATATTGCAAAAAATAAAAATCACAGGGGCAATCAAATACCTAATAATAATAAAGAAATCTCTATTTGTGGGAAAAAAAGGACACAAATTTTGTTTGGGTACAGCATTGCATGACTGCGCAATTACCAGTTAAAGCAGCACAGTGCCAAATTGTAAAAAGTGCTCTGGTCATTGAGCAGCCAAATCTTCCGGGGCTGAAGTAGTTAAATGCATGGAATGTTGAACCTGAATAAGAAAGTTTTTGTTCTATATGATGTCCAGCAATTATTAATTTTAGCTATTTCTGCCATTTTAAATTTTATTTGTATTTACAAGAGATATGTCAAACAGAAGCAAGAATATATATATATTCTCTTCAAAGAGCCAATCAAATAATAAAACAATTACATTTTACTAATTGTATTTATGTTATAAAAAAAAAGTAAGGCATTAGTAATGGTTGGTTCCAATAGGTGCAGCAAAGTAGAAAATTAGAAGTCCTAGTAAAGTAAGATAAAGAAAAACAACATGAATGAAAATCCTTGTAAACCTCCTGCATGTTTTTTACTGTAGGTTTTTATATGTCTTTGAAAACTTTTCAGGTCCTAAAAGGAACTTCTAAAAAGGAACTTCTGTAACATTGCAATTGTAAAAATGGATTTTTGTACACAAGTACATTTTTTTTTTCAAGAAAAGAGAAATAGGGAGGTTGGATTCATTCACAATTGGACACATTCACTGCATCATATTGATTGTTTGTATATTAGAGGATCTTGTAGAGGGTACGGTACTGTTGCTTTGAGGGCCTTGGTGAGCACTTCAAATAGTGGCTCTTGGTACTGTGGGGGAGTTAATATTTGGAGATGTAAATGTTGATTTTTTAATGTGTGTCGATTCTTTAAATGTCTTTGTCACAATGCTATATATATATAGATATATCTATATATATAGATATATCTATATATATAGATATATCTATATATCTATATATTTTTTTTTTTTTTAATAAGGACATTACTATGTATAGTTATACATTAACCAGCTTCAGAGAGTACCTTATGACGTTTGGTCTTCCAAAATAATATGTTGTCTCTGTAATCTTTGGGAAACAGGCAAACATTAAAAAATCATTATCTAAAAACAAAGCATTCCGATGAATGTATCACTCAGAAATACCTCAATATTAGTCAATCATCTTTCTTAAATAAAAAGTTCAGGTATAGTAGGAAAAACAGTTCTAGCATGTAAATTTACTGTTGGAACACAAAGAAAGCAATTCATTTTCCAAACCTGAAGCAAGAAGGTAGGAATAGGCAGATTCCTCTAACCAAGCTGCAGAATTGTGAGTGAATAGTTTATCTATACAGATGAGAAACTAGGTTTTGTGTGAAGTTACAGCTAGTCCTCTCCACATCTTCATACCCCATATGAATATCAAACGGCCTGTGCAGCCTCTGACAAGGAGCATAGAGCTCCACCTGCTGACTGCAAATGAATAAAAATCAACCTTTGTAATGTTGCATGTTATAGTGAGGCTAAAGATAAACATAATGTACTATATGCTATGTATGTTACATTCTTTGTCAGTTGCATAATAAGGTACCTGCAGTGATTTCTTTCTTATGAGTACTGTATTACAGTTAGTGTCTTATGTTCATTATTTCACCTTCATTTTTGAACAGTATTACAAACTCAAATCTGAAATTGCATAGTTACATAGTCAGGTTGAAAAAAGACATCATCTTGTTTTACCAATAGAAAAAGCAGGGGAAATAAGTTATTGACAATCTGCAAGCAATTTGACATTCCCTGGATCAACATTCTCTGGTGTTATTACCTAGAAATGTTAATATCCAATTATATTTTGTGCATTTATAGACAGACCTGGTTGTTGAGGGAGCTTATTCCACATTTTCACAGCTTTTACTGTGAAGAAGATTTTCTGTGTGTGGACTTTAAATCTCTTTTTCTCCAGGTATAAAGGGTGCTCCCTTGTCTTTTGTAATGACCTGAAAATAGATAATTCTACACCAAGTTAATTATATGGACCACCTATGTACAGTATTTATACATGGTGATCATATCTCCCCTAATCGCCTCTTCTCAAGAGATAATACATTCAGGTCAGTTAAACGTTTCTCATAGCTGAGCCACCTATCAGTTTGGTTGCCCTTCTATGCACCTTCTCTAGTTCTACAATATCCTTTTTGTGAACTGGTGACCAAAACTGAACTGCATATTTCAGTTGAGATCATACTATTGATTTGTACAGGGGCAAAATATGTCTATCTTATACTTTTTTAATACAAGAAATTACTTTGCTTGCTTTAGAAACTGCAACTTGGCATTGCATGCTATTATTACATCTATGATCTACCAGAACACCCAGTTTGGATGTCATTGATGATGAATGAGTGATGTCCTCCAGTGAGCTCAGCAGCACTGACCCATCCCTGATACCATCCAAATGTCAATGCAAGATACAACACAGCGATATCCTTCAGCAGCATTGCTCCATTGCTGATGCCATGTCCAAGTCAACAAATACAAAGCAGGTTTTTAACACAGTAAGTCCTCATTACTGACATCATCCTCAGGTCAACAGTCACCAAGTAAGATATAACAGATGTATCCTCCAGAAGTAGAAAATGTTGTCTTTGTTAGAGGCAAGTATACTAATTTTTCCTAAATGTAGCCCAAAAAGTAGTCATGCCTTAATCCTTTGGTTGTAAGAGCCATTTTTCCCTTTTTTATATCACACATTTGCATAACATGCACAAATGGTCAGTAAAAAATACACTAAAGTTCAATTTAAGGCACACAAATGCAATAAATGACCCAATTTATTGGTAAACTATAAAAGATGAGGTTGCACTAAGTAAATAGATACTCAACATATACCCTATATTTTCTAAAGGGAACACTTTGAAGCCCCTACAGGTTATCACTTTAACGTTAACTGTAAATTATGGTTCTAGAATTATTGATCTCACTCTGATGTCCATGGCAATATGTAATATGTATAGCACAACCAATATTTTCATATGTAGGAGACCCCGAGAGATGTGTTTACATTAGTATGTGCTTGTACATGGGGGCAAGGTTTCCAACTGCTTTGGTGTAAATCTTTTTTTATGCTTTTTTCACTAAATCGCTATTCATATCACATAGGGGACAAAAAGTTCCCTTTATGATATATATTTCTGTGACAGTTGCTCTTTAATAAAACATCAGGGATCTTTCAGAGTGGCGTATGTGTAAACTACCCCCCCCCCACTTTCTTAGAGCCAAGTGTGTGTAAACCCCCTGCACAGACTTCCACCACTGTATTACACAGTGGTGGCAGTAAAAGGGTTAACACATAGCTATGTACATATTTTGCTTTGTTTCCTAAAATGTTGTTACCCTTTACTGAAATGCCCTTACCAGATAAACATGTGGTAAGCAGAATACAACATAAAGAAAATTCCTTCTATTACTAGTGTAGAAATGGGAAGACCTGGAAGAAAAAAAAACAGAACAATTGGGAAAAAACAGGTTTATTTCCTTTTTTTCAAAGCTATTTTTTTCCAGAAAAAAAAAAAAAAAAAAAAAAAAAGAAGTGTGGAAAATGTTCTTTTACAATAAGTCAAGATGGAAACAGGCAAGGGATTTTAACGGTGCAAAAGAGTCCAAAGCAAAAAATAATTATATTGCATAAAAAAGTTTTTATATTTTTAATAAATTCAAAGTTAAAAAATACACATAGATAAATAATCGCAGTGTTTTACAAGTAAGGTGGTCACAATATGCAAGTAAACTTGAGAGGGCATAGTCGCACATTAACCCGACATGTTTCGCTGAGATGCTTCTTCAGGGTGTGTGCAGACTGAAACTTTAATACCAGGAAGAACTATACATGCATAGAAACAAAGAAAAAATAGTAAATGAATAAACAACAGATTGGCTACTGTAGACAAATATATTAAAATATTAAAATATATTATTATATATTATTCCTTCCCCCTAATACTTGGCTTGTAGCCCTTGATATTGAGAGTCTTTACAATGCTATTTCCAATGATAAGGGCATTGAGGTTATACAAAATCATCTAAATGAAAGAGGTCCTTCTTTTTCTAGTTACAGTAAGTTTGTGCTTGAGCTACTCGATTATATCTTGAAACATAATGTTTTTCTCTTTGACTCCTTCCACTACCTCCAGGTGCAGGGGGTTGCGATGGGGACTAAATGTGCCCCATCGTATGACAACCTGTACCTGGGGGGGGTGGGAAAAGGATGTTTTTTCTCGGCATGATTTGACTCATCTCTTGGATAGGGTGATCTCATGGCATCATTATATTGACGATGTTCTCTTTTTTGGTCAGGAACTGAATCTGAACTAAATGAATTTCTGAGGTTGATCTCAATCAACGACTTCAACCTTAGATTTACTATGCATTGTAGCCAAACTAGCATCAATTTTTTGGATTTAGTTATCTCAATTGATGCCAATGGAAAGCTGGATTCTTCTCATTACAGGAAGCCCTCTGCAGGTAATACCATACTCCATGCTAAAAGTTCCCATCCAGACTCACTACTAAAAAGTATTCCATACAGTCAGTACTTACGGCTCAAGTGTAATTACAGTAAAGATTCAGATTTTCAAATTGCTGCTAAAGATCTCTATTGTAGGCTAAAAATTCGAGGCTACAGTCACACTTGCCTTAAAAAGGCATATAACTGAGTCAAGGCTTGAAACAGAGATTATATAGAATAGAAAATGTAGCGCATAATGTGTGTATAAGTGTTCAAAAACAAACTATTTCTAATTTGTACTTCAGAAAAAATATATAGCTAAAATTGGAAAAGCATCAGCCTGATGGCTGGTGATAAACATAAAATCAATGACTGAATGATTCTAAGTGAAATATAATGTCCCGCAGCACAGGAAGGTGAATAAACTCCGAAGTCTGGTGGTGTTCAAATGATTGTCCCAAATTGAACTTCACAGAAACCGAATCATAACAGCGAGATGAGGCAATAATGGAAGGAATGGTGTGTAGAAAAACTCTTACCAGATCCCGTGGATTCCCATGTCGACGACAGGAAATCGCATGAGCAGTGTGCCACCCAGGGCGTGGAGAAGGAATGTCCTGTCACTCGAATCCTCTAGGCTGGAATCTGCATGGATGTCCGGGGGCCGCCAGACAGGTCCTCACAGCAAACAACCAGGATATGAATCAGGCGGGCAAAGACGTCACTTGTAAAGCTGAAGTAGGCACTTGACCTCATTAGGAGGGTATGTGGAAAGAAAAAATATGCCTCCATATGGTGCAGATAAAAAGGGGATATTTTTATTTCTAAAAAAACACCATTAACAATAAAAAACATGATCGATAAAAAGACGCTGCATTAAAATGAATGGGCAACATGGAGGGTAGGGCTTATATTGCAGCCATCACCGACAATCACGCTAGGTCTTATTTTCGGGGAAACAGGGTATGTAGTATTCTGATATCATATATATAACCTATGTAATAGAAATAAATTGGAGCAAATAACAAAAGAGCCCAAGGTTAACCTTAGGGTCTAATGGCCAATGATGGATTTGCCACACAATGAAAGTGTCATGTCAGGAGACACCACTGCTGACAGTAAAAAGTGTCTTCCGACAACAACAATGCAAGGAGCCAATAGAAACCTAAAAATTGTTTAACTGGCGGATCAAACAGCCACTTGAACGGCTGACTGCAGTTCTGCTCGGACGTACGCCCATTAGTACGCCCAGCTAAGGGAAATGACGTCACACCGGGAAGTGCGCCCGGCGTGCATCTCCCAATTGATCCAGCGGCCAATCGAAGAGCAGGTTAGAGATCACGCTCGACCGGCCACCAGTACACGTGTCAAACTGAGGAAAGTGACGTGGTGCCTGGAAGTGCGCCAAACGTCAAACCCTCATCACGTGATAGGCAACGGGAACCTTGCAGGGCCAAGGAGGACTGAAGTAGCAAATGCAAAATCAATTCTCCCCGGATACACTGCGCATGTGCATACAGAAGTAAACATCAAGGTCATTTTACAAGAATTCCACAATGGAGGGGATGACCAAATGTCTCTTAAAGGGGCACCACAATTCAAATACTAAAGAAATGTGAATAATCAATACATCTACCCATAAAAATATATATAAAAAATTTATAGAAAGCAAAAACTGAAAACAATCATTATAGGAGGTAGGTAATAAATTCCCTGAATGGGTGACCTCATAGTGTAAGACTCATGGGCAGTCAAGACTTATATAAAAAGTTTTAATGACATGGATCCTACCAAGATGGCGGACCATGAATTGGGGACTAATAGTATATAAAGGAATAAAGGGGAAATCAAGAGTGGAAAAATGTTGAATAATCAAGATTGGTTAATAAAAGAGTTGAGGTCCCATTCAATGTTAAACCCAAATGGGAAGTAGGACTTCAACTCATATATCCAGTAAGTCTCGAGGCGGGAAACACCTTGAAGACGTAACTCTCCCCTCCAATGGGGGACGAACCTGTCAATAACCTGAAATAAAGTCCCAGTGGGGTCTCTGTTGTGGCACTCTAAATAGTGCCGAGGTACCGTATGTTTACTTTTGCCCTTCTTAATGCCAGCAACATGCTCGTTGACTCTGGTAGAAAAAGTCCTGATAGTGCGACCAACATACTGTTTAAGGCAGGGGCAAGTCACTAGATAAACAATATATTGTAAAGAGCAAGTGGTGAATTGCTTCATATGATATATACGGGAAGTGACAGTGGATGCGAAAGTAGTACTTTTGCGTCTCCCTCCAATATTATGGCAGCACACTTTGCATCTACGGCAAGGGTAATAACCCTTGCATTCCTGAAAAAAAGGAAACTTTCTTGGGGGGATCTATTATGTTTGGAGCGATTTGTCCCTGAATGGACCATGCCCCTGTGAAAACGACAGCCGCTTGCTCCAGTAAAATGGAGTTAAGAAGCCTGTCGTTTAGGAGCACTCTCCAATGTTTCTTTAGAATGGCCTTAATCTGTTTAGATTGAGTAGAATGAGTGGTAAAAAACGACCATTTAAACCTAAGTTCTGATAGGATTTTAGGACGTTCTTTTAGGGTGGAGCTTCTTTTAGTAGATAGGGCTCTATTGAGTTCTCCGTCCAGGAGGTCGGGGTCATAACCCTTTTTCCAGAAATCGATCTTTGAGTACCTGTGACTGCAATAAATAATCAGAGGTTCTAGTGCAGTTACACCGCAGTCTTAAAAATTGGCTGCGGGGAACCGACTTGAGCCACTGTTCTTGATGACAACTGTCGACCGGAATGAATCCATTCCGGTCAGTAGCTTTTAAGTATGTGCGGAACTCTAAATGCGTTCTACTACAAAAATTTCTAGATCTAAAAAGTGTATCATAGTAGAGCTAGCCTCGTAACTCAGAGATATCCCCCTGTCATTGGTGTTCAGTGTGGCCATAGAGATGTCCAATGATGCACGGTCCCCATCCCATAGGAAGAGGATGTTGTCTATGTACCTGGCCCACAGAATCAACTCGGGTCTCTGTGCCGCATAGACGACATCCTCTTCCCATTGGGCCATGAAGAGGTTGGCAAAGCTGGGGGCAAATTTAGCCCCCATAGCAACGCCCCTTTTAGGCAGAAAAAATGGTTTTGGAACCAGAAATAATTATGCCCTGTAGCGAATTTTAGCAACTGCATGATGAAGTTGCGTGGCAAAAATGGAAGCTTGTTATCTCTGGACAGGTGTTTCTCAACTGCAACGAAGCCCAAAGAATGTGGTATGCATGTGTATAGTCCCGCCACATCGGCTGTAACGAGAAGCATCCCTTCCAGGAATTGAACTGGCTCTAGTAATTTTATAGTGTCCCTATAGTGTCCCTGGTGTCCTTAAGGAAAGGGGGCGGAACGGACCAACGGCTGCAAATAAAAGTCCACATATTTTCCAATGCAAGCCGTGACAGAATTGATTCACTTGGTAGCGCAGTGTTTTCCATGCACTTTTTCACTGTTATTTGACTCCATATACACTGCAGCTTTCGTATTATTTTTTGCACTTCACTGTTCACATAGATGTGTTTGATTATAGAACCTCTAGGTCCCTTAATACGGAAGGTGTATTTATCAACACAAATCCAGACTCAGAAATAGGTGGTTTGTTCGTCAGATTAAAAAATCTGATGACTAGTGAACTTCACCTTCAGTGGGACACAGCGTTCCTTGAACAATACATCAAGGAACAGATGGTCCCTCGGGGTCTCAGATGGGACATTCATCCTCAACAGGATGAACTTGATTTAGAATCATGGTATAAATACTTCAATTAAGTTGGTATAAAACTACTTGGATTCCTAGTAGAAAAGAAAAAGATCAAGTTGTCTCTCATTGATATTGAAATCAAAGAGTTGAGAGACAAATTGATTCCTCATAAGTCCTCCGCTGAATATATCTCATTATCCAATAACTTAAGAAATGTTTTAAAAAAAGAAGAAAAGGACCAACGAAACAAAAAACAAAAAAAGTGTAACAGGGATTACACTGACTATACTACACGTTTGGTTTTTAACTGGCAGAAGAAACTTAATACATCTTCCTCTTCCAATGGAGAACCTATATCCATGGAAACTTCCGTTCCCTCCACGGCCAATCTGGATAGAACACTGGTTTACCAACCATCCCTTAAACCAGGATCTAAGGAGGCCATACCTAAAAAACAAGGCCCAGAACAGGGGCCTCCTCGACCTCCCCATGGCCCCCCCATTTCGGAAAATTAGGGGAGGAGCTTCGGGTGGAGAGGTCAACCTAGAGGATACCCAACGGTTTCCCAACAGAGAGGCAATCCTAAGGGTTCCTCTTCAAACCAAGGTTCCTTTCAAGGTTACCGTGCGCCACAACATCAGAATTCTGAATACAGCTACCATACCCTGATACGTGTTAGTAACCGGTTTACTCCTCTCAGAGATAATATTCCTTACGATACCTATCGAGATGCTTATTCCCAGTATGAGAGAGAGGACGATTACCATCACAGATCTCCATTCAATTATAATCAGAATTGGCCTGGCTCCAGCCAATCTTTGTATTTTCAGAGAGCCGCAGAGGGACACGCAGGATATTTAGAAAGAAAAGAGGGACCAGAGGGGGGAGGAGGGTCCAATGCCATAAAGAAAAGAATATAAAAGGGACAGGCATTTTTAATTTGAGTTCCACTACATTGACAGAAGCCGAAAAATTGGTTCTCGATAGAGGACTAAAGTCCTCCACTAGCCAGGTGATCTCTTCCACAAGAGTTCCCTCCTCGTCCTCCAAAATGAATATGGTTCCCCACTATTCAGATGGAGTTCCTTTAGATTCAAAAGTTGTTCATTCGGGATTGTCTAATCCCTCTTTATTTTATCCCCCAGGCTCTTTGGCACCTTCCATCCAGGTTTTCAAAAACCTTGTTTTGGACGACCTAGACAAACTAACCGAATGTAGGAAACCCTTATATGTTAAACCTGACATAAAAACCGGCCTGAAATCACTATGCGAAAAAAAGAACCTCATAATCCGCCCTGCTGACAAGAGAGGAGGCATTGTGGTTTTAGATAAAGTAGACTATCTTAAGAAAATGAATAGAATCCTCAGTGATTAAAATACGTATAGTCCTATTCCTACTGATCCCACTACGACCTTTAAAAAGGCCCTAGTGGAATTGATCGACGAGGGATTTGCATTGGGGATTCTAAATAAAAAAGAAAGAAGTTTCCTAGTGCCCCAGGTTCCACGCATTCCCGCCATATATTATCTCCCCAAAGTCCATGAGGACCCAGTTAATCCCCCCAGCTGACCCATTGTCAGCGGGATCAATTGTCACGGCTTGCATTGGAAAATATGTGGACTTTTATTTGCAGCCGTTGGTCCGTTCCACCCCCTCTTTCCTTAAGGACACCAGGGACACTATAAAATTACTAGAGCCAGTTCAATTCCTGGAAGGGATGCTTCTCGTTACAGCCGATGTGGCGGCACTATACATGTGCATACCACATTCTTTGGGCTTTGATGCAGTTGAGAAACACCTGTCCAGAGATAACAAGCTTCCCTTTTTGCAATGCAATTTCATCATGCAGTTGCTAAAATTCGCTACAGGGCATAATTATTTCTGGTTCCAAAAAGTTTTTTCTGCAAAAGAGGGGCGTGGCTATGGGGGCTAAATTTGCCCCCAGCCCCGCCAACCCCTTCATGGCCCAATGGGAAGAGGATGTTGTCTATGCGGCACAGAGACCCGAGTTGATTCTCTGGGCCAGGTACATAGACGACATCCTCTTCCTATGGGATGGGGACCGTGCATCATTGGACATCTTTAAGGCCACACTAAACACCAATGACAGGGGGATATCTCTGAGTTACGAGGCTAGCTCTACTATGATACACTTTTTAGATCTAGAAATTTTTGTAGTAGAACAGCATTTAGAGTTCCACACATACTTTAAAGCTACTGACTGGAATGGATTCATTCCGGTCAACAGTTGTCATCAAGAACAGTGGCTTAAGTCGGTTCCCCGCAGCCAATTTTTAAGACTGCGGCATAACTGCACTAGAACCTCTGATTTTTTATTGCAGTCACAGGTACTCAAAGATCGATTTCTGGAAAAGGGTCATGACCCCGACCTCCTGGACGGAGAACTCAATAGAGCCCTATCTACTGAAAGAAGCGTCACCCTAAAAGAACGTCCTAAAATCATATCAGAACCTAGGTTTAAATGGTCGTTTTTTACCACTCATTCTACTCAATCTAAACAGATTAAGGCCATTCTAAAGAAACATTGGAGAGTGCTCCTAAACGACAGGCTTCTTAACGCCATTTTACCGCAAGCGGCTGTCGTTTTCAGAGGGGCATGGTCCATTCAGGGACAAATCGCTCCAAACATAATAGATCCCCCCAAGAAAGTTTCCTTTTTTCAGGAATGCAAGGGTTATTACCCTTGCCGTAAATGCAAAGTGTGCTGCCATAATATTGGAGGGAGACGCAAAAGTACCACTTTCACATCCACTGTCACTTCCCGTATATATCATATGAAGCATTTCACCACTTGCTCTTCACAATATATTGTTTATCTAGTGACTTGCCCCTGCCTTAAACAGTATGTTGGTCGCACTATCAGGACTTTTTCTACCAGAGTCAACGAGCATGTTGCTGGCATTAAGAAGGGCAAAAGTAAACATACGGTACCTTGGCACTATTTAGAGTGCCACAATAGAGACCCAACTGGGACTTTACTTCAGGTTATTGACAGGTCCGTCCCCCATTGGAGGGGAGAGTCGCATCTTCGGGGCGTTTCCGGCCTTGAGACTTACTGGATATATGAGTTGAGGTCCTACTTCCCATTTGGGTTGAACGTGGAGTGGGACCTCAACTCTTTTATTAACCAATCTTGATTATTCAACATTTTTCCACTCTTGATTTCCCCTTTATTCCTTTATATACTATTAGTCCCCAATTCATGGTCCGCCATCTTGGTAGGATTCATGTCATTAAAATTTTTTATATAAGTCTTGACTGCCCATGAGTCTTACACTATGAGTTCACCCATTCAGGGAATTTATTACCTACCTCCTATAATGATTGTTTTCAGTTTTTCCTTTCTATACATTTTTTATATATATTTTTATGGGTAGATGTATTGATTATTCACATTTCTTTAGTATTTGAATTGTGGTGCCCCTTTAAGAGACATTTGGTCATCCCCTCCATTGTGGCATTCTTGTAAAATGACCTTGATGTTTACTTCTGTATGCACATGCGCAGTGTATCCGGGGAGAATTGATTTTGCATTTGCTACTTCAGTCCTCCTTGGCCCTGCAAGGTTCCCGTTGCCGATCACGTGATGAGGGTTTGACGTTTGGCGCACTTCCAGGCGCCACGTCACTTCCCTCAGTTTGACACGTGTACTGGTGGCCGGTCGAGCGGGATCTCTAACCTGCTCTTCGATTGGCCGCCGGATCAATTGGGAGATGCACGCCGGGTGCACTTCCTGGTGTGACGTCATTTCCCTTAGCTGGGCGTACTAATGGGCGTATGTCCGAGCGGAACTGCAGTCAGCCGTTCGAGTGGCTGTTTGATCCGCCAGTTAAACATTTTGTAGGTTTCTATTGGCCACTTGCATTGTTGTTGTCGGAAGACACTTTTTACTGTCAGCAGTGGTGTCTCCTGACATGACACTTTCATTGTGTGGCGAATCCATCATTGGCCATTAGACCCTCTGGTTAACCTTGGGCTCTTTTGTTATTTGCTCCAATTTATTTCTATTACATAGGTTATATATATGATATCAGAATACTACATAGGTCTAATATGATTAGGCTATCACTTCCTGTTTCCAAGGGCGATCAGGTGACCACACCCACCCAATGGAAATGGCTCGGTTTTCACTCACTGTAATTGGTCTTCTCTAGATATTTTCAGTTATAAATATAGGCAACCTGGAGTGGATGTTTCATGCCCCTGTTGAAGACCCCTAGTTCGAAACGCGTCGGGCTCTATATCACCCTCCATGTTGCCCATTCATTTTAATGCATTGTGATCACGTTTTTTATTGTTAATGGTGTTTTTTTAGAAATAAAAATACCTCCTTTTTATCTGCACCATGTGGAGGCATATTTTTTCTTTCCACATACCCTCCTAATGAGGTCAAGTGCCTACTTCAGCTTTACAAGTGATGTCTTTGCCCGCCTGATTCATATCCTGGTTGTTTGCTGTGAGGACCTGTCTGGCGGCCCCCGGAGATCCATGCAGATTCCAGCTTAGAGGATTTGAGTGACAGGACGTTCCTTCTCCATGCGTTGGGTGGCACACTGCTCATGCTATTCCCTGTCATCGAAATGGGAATCCACGGGATCTGGTAAGAGTTTTTCTACACACCATTCCTTCCATTATTGCCTCATCTCGCTGTTATGATTCGGTTTCTGTGAAGTTCAATTTGGGACAATCATTTGAACACCACCAGACTTCGGAGTTTATTCACCTTCCTGTGCTGCAGGACATTATAGTTCACTTAGAATCATTCAGTCATTGATTTTATGTTTATCACGGGCCATCAGGCTGATGCTTTTCCAATTTTATTTATATATTTTTTCTGAAGTACAAATTAGAAATAGTTTGTTTTTGAACACTTATACACACATTATGCGCTACATTTTCTATTCTATACATTCATTGTTTTTGTCAGACTGTATGTAGCTGCTTGCCCTGGTTTTCACTTGGTAGCGCAGTGTTTTCCATGCACTTTTTCATTGAAACAGAGATTCTCTGATCTTTTCTTCTAAATGTTCTAAAAAAAGTTGATACAGTGAGAGTCATTACTCGTTACTCGACCCAACATGCAGAGATTAGAAAAATTTTGAACAAATTCTGGTCGCTTTTGTCAGCAGACCCTATTGCAAAGAAATATATCAGAGAATTTCCTGAGATCACGTTTAGACGAGTTCCGTCTTTAAAAGATCGGTTAGTTCATAGCCATTTTGATAATGCTCCTTTACCGACTACTCAGGTCAACACAGGTACTGCCCCTTGTGGCCACTGTGATGTTTGTGAATTTGTTGACCACAAATCCCAATTTAAACTTCCAAATGGCACTTGGCATTCCATCAAATTTAGGGTCACTTGCCAAACACCTGGTGTCATTTATCTGGCCCAGTGTCTTTGCGATGGCTTCTATATTGGGAAGACTAAGCAACAGTTCTTCAAACGGATAAGAGATCACATTAAACCTATTAGGAAAAAAAAGATGGATACTGCCATTAGCGGACAAGTTGGCCTATATCATGACTATAATCCAAATGTTATTATATTCTTAGCATTGGAGCATGTGCCTCTGGACTCAAGGGGGGGCAGTGTTGATAGGACATTGCTCCAACTTGAGGCCCGATGGATGTATGATCTTAGGGCAACTGTATTTCCTGGTTTTAATGAAATGCTCAGCTTCAAGCCTTTTCTTTAGTTTTTACTATTGTGAGCTCATCTTTCTTATTTTCCTTCCCCCCTCTGGCTTCTATGTTTATCTTTTTTTTTTTCTACCAATTGAGTTTTATTCTTAGAATTTACATAAAAAATATATTCTTCAGTGTATTATCTTCAGCATGTATTTTATTATATTGTATTGTTATTCAGTATATTTGATGACTATTTACAATCCTTTTTGTATTTATGCAGTTATACTTGTCCTGGTTGGAGAGCACGGTACAGTTCTGACACTAAGACATGTTACAGCTGTGGGTGGTCTAGTATGCCATGCCTGTCCTTGCTCCTTTGTTCCTTCCATTCCCACCTCCCCCTGCTTCCGCACCTCTGGGGTTCTAGCCTCAGCAGTCATACGGACGCCCAGGGCATACTGTGTATTCGTTTCACTTTATGCCCGTTTTCACTCCTGTGCCTACCAGGGATCCCCCCACCTTGGGGATTACGTCTAGGCATTTTTTTTTTTCCCCTCCGTGTTCTCATCTTGTGGACTATTTACCATCTTAGCTCTACCTCCCCTTGCTATTGCGGGCTGTCAGTGTGGGTTTCGTTCCGGCCACTACACCTTGGTGTCTGTGCCCTGTTTGGAACCCTCCCACTGTCGCTCTGCCTCTTGGGTTGTGTAGTTCTTTGGGTTTCGGCTCCCCGGGCATGCACATTAGGCATCTTTGCGTCCGCATCGTGTCGGTGACGTCAGACGCCGACCTGATGGAGGACAGATAAAGCCGGCTCACTCGACAGTCCCGCTGCCAGAGCAGGAGGGTCAGACTTATCATTATAGTGTCCTTCACTGGTAAGTGTCTTACTATATTGTCTGGTGCGCTTTCAATCTGTAAGTTTTTGCTATTAAGTCCTTTCACTCATCTAAATGTTTCCACCTTTTTATCCATTAAGCTTCATTTATCCTTATACTATTCTGATAATATCTTATTGTATCTATTGAGACATTGTCCAATATTCTTGGGTTTACATTTGTAATTAAGTTTTATTTCTCCTGTCTTTCTTCTTTTCATTGATCTAATTTTTATTATCTAAATCTTAGTTCACCCACAATTTTTTCTTGCCATACTTTCGTCCACTTTTTTTCATTTTTTTATTTTTTCATTAGAATGTCTCCCAGTGTTTGCCATCTAGCAGGCCATTTTAAGTCCATCCTCCATCCCATGCTTTGCTAATACATGCTTTTAAAGTAAGTATTTAACATTCAATAAAACAATTTTTCCCTTCTTTGGCTGTTTTAGTTTTTACAGCCAGTCTTGCCCCTTATTCACCCTTATTCAACCATTACTATTATCATTATTATTTCTTTTATTTATTTATTTATTTTAGTTTGATCCTTCTGTCCTCTGTGACTGCACATTATGGCCTCCCCTAGGGGATTGTGTTAGTTGCGGGACTGGGCAGTGTTTGACGCAGGTTGGTTGTTCCTGTGGGGTAAGCACCTTATCTGGAGTGTTCGAACTGTGTTCTCCTTAATAAAATAATACATTTGTCTACAATAGCCAATCTGTTGTTTATTCATTTACTATTTTGTCTTTGTTTCTATGCATATATAATTCTTCCTGGTATTAATTTTTCAGTCTACACATCCCCTGAAGAAGCGTCTCAGCGAAACATGTCGGGTTAATGTGCGACTATACCCTCTGAAGTTTACCTGCTTATTGTGACCACCTTACTTATAAAACACTGCGATTATTTGTCTATGTGTATTTTTTAACTTTGAATTTATTAAAAATATAAAAACCTTTTTATACAATATAGTTATTTTATGCTTTGGACTCCTTTGCACCATTAAAATCCCTTGCCTGTTTCCATCTTGACTTATTTCCTTTTTGGGGATGTGGTGCCATTTTTAGTGGGTGTTTCACCACTAATGGACCAAATCTATTTTGTTCTTTTACAATATGAAAAAATGTATCTATGACATGGTATTCAAACAATATAACACAAAGACCTTAAAGCGGAGCTCCACCCACAAGTGGAACTTCCTCTTTAAGGCCTCTGTATATCCTCTGTATGTCCTTAGACTGGCTTCTGTCGGAAGGACAGCCGGAATGTTGGCTGGTTCAGCAGGATTGCATGTACCCAGCTTTAGCACCAAATGGCTGGTGTCAAGGCATCTGGCTTTATGCAGGTACAGGAAACAATGCTGTCTGCGCTACCTACTGAGATCAGCCATATCTCCTATCCCCTGTGGGGCACAAGAACTCAAAAATCAGATAAGCTGACTGCTTTACACACTGTTAGCGGTGGTTGATTTCACAAAAAAAAATATATATATATATCTATAGATATATCTATAGATATAGATATATCTATAGATATATATATATATATATCTATAGATATATCTATATCTATAGATATATATATCATATTTATCAGCGTATAACATGCGCCCGCATATAACACGCACCCCAAGTTTAGGAGGGAATTTTAAGGAAAAAAAACTTGCATTTAAATGCCCATCAATGCAGCCTTATCAGTGTCCATCTTTAGCCTTTTCAGTGTCAGTGTAGCCTTGTCAGTGTCCATCTGTAGCCTTGTCCATCATTGCAGCCTAGTCAGTGTCCATCTGTAGCCTTATCAGTGTCCATCTGCAGCCTTGTCAGTGTCCATCTGTAGCCTTGTCCATCATTGCAGCCTTGTCAGTGTCCATCTGTAGCCTTGTCCATCATTGCAGGCTTGTCAGTGTCAAACTGTAGCCTTATCAGTGTCCATCTGTAGCCTTATCATTGTCCATCTGCAGCCTTGTCAGTGTCCACCTGGAGCCTTGTCAGTGTCAGTGTAGCCTTGTCAGTGTCCAGCTGTAGCCTTGTCCATCATTGTAGCCTTGTCAGTGTCCATCTGCAGCCTTGCCCCTGTGTCATTTACTTATCAGTCCCGTTTAAAAATGGCGCCTCCATTCTCGGCAGCTCTCGGCGGCTTTCGGCCACTCTCGACCATTCTTGGTGGCTTTCAGCGGCTCACGCAGGACTGTGAGAGCCAGCAAAAGTCGCCTGAGAATGGCTGAGAGCCGCCGAGAGCTGCCAAGAGACTCACAATCGGTGGGGGATCGGCGTATAACACGCACCCACGATTTTTCCCTGGTTTTAAGGGGAAAAAAGTGCATGTTATACGCCGATAAATTATGCCTGTCTTGCCACCATTTGAATTTTAGCGCTACTTCCACTGTTTGTTTTTTTTGAAGAGCCAGAGTGTTTTTACTACTTTGTTCTAATAAAGCTGGTTCTTAGTTGACTTACACTATGGGGAAGTCTCTGTTTTTTCCCTTCACCTCTGAGGATTGATATCCTGTCTATGGAAGCCGGATCTACAACAAGCACCTACCACTTATATCCTCGAAGTGATAGGTCGGTGAGATCAAAGTGATCGAGTCGGTGAATGTCGCCATTCCTCCATCATCTTTAATCGTTGGGAACCAGGAGCCATTCTCCCTATTCCAATACAAGCTCGTTTGACTCTCAAGTCGCTGACTGGGAGTCCACCATCTCTGGTAAGGGTATTTATGCCTACACCTTTCACACAGATGCTTATTACCGCAATCCGTGGATGCCATCTTTTGATCCATTGGTCCTCCTACACTGATCTTGGCAGCTGCTGATCGCTTTCTATTGTATTATTTGGACTTTGAGTCACCAATTTTATTTATATATGAGTTCCGGATGGACTTTTTGTTATATCAGCAGCCTAGTATTTTTAGTATTTTTAGTTATTGTTTCTCTTTACACAATTAATTTTATTGTGTGGACATTACACTTATGTGACGTGCACAACCCTCACATTTTTTAGTTCTTATGTATAGAACTACTCCTCCCTATTTGTGGTTCTTCCTACATTGTTTTCTTTTTTGATTATATGCACATGTATTAGTTTGTTCACTGGTTCACTTCAGGTGTCACCATATTTTTTATATGATTCACCCATATACCCTACCCGTTTACCTTGCAGTTCGGATTATTTATCTGTTTTGTTGGTGTCAACCAACAGTCCTTATAGGACTCATTTTCATTAAAATTCTTTGTTGTGCATATTGCCCTCCAGACACCATTCTGTTTGGCTTTGCCCAATAAAGGACATTTTTTAGCGCCACACATATTCTAATTTTATATCTTCCTTACAATTTGTCTGATTGTGGTGTTGGCCGCTTTGCTCTCTGGTTGGCGCATTACCTTTATTTTTGATTTCTGTACTTATCAGTCCCGTTTAAAAATGGCGCCTCCATTCTCGGCAGCTCTCGGCGGTTTTCGGCCACTCTCGACCATTCTTGGTGGCTTTCAGCGGCTCACGCAGGACTGTGAGAGCCAACAAAAGTCGCCTGAGAATGGCTGAGAGCCGCCGAGAGCTGCCAAGAGACTCACAATCGGTGGGGGATCGGCGTATAACACGCACCCACGATTTTTCCCTGGTTTTAAGGGGAAAAAAGTGCATGTTATACGCCGATAAATACGGTATATATATATATATATATATAAATATATATATTTCTACCCTCCGCTACAAATGCTGCTTTTTTTTCCTTGCATGTGACTGGGTATTCTTTGCAAAACATTTTACCACATTCAACAAACTCTGGGGGAAATTCCTTTGTAAAGTGCTGCTTCCCTTGCAAAGTCAACAGCCTATTTGCCTTTAGTAAATTAAATGCTATGTGTTACCAATAGGTCACGTTCACATGTTTTCTATAATGTAAAAGAAGGTCATCTATCAATGTGCAACCGGTTCACAAAAGATTACAGGCTGCCAAAAAGGGACCGGTCGAGTCAAAATCAGCTCCAAGTCAGTAAAAATTATGCCTGAAAAAATGTTATTCTTTTTCTAACTGCACAATCTGCAATGTTTGTCTGTCAGTGACCAGATGACCAAACAGGAATGTTTAGAGGAAACTAGAGGTGGTGACACAGGGAGACATGAGTGTGATCCATTCTGAATGTAACAAACCTACTGTACTTCTCGACGCTTTAAAAATTTTTACTGGTTACATGTTTTGAGTTACAGAGGAGGTCTAGGGCCAAAATTATTGCTCTCACTCTAACATTCGTGGCGACACCTCACATGTGTGGTTTGAACACCGTTTTCATATGTGGGCGGGACTTATGTATGCGCTCGTTTCTGTGTGCGAGCTCACGGGGACAGGGGCGCTTTAAAAATTTTTTATTTTTTTATTGTTAATTTTACTTTTTTTATTTTAGCTTGACACTTTTTTCCCCCCAAAATTTTTTTGATCACTTTTGTTTCTATTACAAGGAATGTAAACATCCCTTGTAATAGGGATGAGCCGAACACCCCCCGGTTCGGTTCGCACCAGAACCTGTGAACGGACCGAAAGTTCGCACGAACGTTAGAACCCCATTGACGTCTATGGGACTCGAACGTTCGAAATCAAAAGTGCTCATTTTAAAGGCTAATTTGCATGGTATTGTCCTAAAAAGGGTTTGGGGACCCGGGTCCTACCCCAGGGCACATGTATCAATGCAAAAAAAACTTTTAAAAACGGCCGTTTTTTCGGGAGCAGTGATTTTAATGATGCTTAAAGTAAAAAAAAAAAAAAGTGAAATATTCCTTTAAATATCGTACCTGAGGGGTGTCTATAGTATGCCTGTAAAGTGACGCGTGTTTCCCGTGTTTAGAACAGTCCCTGCACCAAATGTCATTTTTAAAGGAAAAAATCTCATTTAAAACTGCTTGCGGGTTTAATGTAATGTCGGGTCCTGGCAATATGGATGAAAATCAGTGAGACAAACGGCATGGGTACACCCCAGTCCATTACCAGGCCCTTTGGGTCTTGTATGGATATTAAGGGGAACCCCTCACCCAAATTAAAATAAGGAAAGGTGTGGGGCCACCAGGCCCTATATACTCTGAACAGCAGTATACAGGCTGTAGGTTTGTTGTTAAGTAGAATCTCTTTGTAATTTTGAACGGGTACATTTTTAACGTGTTTAGCTCCAGCCAAAAAATCTTTTTTAAGCTTTTTGGAAAACATAGGGAGGGGTTATCACCCCTGTGACATTTGTTTTGCTGTCTTTCCTCCTCTTCAGAAGATTTCACCTCACTTTTTGTCCCAATGGATTGGAAAGCATCAGTGGAAAGGAGAAATGTTTTTCCCATATTAACTCTTACAGGAGAGAATTTCCCTTCCTAGGGGTAGATTTCACTTCCTGTTGTCTCCTTCCGTTTGCAAGTAGGAGTCGTTTGTAAGTTAGTTGTTTGAAAGTAGGGTCCTGCCCTATATACTCAGCAGAAATTTGGGCCTTAGGTGTTGCTGTGGCCACAACACTGTAAGCCCTCACAGGGCTCTGCTGTGAAATATTAGATCAAGAATTGTAATTACATGCCCCTGTTGAACAGGAGCTGAAAAATTAGGCCTTAGGCACTGGTGCTGGTGCCACAACACTGCAACCCCTCACAGACACTCTAGTTGGAATGCAGGAACGAGCCCTGCTGCAAAGTATTGCATCAAAAATTGTAATTACACGCCCCTGTTAAACAAGGGCTGAAAAATTGGGCCTTAGGCACTGGTGCTGGTGCCACAACACTGCAACCCCTCACAGACACTCTAGTTGGAATGCAGGAACGAGCCCTGCTGCAAAGTATTACATCAAAAATCGTAATTACACGCCCCTGTTAAACAGGGGCTGAAAAATTGTGCCTTAGGCACTGGTGGTGGCACCCAGAACCAAAAATGTTCTTACAAGCTATCAGCGTGATGATTGAGGAGGAAGAGGATAATTACTCAGGGATAGTCACTCAGCATCAGCATAGGCAGTCTTTGAAGGGATCTGAGATTTCAAAAAAAATTATTCGGTTACATCAGCATCAGGTGCTTGGTAGCTGGTGGTGATCCAAGACTCATTCATTTTTATGAAGGTCAGTCGATCGACCGAGTCAGTGGACAGACGCACCCTGTGATCGGTTACCACGCCTCCAGCAGCACTGAATGTGCGTTCCGAAAGAACGCTGGATGCAGGACAGGCCAGTAGCTCAATTGCATACTGTGCAAGCTCTGGCCAGTGATCCATCCTCAAGACCCAGTAACCCAGAGGATTTTCGGTGGGAAAGGTGTCCAAGTCTGATCTTGCCCCTAGGTATTCCTGCACCATGTAAAACAGACGCTGGCGATGGTTGCTGGAACCGATCATACCTTGGGGCTGCGGACCAAAAAATTGTCTGAACGCATCGGTCAGACGGCCATTTTCTCCACCGCTCCTTCTTTGACTGACCGAAGCCTCAGCAACACGTTGTCCAGAAACAGGAGTTTGTAACCTCCCAGTCTCTGGGAACGCGTTGCACAGACCTTTCTGCAAGGCCTCCCGAAGATGTTTCATCCTCTGCTCCCTCTGCGATGGCAAGATAAGGTCCGCAACCTTACCCTTGTAACGTGGATCAAGGAGGGTTGCCAGCCAGTATTGGTCCTTCTCCTTGATACCATGAATACGAGGATCCTTACGCAGGCTTTGCAGGATCAGGGAGGCCATGCAGCGTAGGTTTGCTGAGGCATTCGGTCCGGAGTCCTCTGGGTCACTAAGGACGACATGGTCCGCAGCCACCTCCTCCCAGCCACGTACAAGTCCATGTGTTTCTTGGGACTGATCCCTTAAAGACTGCTGCTGATGCTGAGTGCCAGGCTCCACCTCCATACTGACACAATCTTCCTCCTCCTCCTCCTCCTCCTCCTCTTCCTCCTCGTCCTCTTCCTGTGTGATCAGCGGGCATGCAGGAACACTGTCTGGATAAAGGGGGCCTTGAGAGCTAAGGAAGTCCTCCTCTTCCTGCCTCTGTTCTGCCTCAAGTGCCCTGTCCATTTATCCACGCAGCGTGTGCTCCAACAGGTGGACAAGGGGGACAGTGTCACTGATGCATGCACTGTCACTACTCACCATCCTCGTGGCCTCCTCAAATGGTGACAGGACAGTGCATGCATCCCTGATCATGGCCCACTGGCGTGGGGAAAAAAAAACAAGCTCCCCTGACCCTGTCCTGGTGCCATAGTCACACAGGTACTCATTGATGGCCCTCTGCTGCGTGTGCAGCCGCTGCAGCATGGCCAACGTTGAGTTCCACCTGGTGGGCATGTCACAGATTAGGCGGTTCTTGGGCAGGTTAAACTCCTTTTGGAGGTCCGTCAGCCGAGCACTGGCATTATATGACCGGCGGAAATGCACACAGACTTTCCTGGCCTGCCTCAGGACATCCTGTAAACCCGGGTACCTGCCCAAGAACCGCTGCACCACCAAGTTAAGGACGTGAGCCAAACAGGGCACATGGGTCATTTGTCCCTGTCGGAGGGCAGAGAGGAGGTTGGTGCCATTGTCGCAAACCACCATTCCTGCCTTAAGTTGGCGTGGCGTCAACCACCTCTGAACCTGCCCCTGCAGAGCTGACAGAACCTCTGCCCCAGTGTGGCTCCTGTCCCCCAAGCACACCAGCTCAAGCACCGCATGGCATCTTTTGGCCTGCGTACTTGCGTAGCCCCTTGAACGACTACGGAGCACCGCTGGTTCCGAGGAAGAGGCCATGGAGGAAGAAGAAGAGGAGGGGGTGGAGGAGAGAGGTGTGTCACAATCATTAGCATTTTGGAGGCGTGGTGGCGGAACAACCTCCAACACTACTGCACCTTGTCCTGCATCCTTCCCAGCTGCCAGCAGAGTCACCCAATGCGCCGTGAAACTTAGGTAACGTCCCTGTCCATGCCTGCTGGACCATGAGTCAGCGGTAATATGCACCTTACCGCTGACTGCCCTGTCCAGCGAGGCATGGACATTGCCTTCCACATGCTGGTAGAGAGCCGGAATTGCCTTCCGTGAGAAAAAGTGGCGTTTGGGTACCTGCCACTGAGGAACCGCACATTCCACAAACTCACGGAAGGGGGCAGAGTCTACCAACTGAAAAGGCAGCAGTTGAAGTGCTAGCAATTTTGCCAAGCTAGCATTCAACCGTTGGGCATGTGGATGGCTGGGAGCAAACTTCTTTCGGCGGTGCAGCAGCTGGGGCAGGGAAATTTGCCTGGTACAATCTGACGTCGGTGTACCAAAATCACATTGCCCACAAGTACGTGGCTGTGACACACCTAATTCTACACCTTCATTCCTCTCAGTGCAGGTCTCAGAGAGGACTGAAGGTCTAGTGGGGTTGGAAATCTCAGCTGATGAGGAGCAAGCAGAGGTCCTCTTTGTTCTTTGGTGTGGGTCTTTTAGATACGCTTGCCAACGAACTGCATGGCAGGTCAACATATGTCTGGTCAAGCATGTGGTACCCAAGCGGGAGATGTTTTGGCCACGCGAGATACGCTTGAGACATATGTTGCAAATAGCAGCGCTGCGATCTGATGCACTCGTCTCAAAAAAGGCCCACACCAAAGAACTTTTTGAATAACGCGCAGAGACTGCAGCGCCTGCACATGTGGAGCTTTGGGGTGTGATGCAGTCAATGTGCTGCCCTTAGGCTGGCCCCTGGAGGGCATCCTGCCTCGTTGGTGATGTGCCGCCTCCTCCTCCTCCTCCTCCTCCTCCTCTCTCCTATCAGGCACCCACGTTGAGTCAGTGACCTCATCATCCCCTCCCTCCTCATCACTGGAGCAAACCTGGCAGTATGCTGCAGCAGGGGGAGCATGACTGCCAGATTGCTGTCCTTCTTGGGCACCCCCTCTGTCCGTGCTCGTGTTACTGCCTTCATCGAGCTCAGTATCATCATCAGAGCCTTCCAAACGCTGGGCATCCTCCTGGAGCATGTACCCAACACTGTGGTCAAACAGTTCGAGGGACTCCTCAGGAGGACATGGTGGGGCTAGGGAAGGAGTCACTGATGACATTGAGCCAAGGGAAGAGGCCGCTGCTTTGCCAGACAAAGTACCCTGGGCATGGGTGAGAGAGGATGAGGAGGATGAGGACGGCTTGGTCATCCACTCGACCAAGTCTTCCGCATGTTGCGGCTCAACATGGCCAGCTGCCGAAAAAAAGGCCAAGCGTGTCCCATGGCCACGTGCTGATGAGGATGCACCGTCTCCACGACCAGCACTAGACACAGAGCCTGCTTGCCCTCTCTTATTGGCTTGTGACTGTCTGCCTCTCCTTCTTGGCCTTCCAGACATACTAATGGCCTGTAGCTGCACTAAGCTGGGATATATATATATATATATATATATATATATATATATATATATGTACTGATACTGCAGCTAGCAAAATCAACTGCCTGCCTGTAGTATGAGAACACCACCAACCTTCTACAGGTAGCTTTAGAAGAACACTGTGAGGTGGACGCACCCCACTAACTTGTAGGTTTAGCTGAACACTGTGAGCAGGGCGCACCCCACTAACTTGTAGGTTTAGCAGAACACTGTGAGCAGGACGCACTGCACTAACTGTAAATAGTCTAGCTGCCTGACTGTGGTACTAATAGGATCAAAAGAACACCAGCAATTTTCTTTAAAATACTGTAACAAGACAAGCCTGCCTGTCAGTAAGAAGATAACAGGAACGGATCTAGCTGAACACTGTGAGCAGGACGCACCCCACTAGCTTGTAGGTTTAGCTGAACACTGTGAGGTGGACGCACCCCACTAACTTGTAGGTTTAGCTGAACACTGTGAGCAGGACGCACCCCACTAACTTGTAGGTTTAGCAGAACACTGTGAGCAGGACGCACTGCACTAACTGTAAATAGTCTAGCTGCCTGACTGTGGTACTAATAGGATCAAAAGAACACCAGCAATTTTCTTCAGGTAGCTGTATTTACTGTAACAAGACAAGCCTGCCTGTCAGTAAGAAGATAACAGGAACGGATCTAGCTGAACACTGTGAGCAGGGCGCACCCCACTAGCTTGTAGGTTTAGCTGAACACTGTGAGGTGGACGCACCCCACTAACTTGTAGGTTTAGCTGAACACTGTGAGCAGGACGCACCCCACTAACTTGTAGGTTTAGCAGAACACTGTGAGCAGGACGCACTGCACTAACTGTAAATAGTCTAGCTGCCTGACTGTGGTACTAATAGGATCAAAAGAACACCAGCAATTTTCTTCAGGTAGCTGTATTTACTGTAACAAGACAAGCCTGCCTGTCAGTAAGAAGATAACAGAAACGGATCTAGCTGAACACTGTGAGCAGGACGCACCCCACTAGCTTGTAGGTTTAGCTGAACACTGTGAGGTGGACGCACCCCACTAACTTGTAGGTTTAGCTGAACACTGTGAGCAGGACGCACCCCACTAACTTGTAGGTTTAGCAGAACACTGTGAGCAGGACGCACTGCACTAACTGTAAATAGTCTAGCTGCCTGACTGTGGTACTAATAGGATCAAAAGAACACCAGCAATTTTCTTCAGGTAGCTGTATTTACTGTAACAAGACAAGCCTGCCTGTCAGTAAGAAGATAACAGAAACGGATCTAGCTGAACACTGTGAGCAGGACGCACCCCACTAGCTTGTAGGTTTAGCTGAACACTGTGAGGTGGACGCACCCCACTAACTTGTAGGTTTAGCTGAACACTGTGAGCAGGACGCACCCCACTAACTTGTAGGTTTAGCAGAACACTGTGAGCAGGACGCACTGCACTAACTGTAAATAGTCTAGCTGCCTGACTGTGGTACTAATAGGATCAAAAGAACACCAGCAATTTTCTTCAGGTAGCTGTATTTACTGTAACAAGACAAGCCTGCCTGTTAGTAAGAAGATAACAGAAACGGATCTAGCTGAACACTGTGAGCAGGACGCACCCCACTAGCTTGTAGGTTTAGCTGAACACTGTGAGGTGGACGCACCCCACTAACTTGTAGGTTTAGCTGAACACTGTGAGCAGGACGCACCCCACTTACTTGTAGGTTTAGCAGAACACTGTGGGCAGGACGCACTGCACTAACTGTAAATAGTCTAGCTGCCTGACTGTGGTACTAATAGGATCAAAAGAACACCAGTAATTTTCTTTAAAATACTGTAACAAGACAAGCCTGCCTGTCAGTAAGAAGATAACAGGAACGGATCTAGCTGAACACTGTGAGCAGGACGCACTGCACTAAATGTAAATAGTCTAGCTGCCTGACTGTGGTACTAATAGGATCAAAAGAACACCAGTAATTTTCTTCAAAATACTGTAACAAGACAAGCCTGCCTGTCAGTAGGAATATAACAGGAACGGATCTAGCTGAACACTGTGAGCAGGACGCACTGCACTAAATGTAAATAGTCTAGAAGATAACAGGAACGGATCTAGCTAAACTGAATACAGTGTATATATATATATATATGCAACACCTGGGATGCATATATATACACAATACACTTTAAGTGCAGCTAACTGACTGACTGTCCTGCCTAATCTAGCTAACTCAAATGAAATGACACTGTCTCTCTCTCTCTCTAAGCACACCGGAACACACTGCACAGGGCCGCCGTGCAGGCGGCCTTATATAGTGTGGGGCGTGTACTAAATCCCCTGAGCCATAATTGGCCAAAGCCTCCTTGGCTTTGGCCAATTATGGCTCTCTGTTAAGGCGGCGCTGTGATTGGCCAAGCATGCGGGTCATAGTGCATGCTTGGCCAATCATCAGCAAGCAATGCACTGCAATGCCGCAGTGAATTATGGGCCGTGACGTGCCACACGAATTTGGCGCGAACGGCCCATATCGTTCGCAATTCGGCGAACGATCGAACAGCCGATGTTCGAGTCGAACATGGGTTCGACTCGAACACGAAGCTCATCCCTACCTTGTAATAGGAATAAGCATGACAGGTGCTCTTTACAGTGAGATGTGGGGTCAATAAGACCTCACATCTCACCTCTAGGCTTAGAAGCATGAAATAAAAAAAAAAGATCACCGCTTCCCAGCTGAAGCAGCGCCGTTTTTTTTAATACAGAGGCCGGGCGTGACGTCATAACATCGCATATGGCCTCCGAATGATCAAAGAGACTCCGGCGACCATCTGATCCACTGGAAATCTCTATGCTAAACATCCAGGGCTGGCGGATCCTGTGAACGACTCACCGATCATAGCGGTGAGTCGGTACAAGCACCGGAGGGCGGCGGGAGGGAGGGACGTCCCCTCTCGCCTCCTGTAAGAACGATCAAGCGGTGGAACAGCCGTTATAATCATTCTTATGGTGCGCAGGTTCGCCGGCTCTAAAAGACGCTATCTGGATGATGTCTGTCGCTACAGGCATCACTCAGATATCCCCGCTCAAAGCCGAGGACGTCATTTGGCGTACGGCAGGCAGGAAGCCGTTGAGCGGAATAGCAGGCACACGCGGGGTGCCGATGCTCGTGACTGGCAGTGATCATGGGCATGAGAGGCAGAACAGGGACGTGTGTGTGTAAACACACAAATCCCTGTTCTGCTCTGAGAGAAGATGCAGATTGTGAGTTTCTAATAGCTAGGAACCACGATCTGTCATCTCCTATAGTCAGTCCCAGGGCTGCTGATAGAAATTGCGGGACCCCGTACAGACTACCTAACAGGGCCCCCCAAGAAAATATTAAAGCTATATTTCGCTAAAAATACAATAAAACTATTAGAAAACACAAATACAACATAACTCATAGAATTCCTGCCAAATCTAAAAGATAAAACTGAGTTAATAAATAAAAATTAAGGCGAGATGAAAAAAATATACAGGCTGTGGGATCAGAGGGAGAAAAACAAAGTGAGCTCTATGCACACTGGGCTTAAAAAAAAACTCCAATTCACTCATATAGAGCATTTTTTGTACAAAGTTTAGACGAGTTTAGGAGAGTTTTACGTTTTTTTCTGCCAGTAAACTCCAATCAGAGATGCAAACCAGAAGGTTTTTTTTTTCCTGCCTCTAAACGCTGAGCTTAAAATACGCCTGTAAACGCCCTAATGTGCATGGACACATAGAATAACATTGAACTGCTTCTGCAGACAGAACACAAAACTCCTGTAGAAGCAGTGAATTTTAAATCAGTGTGCATGGAGCCTAAGTTAGAGAGATAAACTCAGGAGCAGAAATAACATTAAAAACCAGTGCTGAGAGGAGAGGAGGGGGCCCACACAGGGAGGGGGATTAGTGAAGTACGACTGTCTTTTTCTTAGCAGATAAAAGCTGGCAGTAGGGAAAGGGGAGGAGAGCAGCTTTCATTTACTGGAGGAAAAGAAACACAATTGTCGACTGTCACTAATCCCCCTCCCTGTGTAGGGCCCCCCTATGTTATTAGGCCCAATACACCAGGGCTGGTGGTCCCCCCCATCAGCGGCCCTGGTCAGTCCCCTCCCCCTACAGTTAGAACACACAGTCAGGGAACACAGTTAACCCCTTGATTGTCCCCTAGTGTTAACCCCTTCCCTGCCAGTGACATTTATACAGTCATCGGTGCATTTTTATAGCACTGATCGCTGTATAATTGTCAATCACCCTAAAAATGTGCCAAAAGTGTCTGATATGTTCGCCATAATGTCGCAGTCATGATATGTCGCAGATCGCCGCTATTACTAGTAAAAAAAAAATAATAATAAAAATACCAAAAATCTATACCCTATTTTGTAGATGCTATAACTGTTGCGCAAACCAATCAATATACGCTTATTGCAATTTTTATTACCAAAAATATTTAGAAGAATACATATCGGCCTAAACTGAGACAAAAAAATTGCTTTTTTTAAAAAAAATTGGGGATATTTATTATAGCAAAATGTACAAAATATTGTGTTTTTTTCAAAATTGTCGCTCTTTTTTTGTTTATAGCGCAAAAAATAAAAACCGCAGAGATGATCAAATAGCACCAAAAGAAAGCTCTATTTGTGGGAAAAAAAAGGACAAGCTATTTTGTATGGTTACAGTGTCGAACGACCGCGTAATTATTAGTTAAATCGACGCAGTGCCTTATACCAAAAAGTGCTCTGGTCATCGAGCAGCCAAATCTTCCGGGGCTGAAGTGATTAAATATGTTTTCTACATCTGCAGAATCATTCCTCATGTGTTTTAATATGACTATATCTACGTCTAAGGCATTGATGGCACCATGCTTTGTCTAGTACAAATTCTAAATTTGATTTAATGAAAGCATAAAAAAAATGTATCCTAAACACAATGCAAATTATATATTTTTTCTTGTTAAGTTCTGGCATCAGTAATAGATCAAACGTTGATGAATTAATACTGTAGTCATGCTATGTTGAAAAATAATAATACACTGTAATTATTATTATTATTATAATACAGGAATTATATAGCGCCAACAGTTTGTGCAGCTCTTTACAATTTGAGGGCAAACAGGACAGTTACAATACAATCCAATACAAGTGCAATCAGGGAGTCCTGTTTGTTAGAGCTTACAATCTCAGAGAGCCGGTCAAGTGATACAAAAGTTAATGACTGTGGGGGATGAGTTGATGGAGAAAATAAAAGTACAGTTGTTAGGTAGGTTTAGGATAGGCTTCTCTTAAGAGAAGGGTTTTCAGGGATCATCTAAAAGTAGACAGAGTAGGAGACATTTGGACAGATTGGAGTAGGGAGTCCCATAGGACAGGAGAGGCTCAGGAGAAGTCCTGGAGATGTACAGTACATGAGAGGAGGTGACAAGGTTAGTGATGTAGCTGGGGGCAAAGTTGTGGATGGCTTTGTAAGTTATTATTAGTATTTTGAATTTGATTTGTTGGGTGAGTGGATTAAGTTTTATAGGTTGGCCAGCTGAGCCCCAAGACCTAATTACTGGGGACTATAGTCTCCAGCTATTCATTAGACAGGTTAAAACTTTACATTATCCTTTTGTAAATGTAACTTATAATCTTAGCAGAGCTGTGCATGCAAATTTATGAGTCTTGTTGGCATTTTTCTTTTTGGGCAGCCTAAAGTTCACATGTCACCAGCGCAACCTTTGCAGTCTGAGAGTTTGTGCAAGCAGTACATGCAGAGCTTTTACTTTGATGTAAATAGACTGTTATACACACAGCTAAATGAGTAATCTATCCAAACCCCTCCATGCTCTGTATAGATCCAACTACTTGCCATGAATATTGCAATATGCTCTCTCTGTTGGTGAAAAAAGGTGCAAAGAATAATATATTGTTCCTTGGCTATTAGGAAACTTTATGCTACAAATGGTAGGCATAGCCTACCATATGTGTTGACTCTAATTAATGGCTGGTCTGCATCTTGGATTCCACAAAACGGTTCAGGTTTTGCTGCAAGACACAACAGCCCTAAGTTTTGCCCCACTGACAAACGGACACATGGAAGATGTGACAGCAAGAGTGACAGCCATTGCACAGAGTATTTGATTACTACAGAGGCAGAAGGTAAAAACAGGAAGTGACAGAACAACAATTTACAAAAGAAAAGCTATGTTTAATAACCAAAGTATTCTGATAAATTGAAAAGGATACTGAGTGCTGGCAATGGCAAACTGGATCGTTTTACTTTATGGACACAATGAACTGTGCAGAGTTTAATTTCACTGCTTGCTGGTGCCATATGCATGCACACAGTATGCCTGCATGCAATTCCTAAATTTGGCAATTTGATAACATGATTACAAAATGTAAAGAACACTCCCAGTTCAGCAGTGAATATGGTAGTCTGCTAGATAAAACATGACTGGCCCCACCCACGTGATTAATCATGCTCCGTGTAAATTCGTTTTTGTCCATACCAAAAGTTATTTTCTCCCTGTATAAGGCAATGGGAGTGCAAAAACAGCTTGATGCTGCTTAAATGCATGTCAAATGCACCTGTGAAAAAACTGATCTCAAATCAAATGTAGGAGTGATTAAACCGGGCATAGTTAGGTTCTCAGGAGATTTGTCAAATCCAGTAAAAGATCCTCTAAGCCTGGACATAGTGCTGACACTTTTTGAAGACTAGCTTTTTTTCCCGGCTCAAGAACAATTTGCAAGCTTTTGTTAAAAAATGTCATGGGTAGCTGGACATTGTCCAGAAGTCAGTGGGGGTCCTGGGTAATGATCCCACCAACGATAAGGGGGGGGGACACTATGGACTTTTTCTGGTGTATAGAGACATAGACTAAAATATTATTGTCAAATTTTATTGACAACATAAGTTAAAATACATCAGTACATTAAAATAAAAATGACCTATGGACAGTACATCCACCTCACACGCAATTGCACATATGAGAATGAGATTAAATGCCAAGCAAAATACCTAAGGAACAAAATTCTATTACTATTGTTACTACCTTACGCAAACAGCATAGCCAAATTAGAATCTCAGAAAGTTTTGCTACCATCTCACAGGAGATGATGTATGTATGTATGTATGTGAGGAATTCTCCAGAAATTGTATTCTGGAGATCAGTATCCATTAGGGATAGATTGGTGCAGAGCCATTATATGCCACATTAAGGATGGCCACAAATAAAAGGAACCTTTAGGTGTGGAAAATGCCCACAGTGTCTCTGGTTGAGTGAATGCAACCTGGCCACTTTGCCAAATAACAATATTTTCCATCCAAATTTGGAAACAACCTGTTACCTGTGTGTGCGCCAGTTTTTATGTCGACAAAACAATCAGGCACCTCAGGCAGCACATACTTTTTAATATATATATATATATATATATATATATATATATATATATATATATATGAAGGCCAGTATGGTGGCCTGAATTTATGGGAGGAGCCCGGAGGGTATTTAAGCAGCCCACTCGCCCATGCTCTTTGTCGGTTCAGTGCGCCATACTACGCGTCTGTCATGGTTATGCAATAGAGTTTCTCTGTCAGCCTACCTGTCTCCATGTGTTCATCTTTAAAGACCAGCTGCCATTCACCTGACTGGTTTTATAACCTCTCCTCTAAGCATGGCCCCACCCCAGGCCCTATCAGGGAACCCTATATTAACCTGTGCACTGCAAGCCAGCAGTGCTGATCAACCATTGTGTGTTAGCTTTCGTGTGTACTTGTTGTGTTTCCTACGTCTGATTCCAGTTACCAACTTTGGCCTGGTCTTAACTATTCCTGTCTGCTCCTGACCCTGACCTTTGGCGTGTCCCCGACCATCCCTGTTTGCCTATGACCCTGAACCTTGGCGTGATCTCTGTTGTCCTTGTCTGCTTGTGGCCCCGACCTTGGCTTGTCCCTTACTTTCCTTGTTGTTCCAGCCTGCTGCCTCCTTCCTCTTCTCCTGTAGTCTACCGTGAGCGTGAGCTGTGAGACCCTGGCCGCGACCTGGAGTCAGACTGCAGCACAGTCCATCCTTACCACTAACCACAATAGAAAGTTTTCCTCTTAGTGGGATTTTGTAGGGCAGAAGTCTCAAAATAATGCATCAAAAAGTATAAAAATAGTAATTTTATTTATCAAAAGATTAAAAAGCATAACGAATAATAATAAGAAAGGGGGGGGGGGGTGGATGCCAAAATTACAAGTGATGATGATACAGCAAATATACAAGACAGATCAACAATAGTACACTTAACCCCACAAGAGCTGTTTCAGCAAAAATCTGGTTAACAGTAAAGCCCGACGGTTTCGAGGTTTTAGAATTGTTGAGACCTCTTCTTCAGGGGCTGGTGGTGAGGTGTATATCTGTCTAAAAACATTTTATAGAAAAAGACAAAAAACACAATAAACAACATCGTATATACCAAACATAATATGGTGTTTGAATCTATTTACATAATATAGACATCATAATGCATTACAAAAAATGTTCTAACCGTATTGCTGCTAAATCAGCATCAGTAGCATCCAGTGAGAGGTAGGGAAGGAATGATTTGCCTGTGGGGTCCAGAATCGGAAACCGCCGCTGCCACCAAGGGACCAAACGCGTCCATAAACCAGGACAAGACACAAAGGGCGTCACGTCCATCAGCTGGTGACACCACGAATGTTTATTATTGTAAGATGTAGTGTCAGCTAAGGACAAAGGAAAACAGCATAGTAAACACTATCCCATAGAGAAAAGAAAAAAGAGGAAATTGTATCTTATTGAACAAACCCCTGCGAGCAATTGACAGGGCTAGTGTATGTGCATTATATACATACCTAGTGGCACATGAGGGGTAAATTATCCCTGTGCTGGCTCGAAGGAGGGTATCGCATGCGGCACTGTCTGGTCTTTAGACCGATCGAGTAGTCAGTGGAATTCAGCAGTCCCGAACACCACAGGATAGTTTTTTAGTCAATCCAGTAGGCAATGCAGCAATGTGAACGTTTCTAGCTCTCAGACAGTGGCATCTGCACTGACTGAGAGTTATAATCTTAACGTAGTGAATCTTTCTTCATGTACGTTTAACGAGGTCGAACTTTCTGTTTTGGCCCGTGGTCTGAGCTTTTGCCCCGACCAGGACCTGGACAAGTTTGAGGTGACTAAGGATATTCAGTTATTCGCACGCAAACTTATCCTAAAACAATTATACTCTAAGAAAACACCTAAGGAACCCAATTTCAAGTCACAGGAGCTAACTGCACTGGACAATTTGATAACACTGCTGGATGAAAACGAGCCCCCTGATCTGATCGACCAGATCGACCTAGAGCATTTGCTTGGCCAATTTGATCAATCTGATCCTCCTCAACCCCCCACTCAATCGTTCAAGAAAAAATCGGATAAATTCCCCGCTCTTAATACAAACTCGAATGTACTGGCCTTCGTAAAATTAACATGCAATGCAATTCGGAAGAACGACACCAGTTCCAAAAAACAACATAATCTCAGTCCAAAGGAACGTAAAGCCCTTAAATCATTAGCCTCCAATCAAAATATCACCATAAAACCTTTGGATAAGGGGGGCAACATAGTCATTCTGGATAATGATCAATATGTTGCAATTTGCAACAAAATATTGTCTAATCAACAATGGTATTCTAGAATTTCATCTAACAAAACTGACAAGTTTAACAAGAAATGTTATAAACTTGTAGATGAAGCATATGCTGCTGGTCTACTTACTAAATCAGAACATGACTACGTTAGGACCACCTTGCCCCGCACTCCAACATTTTATGCCCTACCAAAACTTCATAAGGACATATGTAAACCATCGGGACGACCAATCATTTCAGGCAACGGTTCTCTAACCGAGAATCTAAGCCAGTTTATAGACGGTCATTTGTGACCATTTGTACTAAATATACCCAGTTATGTTAAGGATACTCTGCATCTTTTGCAAATTATAGACAGTATCCTAGTTCCACCCAAGTCCTTATTGGTAGCTTTGGATGTGGAAGCTCTTTATAGTTCCATACCCCACGACAAGGGGCTTGCCTGCATTCTATCGCAGGATAGCCGCCTTTGTGCAAGAAAAAGACACTTTTTGATTGATGCCTTGGATTTCTTTTTTAATCACAATTACTTTATGTTTAACGGCAGCTTCTTCCTCCAGGTACAGGGGATTGCAATGGGGACTTCTTGTGCCCCATCGTATGCCAACCTGTACCTGGGGGAATGGGAGAGCATGCTGAGACAATCCAAATCTACACGTCCTTACATGGAAAATGTGGTGATTTGGCGTCGATACATCAACGATGTTTTGATGGTCTGGGATGGTACCCCAGACAACCTTCAGAGATTTTTACAGGAACTTAATAACAACCCTTTCAACCTTACCTTTACCATGACCTTTAACGAATGGGATATTACTTTCTTGGATGTAACAATCCATAAACAAGATGGCTCACTTGTCAGTTCATTATACCGCAAACCAACTTCTGGTAACTCCATTTTGCACGCCACCAGTTTCCACCCCCAACCCCTGATTCGTTCAATCCCCTACAGTCAGTACTTACGTCAGCGGAACTTCAGCACGGAAGCAAACAAGAGCAAAACTAATCCAATCCGTATAGTCACCAAGTTTTCTAATCAACATACAACTGTCAAAAACACCATTGAACGTTATTGGCATGTCCTCAAATTGGACCCTACCATTGGCCCATTTGTACAGGATAAACCATCCTTTACCTTCAAGCGCACTAGATCTATTAGGGACAACTTGGTATCCAGTGAATACTCAGGTGGTGGTACAGGCAAACGAGACCCATGTAAACGCCCGGGAACTTTTCGCTGTGCCGGTTGCCCATATTGCCAGTTTATGAATATCAAGCCAAACATCAGATTACCCGATGGTCACAAATACACACCAAAACAGTTTGCTAATTGCAAAACAATTGGTGTGGTATACCTACTAATGTGTGACTGCGCATGTTATTATGTCGGCAAGACAAACCAGGAGTTCTGGCGGCGAGCATATCGCCACATAGCCTCATTGAAAACATGCAATCCTAGCTTACCACTGGGTAGAAACGTTTCCACCTTCCATGCGGGTATTTTCCCTAAAGTGTCTTTTTTGATCCTGGATCGCGTTCACCCAGGGTTACGTGGTGTGGATTGGAATAATACTTTATTGCAAAAGGAACAGAAGTGGATCTACCACCTTCAGGCCACTAGGGCACCTGGCCTCAATGATGCTATGTCCTTTAAACCTTTTTTAGAAGGCTTCACCTCGGGGGGGGGGTCCGAATGGGACCCCCCTGGGGTGAATACGCCCCATTTCTTGTGAAACCACCAAGTGATGTAACCTAACATCGATACATGGTTATTATTTTTTCTTTGCGGTCTGGGGACCCCATGTGTCTCCCTCCCCTTTCCTGTGTCTTGATACTTTGATAGATCTGGATTATTATCATTGATTCACAATGGGACAAGGATGGAGATGACATAGGTGGAGATATAAACCCCCCCCTTATGTCATTGTATGCTCGTTTTTTACAGAGAGCTGATTATAAACACTCATTTATGCTTACTCTCTATTTTACCAGTCTTTGCCTTTACCTGTCTTTCCTCATCTCTTTCAATGCAGTTTTTAGCTAATTGTCTGTTTGCCCCATTGCTCTTTTCCCATATGTCATTCTCTGCCTTTAATTGTGCATTTCTTATCCAGCCCATGGAATGAATGTTTGTGCCACTGGGGTCCTGGATCCTGGACCGGTGCGGATCTGTGGGATCGTCCGGTCTGCATCCAGACAATTCACTCGGCGCATCTTTAGTTTGGCAATGTTTGGCCTCCTATCACATGATATGTTTATCCCGTTGCCATAGCGATCAGCACGCTGCAGGCCCCTGACGCGGACATCAGCTCCCTCCCAGCACATGTCCATCGGTTCCAGGATGTGACGTCACCCTCTCCTGGATCGGACCCGTGTGTGGGGCGGGGGGGCTGGCCTGCGCGCCAGGGACTCGGAGGGCGACTCCTCCCACTAGCAATGAAGCCTGTCCCAGCTCAACTCAGCTGTTTGGTATCTGCTCTTAATGAGCAGTACTATTTAGGCTGCACGCAAGGACACCTGATCCCATGCCGGTATGGGTATCAGACCGCACGTGCAGCCGCTGTGATCCTTCAAGGTAAGCCCTGTAGCTCTTCCCTACACATTATATGTGCTATAATGTTTCTTGTGTATGTACACGCTGGGCACAAGTGCATGGATTTAGACGTATGGAGGACACTCCATGTTGCAGTCTGATCTATTTTTAGCCACTATTATTATCTTTGCCTCTTAATTCATTTAAGAGTCCTTATTTATTGTCCATATTTTTCTGATATTGTAGCTACTGACTGTAGGGGCTCTATCGGCACAACGGCACTAGAGACCAGACAGTGCCGCATGCGATACCCTCCTTAGAGGCAGCACAGGGATAATTTACCCCTCATGTGCCACTAGGTATGTATACAATGCACATACACTAGCCCTGTCAATTGCTAGCAGGGGTTTGTTCAATAAGATATAATTTCCTCTTTTTTCTTTTCTCTATGGGATAGTGTTTACTACGCTGTTTTCCTTTGTCCTTAGCTGACAATACATCTTACAATAATAAACATTCGTGGTGTCACCAGCTGACGGACGTGACACCCTTTGTGTCTTGTCCTGGTTTATGGACGCGTTCGGTCCCTTGGTGGCAGCGGCGGTTTCCAATTCTGGACCCCACTGGCAAATCATTCCTTCCCTCCCTCTCACTGGATGCTACTGATGCTGATTTTGCAACAATACGGTTAGAACATTCTTTCTAATACATCATGATGTCTATATTATGTAAATAGATTTAAACACCATATTATGTTTGGTATATACGATGTTGTTTATTGTGTTTTTTGTCTTTTTCTATAAAATGTTTTTAGACAGATATACACCTCACCACCAGCCCCTGAAAAAGAGGTCTCCACAATTCTAAAACCTTGAAACGCGTCGGGCTTTACTGTTAACCAGCTTTTTGCTGAAAAAGCTCTTGTGGGGTTAAGTGTACTATTGTTGATCTGTCTTGTATATTTGCTGTATCATCATCACTTGTAATTTTGGCATCCACCTCTCCCCCCCTTTCTTATTATTATTCGTTATGCTTTTTAATCTTTTGATAAATAAAATTACTATTTTAATACTTTTTGATGCATTATTTTGAGACTTCTGCCCTACAAAATCCCACTAAGAGGAAAACTTTCTATTGTGTATTGATATAGGGATTGGGCTGGTAGTCTCTTTCCACAAAGTCCCTGTCACTATCTCAGATCCTTACCACTAAAGGCTCTGGTGAACACCTGCTGGCTCTTAGGCTCCACGCCCTGGGGAATCTATGCTCTAGCTCCCAGTGGGATCTGTGTCAATGATCCAGTAGACCTGCTTCCTCAACCTCCCAGGGTTTAATCCGCAGCAGTCAGTCCTAGGGTCCACTACCTAGCGGTGCACTTCGGACTCCTACGGAGTGCATCTGTCACCTAGCCTCAAGGTGACCTGACAGTTTGATCAGCCATGGACCCGGCTGATGTGCTGCTACCCGCAGATGATCCGTTGCAGGGCTTAGTTCGCAGACTTGAGACCAAGGAATCGCATCAGACCCAAGTGATGCGATTCCTTCAGGATTTGGCATCCCGTTTTGAACAGGTTCAGGCCTCATTAGGACCCCCGGTTCAACAACCTCAACCGCTATCTGCTGCTGCACCTATCGCACCAGTTGCAGTCACACATTCATTACAACTGCCAGCTCCGGCCCGTTTCTCTGGGGACTCCAAGGCTTGCAGGGGGTTCCTTAGCCAGTGCACGATTCATTTTGAACTTCAGCCCCAAAACTTCCTGTCTGATCGGGCGAAAGTAACCTATATTATATCCCTTCTGTCCGGCGAGGCGCTAGCTTGGGCTGCCCCTCTGTGGGAACTGAATGATCCAGTGATTTCTAGCCTGTCTGATTTCTTGAAACTTTTTCGGAATATCTTCGAGGAACCGGGTCGTGTCTCCTCAGTGGCTAGTGCTCTTTTACGTCTCCGTCAAGAGTCCGCTTCTGTGGGACAGTATGCTCTTCAGTTCCGTATCCTCAGAGCTGAATTGAGCTGGAATAATGAGGCCCTAGTTGCAACCTTTTTACATGGCCTCTCTGATAGAGTGAAGAATGAATTAGCAGGAAGATCCCTTCCTGCTGACCTGGACAGTGTCATCACCTTGTGTAACCAGATCGATATTCGCTTTCAGGAGAGGGCCCTGGAAAAAAGACGCCAGCACTCCCCGTTCCTTAGGCAGCTTGAGCTCCCAGTCCCTTCTCTTCGATCCGAGGAGCACCCCCTGCCCGCTGAGGAACCTAGGCAGTTGGGCTGGACCAAGTTGTCTCCTGAAGAACGCGCTAGGCGCAGAACTCTGGGCCTGTGCCTCTATTGTGGGGCCAAAGGTCATTTTCGTGACACTTGTTCTCTTCGTCCGGAAAAACGATCGGGGCTAATACATCTGGAAGGTGGAGTATTAGACCCTGAAGTATCACCTTCACCTTCTCATCTTCTTCTTTCTGTGTTCCTTCATGTCGGCGCTTCCTCTCGTTCGGTCTCGGCACATCGGCAATTTCATGGATTGGGAAACTGCATCTTCCATGAGACTTACCCTTTTGCCCCTTTCAACGCCATTAGTGGTCTTGGCGATTGATGGCACTGTTCTCCCAGGGGGTCCTATCTGCTTCCAGACCCTTTCTGTTAAGATGTCAGTAGGGACACTCCACCAGGAGTGGATATCCTTCCTTGTCTTGCCTAAAGCTTCATCTCCTATCATATTAGGTCTTCCTTGGTTATGGTTCCATTCTCCACACATTGACTGGACTGCTGGACGGATCCTGGCTTGGGGTTCCTCCTGTTCCTCTTCCTGCCTATTCAAGGTTACCCTAAAAGAGAAACTTCCTGTTGCCACCATCCCAGTATCTTCTGCTCTTCCCGCTGCATATAGCGATTTCTGGAATGTCTCCTGCAATAGTCGGGCTGAGGCACTCTCTGGGTCATGTGGCACTCTGGATGAGGAGCCCACCTGTAAACTTGAGCCAATCATTCACTCCAGTTTTCATGGTCATTTACCTTTGCCTGTTCCTGGACCCCCTTGGACGCACACCCAGGCTGACTCGTCTACCAGTTCCACAGTTGCTACGCCCTGTGATGCGATTCTGGTGGTCGCTGCACCTGGCAATGCTGTTCAGTCAGCCTCTGCACCAGTTCAGCCTATGCCCAGTGAAGCTATCCAGCTTGACTTCTGTGACACATCACTTTCTAACCAACCTGGCCTCAGGGATGCACTGACTTCTGCCCAGTCTGATGATCCTGTGTTGGATGTCCACCTCATCTTTAAGGGTCTGGGGGACCCTGCTCAGACTCCTGATGGTCTTCGTATGCCTTTACCCATTCCTAAGAAGCCTTTAGCCCTCAATAAGTCCTCTCGTCCTCTCCCTACCTCGGTTTCGGTCTCTGAGGATAATCTTAAGTACGAAGTTAGTCAAGTTCTTGATTCCCGGCGCCGTAGAGGCATTCTTCAGTACCTCGTACATTGGGAAGGGTTTGGTCCTGAGGAGAGGTCTTGGATCACTGCATCTGAGATCTTTGCGCCTCGTCTGTTGAGGAGGTTTCATATGGAGTTTCCCTTTAAGCCAGAGCCCAGGCGGGGAAGGGGGAGGCCTCATAAGAGGGGGGGTACTGTCATGGTTATGCAATAGAGTTTCTCTGTCAGCCTACCTGTCTCCATGTGTTCATCTCTAAAGACCAGCTGCCTCTCACCTGACTGGTTTTATAACCTCTCCTCTAAGCATGGCCCCACCCCAGGCCCTATCAGGGAACCCTATATTAACCTGTGCACTGCAAGCCAGCAGTGCTGATCGACCATTGTTTGTTAGCTTTCGTGTGTACTTGCTGTGTTTCCTACGTCTGATTCCAGTTACCAACTTTGGCCTGGTCTTAACTATTCCTGTCTGCTCGTGACCCTGACCTTTGGCGTGTCCCCGACCATCCCCGTTTGCCTGTGACCCTGAACCTTGACGTGATCTCTGTTGTCCTTGTCTGCTTGTGGCCCCAATCTGGGCTGTTCCTTACTTTCCTTGTTGTTCCAGCCTGCTGCCTCCTTCCTCTTCTCCTGTAGTCTACCGTGAGCGTGAACTGTGAGACCCTGGGGGCCGCAACCTGGAGCCAGACTGCAGCACAGTCCATCCTTACCACTAAAGGCTCTGGTGAACACCTGCTGGTTCTTAGACTCCGCGCCCTGGGGAATCTATGCTCTAGCTCCCAGTGGGACCTGTGTCAGTGATCCAGTAGACCTGCTTCCTGAACCTCCCAGGGTTCAATCCGCAGCAGTCAGTCCTAGGGTCCACTACCTATCGGTGCACTTCGGACTCCTACAGAGTGCATCTGTCACCTAGCCTCAGGGTGACCTGACAGCGTCACTGGGCCGACTTTTCCCAGCTCACCTCATGTTCGTGAGTCTGTGCATTCGATCGCAAGTGAATTGTGGCTTCTCTGTTCGTGGTCTATGTCAAACCTTTTCGTTTCATGTGCAATCTTGCAATTTGTTATGCTTCCTACCCTGCATCCCTTTCGTAAAAAACCTGCCTCCAAGTTGTTGTCGCTCATGTCCTGACATCATTCAGCACAGGCGTAGTACGTTTGTAAGTTCCTTCTGCCAAACATACGATTCATTTGTAAATCCAAGCCTCTGAGCCATTGTCGGTCGTTGTCCGATATCACTCGCCATAGACTTCACTGGTTATAAAATTCACTGTCCATGGGGTTGCCGTCTAATCCATTTGGAGATGAGCATGTATTGTTTGTACGGGTTCTGTGGCTGATTGAGGTGGTAATTAGACCCACCTGGTGCCTTGTCTGCACTTGATTAGCCTGGGGGGTTGGGTGGTTGGTAGGTGTTCGGTTTCAGAGCAAGGGGTGGCATACACTCTTCAACCAATTTGTATCAGATTAATGTAATACTCCTTACTACCGATTTGTATCAGATTAATTTCATACAATTTACAACTGATTCGTATCAGAGTCCTTTCTCTTTACAACCGATTATTCATATCAGATATATTGCATACTTTCTACCGTTGCCATTCGTTGTTTCCCCCATGCCTTGTGTTTTAGTTCCTGCAGCGGAACCTATGAATCATTTGTACATGGTTCTTCTCTCATTTATTTACCAAACCAAAGTTATTTTCTGTGCATCATGCACGGCGCCACACCACTCTCTTCGGATGTGTTGCACACTCGCTCCAGTTCAATGCGAACCCAGTCAGATGGTCACTGTTAAATACAAATAATTCTGCGCTACCCAAAAAGCAAGCAGCTAACACAACAAATAGGATATGGATAGAAATCAAAAAACAAAAAAAATGTGTAGCGCTAATATAAAACAACCATATATTGCATGCTGTAAAAGGCCATTGACTCCTCAAATGCGACAATCATAAATAAAAAACATGAAAATATTTTTTAAAATTAAGATTGGAAAAGTCCTAAAAGTCCTCAGGAAATGAGTCTTGCGAGGTAGTAGTGGTCCTCAATACACATGTGGCTTCATATTACACTTATCCAAGCGTAGAGAAAAAGATAATTCATAGGTACATCCCCACCAACAATCAGAAGGCTTACCAGAACCTTTGGACTCAATAAACCTACGTTCAATCGGGTCAAACAGGCTTATGGTCATCAACAGCCGGCTGATGGACTTCCGTGGATAGAGAGACGAGGTCCAAGTATGGTATATGGAACGGTGAGCCTCAGGGGTGATGTCCTCAGTGTAGATGGTTAAATAAACAAAGAAAAACAAAGAAAGGCCACATAGTGTAATCCTGTATGAAAAAATCTTTGACTATTTTATTGAAAGGAAATACACTCACATGTAAAAAGATAAAAAACAGCGCTGTATGGATAAAATGGCGGCAGTGGTGTCCTAACTGACGCGTTTCGTCTCCTTGGAGGTGCAATGTGCAGATACCTCAGAGTGCCCCATAGTCCAGGGGCATAGATGGAGAAGAATGTGTACGTACATATGTGTACACCAGTAGTGTGAAGTCACTACGTCAGTCAGAGCAGCCACCAAGAAACCAAAAGCGAGTTTCAATGAGCTAAGAAAAAACAAGGAATAGGGGCGCCTCTCAGTATATATCATAAAACAATTTATTAAAATCACAATATCCACTCACATGAAGGAAAGAGGAATAGTATTCAGGAGCATGATCAGGGCTGAGGAGATGATGATGTGGGACTGTAGTTAGCAGCAGTTCCAGTGTAGCTGATACTCAATCAGATCCAGGCAGGCAGGGGTGCAGACGGCTGAGTACAACACAGTTTGATGAGGTTCAGTGTTCCTAGCAGATGGCAATAGCTGTCCGGTGGAGAGGGGGAAACCAGTCAGATGCTGACAGGGGTATCTGTGGGAGGAGGGGGGAAGGACGTACGGATGGATGGCCGAGCCGTGCTGTATTGCCACAGCGTTCGCACTGTCCCTGTATGGTAGAGGGAAAGACACGGCCGTGTGTGTAGATTGAGAGTGAGGCTTGGAGTGCAGACACAGGCCGGCGCCGAGCCGTGACGTCATCAACATGCAACGCGTTTCTGAACTAGCTGGCTATGGATGGAAGAGATAGCCACATTCCTTTCTCAAGCATGGGGTCTCAAGGCACAGAGGAGATTGATATAGGCAGAACAGAAGGCGGGGCCAGAGCTTAAAAGGAGACACAGAAAAAAACAGGGGGCCAATAGAAACATGAAACAGGGCAGTAAAAAACAAAATTGAAAATAATGACTGATGAGAGGGGGCAGGAGGCGGAGCCTAGCGGAGCAGACATGCATTGTTAGAGCTCCACACTGCTGAGGAGAGAAGAGAAGGACAAAGTGGAGCCTGCAGGCTCAAAAGGTATCCATTTGAACCTTTTTGCCCCTGGAAACAAACTGTGAAAGTTTGGGCAGGAAATATGGTACTGGGAGGAAACCGTGGCAGAAATAAAAATCACCTCACACAGAGCTCACAGGCACTCACTGCAGCTGAAGCAGCTCCAGTCACCTCACAAGATACAGCATCAGGGCGCTCTCACAGACAGAAAATGTCACAGCAAGACTCTCCATTTGAGTCAGATACAGAACAAATCCTCTCACAAACTTCTCCACAAGCCTCCTCAGCACCCCCAGTAATATTATTACAATTTGAAAAGATGCTTCATAAGGCTTTAAAACAAACCTCAGACCAAATAACAAAAAGCCTAACCAAAGAAATAAGAGAGCTGGGAAACCGCACTGCAGCCCTAGAAATAAAAATGGATGAAATTGAAATTACAACCCAAGAAAATATAACAGAATTGGAACAATTAAAAAAAGAGAATTTAATACTTCAAACTAAGCTCGAAGATTACGAAAATAGAGCCAGACGTTCAAACTTGCGCATAAGGGGAATACCTGAAACTGTGACAGACCTGCAATCTACTATTACTGCTCTATTACAAGAACTAAAGCCAGATATCCCTATTGAACGTTTAGAACTGGACAGAGTACACAGAGCCCTCACAGCCAAAAAGAAAGATGGACCCCCACGTGATATAATCACAAAATTTCATTATTACAGAACGAAAGAACAAATACTAATTGCTGCAAGAGAAAAAAAGGAACTTAATTTTCAAGGACACAATTATCAAATTTTTGCTGACCTATCCCAACTTACTATTACTAAAAGACGATCCATGAAACCCCAACTAATGGAACTGCAACGCCACAACATTATGTATCAATGGGGCTTCCCCTTTTCAGTCAGATTTAACTATCAAGGTACAATTTACAGAAGCAGATCAGCAGATGAACTACAACAAACCCTTTTAAAATTAAATCTGACAGAACCCACAAGCAGCAACACTCCCACACGCAGAAGAATGGCATCATCTTCACCTTCAGGCAGCACCCAGAAAATTTCAGAACAAAATGGGAATCACCATTCTCACAAAAGAGGCCGTTATGCCACATCATCCATGGACCAAGAAGATTCAATGGACTGACATCCTAATTCCTGATATCTCTTCATTTATTATACTAAGAGATGGTTCTCTATAAAACACCTATATTTATAACTGAATGTAACTGCATTCTGATAGTCACACACTGTGTGGGATCATGTTACATTCCAGTTATATTTCTTATTACTTCTGATTCATATAGCCTTAGAATATATAAGTGAAATAAGGAAATTCTTGTTCAGTTATATATTATCAGGTAATAACAATAGATTTATTACTTTTTAGGACAAATATGTTCAATAATCCAGAAGTAATGGAAGCTTTTTCTTTCTTTTCTTAAAACAAATATATTATTACCTAACTAGTTCCTAGAATTATGTTTTTGTTTATTCTAATCTGAAGCAATACAACCTCAATTTTATGAGTTAACATATCTAAACAGTTGCATATGAATAAAATATGTAATTGTTTACTCTAAAAGGGTTAAAATCCCAAAATAATTCAAACTATCTTCATCAATACCAAAGTTATTAACAGTACCTTTCTAACTGAATTATTTAGCCTAGGGCAAGACTAACCTTATACAACCACCCTGGAATAAATAATTTCAACAAAAACTATATTCTGCACTCCAATTAATGAAACATCATTTTGATGTCTTTTGACATAGCACTTCTCTCCTGTAAGCGGAAGATCCGTGTACCCCCATTAGCCCTCCTCATTCTCCCAACCATATTATGAGGGAGTGTGACGAAGGCACTTATTCCCCTGAGAGAGATATTTATTCTCTTTCACGGGTAAATTGTGATTACTTGCAAAAAATAATTTATACAATGTATCATCTAATCTCATATGTTTTTTGTTTACTCTTTACTCCAGAATTCACTGGTTTCTTTTCTATCTATTCATCTCTTCAGTCCACACAGGTTGATCTGCGCAGTCAGCTCTGCATAACAAAAAGTAAGTCAAAACTATTTGATCTATTGCCATGGCACCACTGAATATACTTTCCCTGAATGTTCAGGGAATAAATGTCCCTCAAAAAAAGGACCAAAGCCTTCCGTACTTTCCATAACAAGAAGGCTCACATAGTATGCCTCCAAGAAACACACTTCACCAAAGATTCTACTCCAAAATATATTTCTCCTTTTTATCAACAAATTTACACGGCTTCTGCCTGTACCAATCAAAGGGGAACTCTAATTGCATTTCACCGATCCACACCATTCACCTTATCATCAGAAATTAAAGACCCAGAAGGTAGATACCTGATACTCATGGGTTATATAATGGATACAGCAATCACGGTGATTTCCTACTACGCTCCTAACAAACAACCTACACCATTTCTCTCACATATATTACAAGTGATTAATACACACAAAATAGGAACAGTGATAATGTGTGGGGATTCGAACCAGGTCCTCCTCCCATTTCTAGATAAATCACCTTTTACACCATCCAAAATAACCTCTAGATTACCTTTTTCTCAACTTCTTTCCAAATACAATCTGGTAGATTCGTGGAGAGAAATTAACCCAATGAAAAAGAAATTCACTTATTTCTCGCACCCTCATCAAACCTTCACCAGAATAGATCATATTTTTCTAACAATAGGAATGATACCAGAAATTATTGCATCAGATATAATTCCGATTCCGTGGTCTGACCATAATGCAGTATACACTACTATAGCCTCAGCCATACCAAAAGCGCATGACCCAACGTGGTACTTACCAGACATAATGCTCAAACACCCACTACATCAGATGGCCATTGAACAAGCTTTAAAGGAATACATATCAATTAATAATACAACAGACATCTCCCCAATAACACTGTGGGAAGCTCATAAGCCTGTCTTGCGTGGTACAATACAAAGACAAATGGCACTATTTAAACGGGAACGCAAAAATCTAGCAAAAAAACTAGAACTCAATTTTAATGCAGCCTACATATCATTTCAAGATAATCCATCTCAGAGTACAAAATCTCATCTGGAAAAATCTAGATTGGAATACGATCTATTTCTCACTGAGTCAGTTGATAAATCCCTCAAACGCTCCAAACACAATTTCTACATGAATACAAACAAACCAGGTACATATTTGGCTCGGGCATTAAATTCAACTAACAAATCTTTCAAACCAATACGTTTGAAATTATCAAAAAATGTTTACACTTGTAATCCAGTTAAAATAGTCCATAAATTTCACTCACATCTTGCAACTTTATATAAGACAAACAATGAATTTAATCCTACAGAGGCTGAATCCTTCTTCTCAAAAATAACCTTACCTGAGTTATCTCAGAATCAAAAAAGCAGTTTGGATGAGCCTATAACTATAGATGAAGTCGCTAACGCCATAAAAGACCTAAAACTTAACAAAAGACCAGGCCCAGACGGCTACTCGGCTTTATACTATAAAACATTCTCAGAAATACTCTCTCCCATTCTCACTGAAACGTTTAACAAACTTCTAGATGGACATTCTTTTCGGCAAGAAACACTAATGGCAATTGTTTGTATGATCCCAAAACCCCTTTCTGATGATACTTCCTGTGTGAATTATCGGCCTATCTCTCTGTTAAACCTCGATATTAAATTATTAGCAAAAATAATAGCAAAACGCCTTAATAGCATTATAGGAAAATTAATACATAGAGATCAAGTAGGCTTCATGCCAAATAGACAGGCAGGCGATAATATACGCAGGGCAGTGTTATTGGCACATATTGCTAAAAAACGGAAAATCCCTTTATGTTTTCTATCTCTCGATATTAAGAGGGCATTTGACACAGTATCCTGGCAATATATGCAATATTCATTACAAAAATGGGGTTTTGGACCCCACTTTTTAACATGGATCAAAGCATTATATAATAAACCCAAAGCCTATATAAAATATGCTGGATACAAATCTGAAGCCTTTAATATCGAAAGAGGTACCCGACAGGGTTGCCCATTATCTCCCTTATTATTTGCCCTTATACTCGAACCCATGGCCCAATACATCAGAACAAACCAAACTATAACTGGCATTGAAGTAGGAGGTATTACACACAAATTATGTATATTTGCAGACGATATATTACTTTTTCTATCATCACCACAGGTCTCTGGTCCTAACTTAATACCAGCTCTTGATGGATTTGCAGCCCTATCCAGCCTTATGATTAATCCTAAGAAATGCCTAATGCTTAATATTTCACTCACAAACATGGAATTGATCCCGGCTAGGGCTGCACTCCCATTCACATGGGCAGAAAAATCAATCCCATATCTTGGAATTCATTTAACAGCATCTCATTCTGACTTATTCTCAACCAATTATCCTCCTGTATTAAGACAGATCACAAATCTAATAAAACAATGGTCGCAACTTCCTTTATCCTGGATAGGGAAGATTAATGCAATCAAAATGACTATTCTACCCAAATTGCTTTATCTATTCAGAGTCCTCCCTATTCCAATTCCTTCCTATTTTTGGAGAATAGTACAAAAAAGAGCAACTTCGTTTATATGGGGCTCTTCTAAACCACGTATACCTATACACACACTACATCTTCCCAAAAATAAAGGAGGCCTGGGATACCCTAATTTTACTAACTACTACAGAGCAGCACATTTGGCCAGTCTGTCCAAATATCATGCAAAACAGGAAATCCCATTATGGGTATTTATAGAGGCTTCAGAAAATGACCCTCTATTAATATCAAATTTATTATGGCTTGATCCTAAAGACCGCTTTAAAATTCATAATCCCATAACTAAACACTTCTTATCTCTCTGGGATAAACTGAAAACCAAATATCAGTTACAATCTCCACACAATCCTCTCCTTTCTTTTATCAGAAATCCGGCCTTTTATCCGGCATGGATCTACCCAAATTCGTTTAAAGCTTGGACAACATCAGGCATTCAGACACTAAATGACTTCATAGCATCTAAATCATTCCTTTCATTCCCATCGCTTAGAGAAAAATATGATCTACCAAACTCTGAGATATTTAGATATCTCCAAATCAAAAATTTCTATACACCATTCCTAAAGGGGGATACACCATTATCCCAATTATCCATTTTTGAATCAATCTGTACAAAAGATCCATTTGCTAAAGGTACAATTTCATCACTTTATAATCAATTGTATGGAGTAGCAAATCTTAATAGACCCTCTTACGTTCAGAGGTGGGAGGAGGACCTGGGATGAACTTTAGAAGACACAGACAGGTCTAACATATGGCTCACATCTAAGTCATCTTCACCCAACATCTTAGCACTGGAGACAAATTATAAAGTCCTAACTCGCTGGTACCTTGTACCCGCTAGAGTGGCAAAATATTCACCTAATACCTCAGCTCTTTGTTTTCGAGGATGCCCAGAAATAGGCACATATTTACACATATGGTGGACGTGCCCAGTAATCCAAACCTTCTGGAAGGAAGTCTTCGTGATTGCATCTAAAATATTTAAAAAAATAATACAACCAGATCCATATTTAACTTTACTTAATCTAAAACCGGAATGGTTAACACTCTCTCAATTCAAACTTATGATCCAACTAATAACGGCTGCAAAACAAACAGTGGCCAAGGCATGGAAATCTCCTACATTGGTACTAGCAGAAACAATTCACAGAATGAATAATACAATGTCCCATGCTAAGATGGTAGCCATCGATCAAAATCAAATTCCAAAATTTGAAAAACTTTGGCATCCTTGGATAAAACAACAGTTCCTGTCAAACTTCAATGACTCTGTCCTGTTGCCATGGTAACAGATTAAATGACTTACAGAGACACCCATTCTAAGGCTTCAAAGAGAACTAAAAAGAATAATAAACTGACGAGTGGGACAACCTTGTGGACCATACCTCTACCTTTCAACCCTTTTTCTTCTTTTTCTTTCCTTTTCTCCACCTTACGATTAAAGCTCATTATCAGAATGTATTTGACCTATATACACTCTACTTGTAAACAATATGTATAGTAGGTATAAATCATTTAAATACCTACAAAAGTAACTAAGGAAATTATATATATCTTTAATTTAGGTTTACGTAAACCCAATGTTTAATATTTGAAATTTCATTATATTTACCTATAGAAACCCTACTGTAAAACAATGAGCTATAGATCCTTGTAAACTTACTTTATGTATCTTTATAACATTGTAAAATCAATAAACTACTTTTGACAAGGAAAATAATGACTGATAAAAAACAACAGAGGCAGTAGTATGCGGACACAGTAATCGGAAAAAAAAAAATTACTGGGGAATATGGAAAAAAGAACAAAATTAGGGACACAATGCTGAGGAGAAAAGATGCATAAGCCATATAAAACAGGAATGCATACTGAATACCATATAGACTAGGTATATGTAATTAATTAATAGAAATGTAAAAAGGGGATGACAATCAAAGATAAGTGATAAATATATATGTATATATGAACAATATAAAAAATATATATATGATAACACATAATAAAAAGCAGTCAATCTGATGCAATAAGACTTTTTATGGGACAACAAGGGTAAATAAAAATAATAAGAGGGATCGTGGGCTAAAAAGGGGGGAGGGGAAGGAAAATAATAATTATAACCATAATGGAATGGGTGCAGATATATGTGCATATGTCTGCATGCACATATCAGGAGAGGGCAGGAAAAAAGGGGGAAAGAGAGAAGAGGAAAGGCAGAATAAAGAAGAAGGGGGAGGGGCGGGGGAAGAAGGGGAGAATGGGCGGAAGGGGGGGGAGAAGAACGGAGAGGGGGAGGGAGGGGAGAAGACAGGGAGGGGGGAGAAGGGAAGGGAGGGAGGAGGAAAAGGACAATAAGGTAGAGGAAGAGGAGGGGGAAGAGAGAAGAGAGAAAGGAGGGGAAGAAAGAAGGAGCAGAGTAAGGGAGAAGAGGGGGGAAGGGAATAAGGGGGGGATCAAGGTCATGGGGACAAAGCGTGACATCATGCTACCTCCAGAGTTGCCAATACTTACTGGAGACACGAGGAGCGAACCTGCCACCCCCACATATTTAAAAAGAGATGAAGAAAATGAAACCTGTGGTGAAAATTACAGGGATTTACATGTAAATATAAATGAGCAAAAAGTAATAATATCATCAGAATACATCGTATTAGACGTAATAACAAATAAAATGTGGAGCATGAAAGACTATAGTACTGTGGCTATTTCTATACCTTTGTTAAGGCCGCCGGGTGAGAGGACATCAAGGCAATATATCCAAAAAGTCTCTCTCACGCACAATTTTTTAAAACTTTCAGCTTGGGTCATAGATTTGGGGATTTGCTCGATGACCCAAACTTCAAGACCAATGGTGGATTTTTTGTGATGCTCAGCAAAGTGACGGGGGACACTGTGCAAGTCTTTGCTACCCTCGATGAGTCGTCGGTGCTGGCCGAACCGTTGCCTCAGTGGGCAGATGGTTCGTCCCACATAAATCAACCCACAAGGGCACTTTAGACCATATACAATGAACTCAGATGAGCAGTTGTAGAACTGATCTGAGTATGTTTTGCCTTTAGAATAAAAGGATTTTTTTCCATGTTAAACAAACAGGTTTTGCAGCGGGTCTTTTTGCATTGGTACATGCCCACTAAGGGTATGAGAGTAATGGGGTTGGGAACAGTTTGATCTGAAGGAAGTTTTCTCGGAGCGATTTTGTTTTTCAAAGATGGGGCTTTGTGGTAAGTAATCCTAGGTATTGGTGGAAGAATGGATTTAAGGAGAGGATCCTGCTGCAGGATATTCCAATGTTTATTAAAAATGTTTTCTATTTTTTGTATTGAAAGTTGAAGGTAGTTATAAATCTCATAGAATGATCTAATGTGACTTCCCTTTCTTTTTTGGTAGGTTTGCCTTTAGAGTAGAGATCGCAAGCTTGATCCACTAACTCTTTGGGGTATTCTTTTTTAGTGTGATATTCTGTGTGTCATATTCAGTGTCTAAGGTACAATTTTGTCTTAGACAACAAAACTGGCCTTTGGGTATATTTTTGGTCCATTTTGGGTAATGGCACCTTCTGTAGTGTAGGAAGGAGTTGCCAGCTGTGGGTTTAGTATAATTCTTGGCAATGATTGTTTCACCCACATGGCTCAATTCCAAGTTCAAAAAAGCCAAACCGCTGGAATCAGAGACATGTGTGAAAGATAAACTGTAGGGGTTATGATTACAATGATCAACAAATGATGTAATGGAATCGGTGGAGCTGTCCCAGATTACAATTAGGTTGTCTATATAACGGCCAAAAAATACGATATGGGGGGAGTAGGGATTGTTATGTAAGATGTAATTTTCCTCTTCTCTCCCATTTTTTCCTCCCCTCTCCTGATATGTCATATGTCTGCACCCATTCCATTATGGTTATAATTATTATTCCCCCCCCCTTTTTAGCCTACGGTCCCTCTTATTATTTTTATATTTATTTACCCTTGTTGTCCCATAAAAAGTCTTATTGCATCAGATTGACTGCTTTTATTATGTGTTATCATATATATATATATATATATATAATATTTTTTTTTTTTTTTTTTATATTGTTCATATATACATATACATATATATTTATCACTTATCTTTGATTGTTCCCCCTTTTTACATTCCTAATATATGGTATTCAGTATGCATTCCTGTTTTATATGGCCTATGCATCTTTCCCCCCAGCATTGTGTCCTTAATTTTGTGCTTTTTTTCCATATTTCCCTGTTTCATATTTCTATTGGCCCCCTCCCCCCTTGTTTTTTTCTGTGTCTCCTTTTATGCTCTGGCCCCACCTTCTGTTCTGCCTATAACAATCTCCTCCGTGCGTTGAGACCCCATGCTTGAGAAAGGAATGTGGCTATCTCTTCCATCCATAGCCAGCTAGTTCAGAAACGCGTCACATGTTGATGGCGTCACGGCTCAGCGCCGGCCTGTGTCTGCACTGCAAGCCTCGCTCTCGATCTACACACACGCCCGTATCTTTCCCTCTACCATAAAGGGACAATGCGAACTAGACATGTGCATTCGTTTTCGTCCAAATGCATTTTCTTCCGAATTTCAGGTATTTTCGTTATCGTTTTAACAAACGATAACGAAAGTGCAGAATCCGAAAAACGAAAGATCCGACATAAACAAATGCTTTATTTTCATTTTCGTTGCTACAACAGTTCGATATAGATAGGAGATTCGACATGACGCTGACAATAACAATCTGTGTCCATCAAACCTGTGGTCGAATGTGCCTAACCTTAACTCTATTAGTCCAAGATTATTCTACATAGAGAGAAAAGATTTAACATAGAGAGAAAAGATTTGACGTAGGGGAGAAAAGATTCGACTTAGGGGAGAAAGATTCAACGTAGGGGAGAAAGATTCGACATAGGGGAGAAAAGATAAATAAAAATAATGATGATGATGAATGTTATTGGCTGATTGTAACCAAAGAGAAGGAGCAGTAAAATAGCTAGAACTAAGTACACACGTACTTTGGTTTATGGTGTCTGTTGAAAGTTCTAAGAAGATACGATGGAGCAGGTAAACTATACGGCGTTGTACAGTTTAGCTGCTCCGTCGAATCTTCTTTGAACATTTGACAGACACCATAAGCCTTCAATAACAGATTCGACCTTAATTTGGATTTTCGGACAAATGCAATTTTTAACGAAAAACAAAATCAATAAAAATGAATTTCGGGAGTAACTAAATAAATTTATTTTTCGGACGAAAACGAAATTCCGAAACAAAATATTTCAGTGTGCACATGTCTAGTGCGAACGCTGTGGAGATACAGCACGGCTAAGCCATCCATCCGTATGTCCTTCCCCCCTCCTCCCACGGATACCCCTGTCAGCATCTGACTGGTTTCCCCCTCTCCACCGGACTGTTATTGCCATCTGCCAGGAACACTGAACCTCATCAGACTGTGTTTTGCTCAGCCATCTGCATCCCTGCCTGGATCTGATTGAGTATCAGCTACACTGGAACTGCTGATAACTATAGTCCCACATCATCATCTCCTCAGCCCTGATCATGCTCCTGAATACTACTCCTCTTTCCTTCACGTGAGTGGATATTGTGATTTTAATAAATTGTTTTATGATATATACTCAGAGGCACCCCATTCCTGGTTTTGTCACTCCTGCTGAGACCCTTGCAAAATGCAATATCGTCTAAGCTACCCCTCACTCATTAAAAAATAAATGAATAAATAAAAACAATAAAATATAATAAACCTTTACCAGCATGCAACCTCGGCCCAGCAACCTCCCCTTGCAAAACACAATATCGTTTCAGCAACCTCTCACTCATTTAAAAAAAAAAACCTTTGCCACCATGCAATTTCGGCCCAGCAACCTGACACCTGTTAAGACCCTTGCAACCATGCAAATCATCTCAGCAGCCTGACATCCTTATTGAGACCCTTGCAGAATGCAACATCATCTTAGCAAACCTCTCACTCATCAAAAAAAACAAAAAAGAAAACCTTTGCCACCACGCAATCTCGGCCCAGCAACCTGACACCTGTTGAAACCCTTGCAACCACGTAAAATCATCTCAGTAGCCTGACACCCTTGTTGAGACCTTTGCAAATGCAATACCGTCTCGGCAGCCCCACATTCATCAAGACCCTTGCAACCACGCAATACTGTCTCAAGCATCCTCCCACTTATCAAGACCTTTGTGACCACGCAGTCTTGCCCCAGCAACCTGACGTTCACTGAGACCCTTGCAGCCAGACAAATCGTCTTAGGCCTCATGTACACTGCTGATGGTAAACAGACGTTTAGGAACAGTAGGTCATTTTTTGTTTCTGCTGCCCCTGAACTCTCCTCTATGTTATCTTATCAGTACATGTACACAGGGTCATTTATAGTAATTTCTAAGCAGTTGAGTTTAGAAGCTTTCTTGGAATGCAAAAAAAAAAAAATGGGTTCAGACGGATGTTCAGAGGCATTTGAAATGCGAAATGCCTGTAGCAGCTTGTAAACACTGCTAAACACATTAACTCGCATTTAGCAGCATTTCGTTTACAGTCGTTTTCATTTTAACAAAAACAAAGTCAGGCAATATTGTCTCAGACGTTTGACACTCATTTGAGACCCTTGCAAAATGCAATATCATCTCAGCAACCTCACACTCGTCTAGACATTTGTAACCACGCAATCTCGTCTCAGCAACCTGACACCCATTCAGACCCTTGCAACCATTCAAAATCGTCTCAGCAGCCTGACGCTCATTTGAGACCCTTGCAACCCCTCACTCATCGAGACCCTTGCAACCACGCAATTTCATCATAAAAAAAAAAGAAACCTCATACTCATCAAGACCCCTGCAATCACGCAATATCATCTCAACAGCCTAACACTAACTGAGATCCTTGCAACCACGCAATATCATCTCAAAACAACTTCATACAGAAGGTGACCGCGATATTGGGTCAATCTCGCCACTGTTATCGGCGTGATTTGACACCTGCGAGCCCCGTCAAGGGAGCCAGCGCCGAGATGGCTCGCTCATTGGGAAAGGAAAAGTGTTTTTTCCTTTTGCGAAGAGCGACAGGCAGTGCTGACAGCTGTCTGGTATGAATCATGAGGGGGAACGCCGCGCCAAATTTTAAATAAAAAAATGGCGTGGGTTCCCCCCAGGGGCATACCAGGCCCTTAGGTCTGGTATGGATTTTAAGGGGAACCCCTATGCTGCAAAATCGGCGTGGGGTCTCCCCAAAATCCATACCAGACCCTTATCCGAGCATGCAGCCCGGCCGGTCAGGAAAGGGGGTGGGGACGAGCGAGCGCCCCCCTCCTGAACTGTACCAGGCCGCATGCCCTCAACATGGGGGGTGGGTGCTTTGGGGAAGGGGCACCCCAAAGCACCTTGTCCCCATGTTGGTGAGGACAAGGGCCTCTTCCTGACAACCCTGGCCATTGGTTGTCGGGGTCTGCGGGCGGAGGGGTGCTCAGGCAGAACATCACCCAATAATTTATCTCATAGTAATGCACTCCAGTGTCTCCTAATAATATTCTCAATTTTATTCTTTTGAATATTATAACTCAGCACAATCCTATATTCATCTCCCTCCTTTTTAGGTACCTTTTCTTTAGTAATTAGTAACTCATTTATGTCCATATTTCTCACCTCTTCTAGTTGTCTCTTCACTAATTCACTATCATAAGCTTTTTGTAAAAATTTCTCCTCAAAAATAGCAGCATGTTCCTCAAAATTCTCCGCCTTGGAGCAATTCCTTTTGAGTCTAACAAATTGACCCTTGGGTATATTCAACAACCAGGGTCGTTGATGACAACTATCAATGGCTATATAGCCGTTTCTATCCGTGGGCCTACTATGATTTTTTGTGAAGATCTTCCCCTCTTGTACATATATTTCCACATCTAGGAATACCATTCTATTTCTATCATAGTTCCAAATTAATTTAATATTCTTCACATTTAGGTTCAATCTATCTATGAATGAGTGGAGACTAGACTCATCTCCTCTCCAAATCAAGAACAGGTCATCTATAAATCTATAGTAACCTAACAGTTCTTTTGGTTTATCTTCAAAAACTGTTTTTGACTCCCAGTGTTCTAAAAACAGGTTAGCCACACTTGGAGCAAAACGAGCGCTCATGGCTACACCAGTCTTCTGTAAATAATAATCTCCATCATACCAGAAATAGTTACATAAAAGTCCAAATTCTAAACACTGCAGAAGATATTTACACTGCTTAATTTCCAAAGAGCAGTTATTTAGTGCCCATTTTACTGCTTTCTTTGCATCTTTATGTTTAATTATAGTGTATAGCGAACTTACGTCCCCTGTAACTAAGAAAAAAGGAGAATTATCCATAATAATAGTATTTAAATTTTGTAATAAGTGCTTTGTGTCCTTTAAATAAGCAGGTGTAGAAAAGGTAAAACATCATTGGAGAGGGGGTAATTTCATAAAACAATTAAGCCAACGTGAATCAGCTTGGATATATGAGACCCAGGTTTTAACGCCCAGGGGGCTCAACATTGATTTCGATTTGAACTGTTTCATCTAAAATGGGTGATTTTAGGTAACCCTTCATGACATGTACATAACTTTGTATGAAAATTAGGATATTTTATATATTTATGTATTTTTAATCTTACTGCAAGTTAGCAGTGAGTGAGACACACTTCCTGGTCTTGGTATTTGTGTGTCCTGGAGACACAGGCAGAGGAAGGTTCTTTCTGCACTGCAGACTGAGCTGTGGCGACGCCTGGAGGGTTTCTATAGCAACGATACACTACAAATTAGCTTAGAGGGATCAGCCCACCCATCTACTGAGGAAGGCCTGTGATTGGCCGATACGCGTCTAGAAGGGAGGAGCTGATAGTCACGTTCAGCCAGGCACTGTGTATGTGGACACGGTGGTGCTACTCTGGAGGTTTTTATGTGATTTTAAAAAGTTTTTATCTTGTAAGTGCAACTTGTCTGTTTGGGGGCTTTGAATAAATTTGTATACAGAGAACACTATGGTCTCTATACTTATTATTTACATGTCCTGAACTCATGGAATCTTGGGCCAAGCTGGGAGATGATCTGTTTCTTTGGATGTTAATGAGCTGAGTTACCATTAAGAAAAGAGCCATCTGGATTACCCACCATTGATTGGGAAGAGGAAGTGAGAGCAAAGAGTTCGTGGGGAGATCCGCATATGAGTTTTGGCTCATCTGGGAAGTGAGCGCACATTTTTACTGGTGGTGGTGTGCACTCCTTTTGAGGACGAACAATCACTGTGGTGGAATTGTGTGGATACACTGATCACAAGAAGAGTTTTTCATGTTTTATTTCTTAATTTTTTCATTTTATGGACTATTCATTTATATGTAGGATTTATTTATTTTAGAGATTTGCACTTTATATTTATAATTTTACACATAGCGCTACATTTATTTATTTACTATCCATTTTGAAATTAGTGTGGTGTACCACTTGGAATGTTTAGCAGCTGTGCACGTTTGTTATTAGGTTAACTTATTTAAACATCACAATATTTTTCACTTGTGGCGCTGATTGTTTCATCTTATAGTTTATCAAGCATGTCAGGATCCTCCTAAGCAACTTGGGCTTCAACCCCAGTCAGTCCTCTGGACATTCCTTCCAGATTGGAGCAGCCTCAGCTGCCTCCCAACATGGAGTACCAGACCACGTAATAAAGAAACTAGGTCAATAGAAGTCCGCTTGTTTCGCCACATACGTCCCAAATCCTCAGGAAGAAATGGCACAAGCCTTTATCAAGCTGGCTCAAAAAACACAAGAATAAATTAAGTTATTCCCCTATCTGAGTCTTTTGCCCCCTTTTCTTGGCATACTGCACCTGGGTCTCTGGGAGGGGGATCTCGTTTACTCCTCGTCGATGTACCTCGGCCACTGTTTGCTGTGGCTGAGGTACATCGATGACGTGTTTATGGTATGGGGGGGCACACCCCAAGATCTCATTCTCTTCATTAATGAACTTAACGACAATGACCATAACATCCGACTTACCTTTTCCTATGACCTGATGAAACTGCTGTTTCTGGATCTTACCATATATGCGGAGGAGGGTAGAATCAAGACGAAAACTTTTAGGAAGGAAACAGTGGCCAACACACTTCTGTTGGCCTCTAGTCACAATCCAAAATCCCTAGTACAAGGAATTCCCATCGGTCAGTTTCTACATATAAAGAGAAACTGTTCTGATTTGGAGAATTTCAAGAAGGAGTCACGGGAACTATATGGAAGGTTCCGTGACAGAGGCTACTCACATACCTCTATCAGAAGAGCCAAAAAGAGAGCCTTCCAGACAGCAAGGGGTGAACTTTTGACTAAAAATAGAGTACAAACCCACAACACGGGCCAAAACAATCATCAAAAAAATATGAAATCCACTCCACTAAGAATAATCACTCGTTACGGAGCACAATGGGACCAAATTAAAAATATTCTCAACCAACATTGGCACATTTTAGCGGATGCTCCAATTCTTGGTAACTTTGTTGGTGATAGACCACTCCTCACGGCCAAAAGGGCACCAAACCTAAAAGACAGGCTGGTACACTCTGAATACCAAAGACCTAAAAAACGTTACTGGTTGACTGATCTTCCGCCAATGAAAGGCATTTTTGCATGTGGCAAATGCCATATTTGCAAATATGTAAACAAAACTGATACTTTTGCTGATTCAGAAGGTAAAAAAGTTATAAAATAAACAACTTTATCAATTTCTCTACAGAGCGTGTTATCTATATGCTCACCTGCCCTTGTGGCTTAAATTATGTGGGAAAAACAAGGAGGCAGCTTAAAATAAGAATAGGTGAGCATATACAGAGCATAATTAAAAAGGAGGACGATAAACTTAATTTGCCCCCAAGAAGAGGCGACTTTGATAAAATACTATACCAGAAGGAAAAGATGTGGATATTTAACCTGAGAAGCATGCAGCCTTCAGGGTTAAACAATGAGCTTAACCTGTCTGTTTTCTTGGAGCAGTAGTTGCTATCTTGCTTCATACACACCTTTCCCCTCTGAAGGGGTGTGTGGAACTTGTATTTATCAACAGTACCTTCTATTGGAACCTATAACTGTACCTATAAGGCATGACTAAAATAACTACTACATGAGGGAATTTTCTGTACCTAATTTGTTGGCAATAGGTGAATGCACAGGGTGAATGTCTATTGTATGTATGTGGTGAGACTGGATATTCACTTACCGCAGTCTGAATAAGGTGTTAACTTTGACATCCACTTAATCAATTAAGTCTCTCTGACATTTAAGGATACACCCTTACTGACTGTGCATGCTCTGAAGAAGCTTGGGTTACAAGCGAAACATGTAAGCAAGTAAGACATACTCACATGTCTCCAGCGATGTGAACACCGACCTGTCCATCCACCTGGCAAACCCATATCACCCATCCGAATCTCGGCTCAGCACTAACCATCCAGCACTCAGCAACCTTCTCTTAAGCCACTTGTTGATGTGATTAGGACAACTTGGCAAGCATCTGCATTATATATAGGACTCTTTGAAAGATGAACCAGGACTACTCAACAGGGAGCAACTCTAAGGAAGGTCTGTGAAGGACAATTACCCATTTTGTCTTTTCAAATGGAAGGAAGATCCACCTAATATCTCCAATGACTGAGTATATCCGGTGACTTATGAGTCGCTATCGCTGAGCGGCTGGTCCATTTGTATGAATATAGGGGATACAGACATACGGATCAAGATGTCAGAACGGTGAGCTGTACTGGGTTAACCCCCTGCCTTAATACCGTTACTGTTTCCTTTGACTGATGTTATCCCTCATTAATAATTGTGATCCATACCTACATAACAACCAATGACCTGCGTTTTTCAACTATGCGATTTTGAAACCCATATGCATTGCTGCTTTACAAGTTTGAGTGAAAGTTATTTGCTGAACATCCTTTGACTGATGTTATCCCTGATTAATCAATTGTAATCCATACTTACATAGCAACCAATGACCTGCGCTTTTCAAACTGTGCGATTTTGAAATCCATATGCATTGCTGTGTTACAAGTCTGAGTGGAAGCTACTTGCTGAGCACCCTTTGACCGATGTCACCCTTGATTAATCAATTGTGATCCATACTTACATAGCAACCAATGACCTGCGTTTTTCAAACTGTGTGATTTTGAAATCCATATGCATTGTTGCTTTACAAGTCTGAGTGGAAGTTACTTGCTGAACATCCTTTGACCGATGTTATTCCTGATTAATCCATTGTGATCCATACTTACATAGCAACCAATGACCTGCGCTTTTCAAACTGTGCGATTTTGAAATCCATATGCATTGTTGCTTTACAAGTCTGAGTGGAAGTTACTTGCTGAACATCCTTTGACCGATGTTATTCCTGATTAATCAATTGTGATCCATACCTACATAGCAACCAATGACCTGCGCTTTTCAATCTGTGCGATTTTGAAATCCATATGCATTGCTGCTTTACAAGTTTGAGTGGAAGTTATATGCTGAGCGGAACACACGAACTCTCTATACATAATCACCGCTGGCTAATCTCATCTATATCACAGTGACTTTTGTCTCTATTGAGTTACCAGGCCAATCTGCGGTGAATATACATCAGATTGAACCGTGTGTGTGAGATGGGTGACTGATGTGTATGGCTGGATTTGTTATGGACACCGATGTTCCATTAAGACCTTCTTGTCTTAATTTTGATTAAATGTGTTTGGAGGAGGGATTTGGGATCTTTTTCATTATTTTAGACAAGTATTTTTGCAAGTATTTATTTGTTTTTGTACAATTTAATAAAGTTAAATTAGTCCTTTACACTTTCTGTATCCTTTCTGAAGAATACCTTTTGGGACCTTTGTCCCTATCTTTTTTGCATACTGCCCAGACCACCAAGGCACACTTCTATCTATTTATGTTGTAAGTTTTGTCACATGTTTATGTGATCCACATCTTTCTCTGTCAGAGGGCCACGACAATAAATAAGAAGTCCAGTATGGTGGCCTGAATTTATGGGAGGAGCCCGAAGGGTATTAAAGCAGCCCACTCGCCCATGCTCTTTGTTGGTTCAGTGCGCGATACCCTCCCGCCCTTCCCTTTTTCAGGGCACTTCTCAGCCCATCCTTCTTCATAAACTACCCATTACTTATCTTGGGTATGCCCCCTTTTCTTGGCATACCGACCAGACCACCAAGGCACACTTCAGGTCTATTTATGTTGTAAGTCTTGTTGTGTGTTTATGTGATCCACATCTCTCTCGGTCAGAGGGCCACGACTATATATATATATATATAAATTTTTCACTCTTTGTTATATAGCAGCCATTTGCTAAAATCATTTAAGTTCATTTCTTCCCCTCATTAATGTACACACAGCACCCCATATTGACAGAAAAACACATAATTGTTGACATTTTTGCAGATTTATTAAAAAAGAAAAACTGAACTATCACATGGTCCTAAGTATTCAGACCCTTTGCTCAGTATTTAGTAGAAGCACCCTTTTGATCTAATACAGCCATGAGTCTTTTTGGGAAAGATGCAACAAGTTTTTTCACACCTGGATTTGGGGATCCTCTGCCATTCCACCTTGCAGATCCTGTCTAGTTCAGTCAGGTTGGATGGTAAACGTTGGTGGACAGCCATTTTTAGGTCTCTACAGAGATGCTCAATTGTGTTTAAGTCAGGGCTCTGGCTGGGCCATTCAAGAACAGTCACAGAGTTGTTGTGAAGCCACTCCTTCGTTATTTTAGCTGTGTGCTTAGGGTCATTGTCTTGTTGGAAGGTAAACCTTCGGCTCAGTCTGAGGTCCTGAGCACTCTGGAGAAGGTTTTCGTCCAGGATATCCCTGTACTTAGCCGCATTCATCTTTCCCTCGATTGCAACCAGTCGTCCTGTCCCTGCAGTTTAAAAACACCCCCACGGCATGATGCTGCCACCACCATGCTTCACTGTTGGGACTGTATTGGGCAGGTGATGAGCAGTGCCTCTCATCAGACCAGAGAATCTTATTTCTCACCATCTTGGAGTCCTTCAGGTGTTTTTTAGCAAGCTCCATGCAGGCTTTCACGTGTCTTGCACTGAGGAGAGGCTTCCGTCAGACCACTCTGCCATAAAGCCCCAACTGGTGGAGGGCTGCAGTGATGGTTGACTTTCTACAACTTTCTCCCATCTCCTGACTGCATCTATGGAGCTCAGCCACAGTGATCTTTGGGTTCTTCTTTACCTCTCTCATCAAGGCTCTTCTCCCCCAATAGCTCAGTTTGGCCGGACAGCCAGCTCTAGGAAGGATTATGGTCGTGCCAAACATCTTCCATTTAAGGATTATGGAGGCCACTGTGCTCTTAGGAACCTTAAGTGCAGCAGAAATTTTTTTGTAATCTTGGCCAGATCTGTGCCCTGCCACAATTCTGTCTCTGAGCTCTTCAGGCAGTTCCTTTGACCTCATGATTCTCCTTGTCAAAAGAAGTTTATTGAGTATACAATGTTATAAAGATACATAAAGTAAGTTTACAAGGATCTATAAAGTAAGCTCATTGTTTTACAGTAGGGTTTATATAGGTAAATATCATGAAATTTCAAATATTAAACATTGGGTTCACGTAAACCTAAATTAAAGATATATATCATTTCCTTAGTTACTTTTGTAGGTATTTAAATGATTTATACCTACTATACATATTGTTTACAAGTAGAGTGTATATAGGTCAAATAAATTCTGATAATGAGCTTTAATCGTAAGGTGGAGAATAGGAAAGAGAAAGAAGAAAAAGGGTTGAAAGGTAGAGGTATGGTCCACAAGGTTGTCCCGCTCGTCAGTTTATTATTCTTTTTAGTTCTCTTTGAAGCCTTAGAATGGGTGTCTCTGTAAGTCATTTAATCTGTTACCATGGCAACAGGACAGAGTCATTGAAGTTTGACAGGAACTGTTGTTTTATCCAAAGATGCCAAAGTTTTTCAAATTTTGGAATTTGATTTTGATCGATGGCTACCATCTTAGCATGGGACATTATATTATTCATTCTGTGAATTGTTTCTACTAGTACCAATGGCCTTGGCCACTGTTTGTTTTGCAGCCGTTATTAGTTGGATCATAAGTTTGAATTGAGAGAGTGTTAACCATTCCGGTTTTAGATTAAGTAAAGTTAAATATGGATCTGGTTGTATTATTTTTTTAAATATTTTAGATGCAATCACGAAGACTTCCTTCCAGAAGGTTTGGATTACTGGGCACGTCCACCATATGTGTAAATATGTGCCTATTTCTGGGCATCCTCGAAAACAAAGAGCTGAGGTATTAGGTGAATATTTTGCCACTCTAGCGGGTACAAGGTACCAGCGAGTTAGGACTTTATAATTTGTCTCCAGTGCTAAGATGTTGGGTGAAGATGACTTAGATGTGAGCCATATGTTAGACCTGTCTGTGTCTTCTAAAGTTCGTCCCAGGTCCTCCTCCCACCTCTGAACGTAAGAGGGTCTATTAAGATTTGCTACTCCATATAATTGATTATAAAGTGATGAAATTGTACCTTTAGCAAATGGATCTTTTGTACAGATTGATTCAAAAATGGATAATTGGGATAATGGTGTATCCCCCTTTAGGAATGGTGTATAGAAATTTTTGATTTGGAGATATCTAAATATCTCAGAGTTTGGTAGATCATATTTTTCTCTAAGTGATGGGAATGAAAGGAATGATTTAGATGCTATGAAGTCATTTAGTGTCTGAATGCCTGATGTTGTCCAAGCTTTAAACGAATTTGGGTAGATCCATGCCGGATAAAAGGCCGGATTTCTGATAAAAGAAAGGAGAGGATTGTGTGGAGATTGTAACTGATATTTGGTTTTCAGTTTATCCCAGAGAGATAAGAAGTGTTTAGTTATGGGATTATGAATTTTAAAGCGGTCTTTAGGATCAAGCCATAATAAATTTGATATTAATAGAGGGTCATTTTCTGAAGCCTCTATAAATACCCATAATGGGATTTCCTGTTTTGCATAATATTTGGACAGACTGGCCAAATGTGCTGCTCTGTAGTAGTTAGTAAAATTAGGGTATCCCAGGCCTCCTTTATTTTTGGGAAGATGTAGTGTGTGTATAGGTATACATGGTTTAGAAGAGCCCCATATAAACGAAGTTGCTCTTTTTTGTACTATTCTCCAAAAATAGGAAGGAATTGGAATAGGGAGGACTCTGAATAGATAAAGCAATTTGGGTAGAATAGTCATTTTGATTGCATTAATCTTCCCTATCCAGGATAAAGGAAGTTGCGACCATTGTTTTATTAGATTTGTGATCTGTCTTAATACAGGAGGATAATTGGTTGAGAATAAGTCAGAATGAGATGCTGTTAAATGAATTCCAAGATATGGGATTGATTTTTCTGCCCATGTGAATGGGAGTGCAGCCCTAGCTGGGATCAATTCCATGTTTGTGAGTGAAATATTAAGCACTAGGCATTTCTTAGGATTAATCATAAGGCCGGATAGGGCTGCAAATCCATCAAGAGCTGGTATTAAGTTAGGACCAGAGACCTGTGGTGATGATAGAAAAAGTAATATATCGTCTGCAAATATACATAATTTGTGTGTAATACCTCCTACTTCAATGCCAGTTATAGTTTGGTTTGTTCTGATGTATTGGGCCATGGGTTCGAGTATAAGGGCAAATAATAAGGGAGATAATGGGCAACCCTGTTGGGTACCTCTTTCGATATTACAGGCTTCAGATTTGTATCCAGCATATTTTATATAGGCTTTGGGTTTATTATATAATGCTTTGATCCATGTTAAAAAGTGGGGTCCAAAACCCCATTTTTGTAATGAATATTGCATATATTGCCAGGATACTGTGTCAAATGCCCTCTTAATATCGAGAGATAGAAAACATAAAGGGATTGTGCCAATAACACTGCCCTGCGTATATTATCGCCTGCCTATCTATTTGGCATGAAGCCTACTTGATCTCTATGTATTAATTTTCCTATAATGCTATTGAGGCGTTTTGCTATTATTTTTGCTAATAATTTAATATCGAGGTTTAACAGAGAGATAGGCCGATAATTCACACAGGAGTATCATCAGAAAGGGGTTTTGGGATCATACAAACAATTGCCATTAGTGTTTCTTGCTGAAAAGAATGTCCATCTAGAAGTTTGTTAAAAGTTTCAGTGAGAATGGGAGAGAGTATTTCTGAGAATGTTTTATAGTATAAAGCCGAGTAGCCGTCTGGGCCTGGTCTTTTGTTAAGTTTTAGGTCTTTTATGGCATTAGCAACTTCATCTATAGTTATAGGCTCATCCAAACTGCTTTTTTGATTCTGAGATAACTCAGGTAAGGTTATTTTTGAGAAGAAGGATTCAGCCTCTGTAGGATTAAATTCATTGTTTGTCTTGTAAGTGAAATTTATGGACTATTTTAACTGGATTACAAGTGTAAACATTTTTTGATAATTTCAAACGTATTGGTTTGAAAGATTTGTTAGTTGAATTTAATGCCCGAGCCAAATATGTACCTGGTTTGTTTGTATTCATGTGGAAATTGTGTTTGGAGTGTTTGAGGGATTTATCAACTGACTCAGTGAGAAATAGATCATATTCCAATCTAGATTTTTCCAGATGAGATTTTGTACTCTGAGATGGATTATCTTGAAATGATATGTAGGCTGCATTAAAATTGAGTTCTAGTTTTTTTGCTAGATTTTTGCGTTCCCGTTTAAATAGTGCCATTTGTCTTTGTATTGTACCACGCAAGACAGGCTTATGAGCTTCCCACAGTGTTATTGGGGAGATGTCTGTTGTATTATTAATTGATATGTATTCCTTTAAAGCTTGTTCAATGGCCATCTGATGTAGTGGGTGTTTGAGCATTATGTCCGGTAAGTACCACGTTGGGTCATGCGCTTTTGGTATGGCTGAGGCTATAGTAGTGTATACTGCATTATGGTCAGACCACGGAATCGGAATTATATCTGATGCAATAATTTCTGGTATCATTCCTATTGTTAGAAAAATATGATCTATTCTGGTGAAGGTTTGATGAGGGTGCGAGAAATAAGTGAATTTCTTTTTCATTGGGTTACTTTCTCTCCACGAATCTACCAGATTGTATTTGGAAAGAAGTTGAGAAAAAGGTAATCTAGAGGTTATTTTGGATGGTGTAAAAGGTGATTTATCTAGAAATGGGAGGAGGACCTGGTTCGAATCCCCACACATTATCACTGTTCCTATTTTGTGTGTATTAATCACTTGTAATATATGTGAGAGGAATGGTGTAGGTTGTTTGTTAGGAGCGTAGTAGGAAATCACCGTGATTGCTGTATCCATTATATAACCAATGAGTATCAGGTATCTACCTTCTGGGTCTTTAATTTCTGATGATAAGGTGAATGGTGTGGATCGGTGAAATGCAATTAGAGTTCCCCTTTGCTTGGTACAGGCAGAAGCCGTGTAAATTTGTTGATAAAAAGGAGAAATATATTTTGGAGTAGAATCTTTGGTGAAGTGTGTTTCTTGGAGGCATACTATGTGAGCCTTCTTGTTATGGAAAGTACGGAAAGCTTTGGTCCTTTTTTGAGGGACATTTATTCCCTGAACATTCAGGGAAAGTATATTCAGTGGTGCCATGGCAACAGATCAAATAGTTTTGACTTACTTTTTGTTATGCAGAGCTGACTGCGCAGATCAACCTGTGTGGACTGAAGAGATGAATAGATAGAAAAGAAACCAGTGAATTCTGGAGTAAAGAGTAAACAAAAAACATATGAGATTAGATGATACATTGTATAAATTATTTTTTGCAAGTAATCACAATTTACCCGTGAAAGAGAATAAATATCTCTCTCAGGGGAATAAGTGCCTTCGTCACACTCCCACATAATATGGTTGGGAGAATATGGAGGGCTAATGAGGGTACACGGATCTTCCGCTTACAGGAGAGAAGTGCTATGTCAAAAGACATCAAAATGATGTTTCATTAATTGGAGTGCAGAATATAGTTTTTGTTGAAATTATTCGTTCCAGGGTGGTTGTATATGGTTAGTCTTGCCCTAGGCTAAATAATTCAGTTAGAAAGGTACTGTTAATAACTTTGGTATTGATGAAGATAGTTTGAATTATTTTGGGATTTTAATCCTTTTAGAGTAAACAATTACATATTTTATTCATATGTAACTGTTTAGATATGTTAACTCATAAAATTGAGGTTGTATTGCTTCAGATTAGAATAAACAAAAACATAATTCTAGGAACTAGTTAGGTAATAATATATTTGTTTTAAGAAAAGAAAGAAAAAGCTTCCATTACTTCTGGATTATTGAACATATTTGTCCTAAAAAGTAATAAATCTATTGTTATTACCTGATAATATATAACTGAACAAGAATTTCCTTATTTCACTTATATATTCTAAGGCTATATGAATCAGAAGTAATAAGAAATATAACTGGAATGTAACATGATCCCACACAGTGTGTGACTATCAGAATGCAGTTACATTCAGTTATAAATACAGGTTTTTTATAGAGAACCATCTCTTAGTATAATAAATGAAGAGATATCAGGAATTAGGATGTCAGTCCATTGAATCTTCTTGGTCCATGGATGATGTGGCATAACGGCCTCTTTTGTGAGAATGATGATTCCCATTTTGTTCTGAAATTTTCTGAGTGCTGCCTGAAGGTGAAGATGATGCCATTCTTCTGCGTGTGGGAGTGTTGCTGCTTGTGGGTTCTGTTAGATTTAATTTTAAAAGGGTTTGTTGTAGTTCATCTGCTGATCTGCTTCTGTAAATTGTACCTTGGTAGTTAAATCTGACTGAAAAGGGGAAGCCCCATTGATACATAATGTTGTGGCATTGCAGTTCCATTAATTGGGGTTTCATGGATCGTCTTTTAGTAATAGTAAGTTGGGATAGGTCAGCAAAAATTTGATAATTGTGTCCTTGAAAATTAAGTTCCTTTTTTTCTCTTGCAGCAATTAGTATTTGTTCTTTCGTTCTGTAATAATGAAATTTTGTGATTATATCACGTGGGGGTCCATCTTTCTTTTTGGCTGTGAGGGCTCTGTGTACTCTGTCCAGTTCTAAACGTTCAATAGGGATATCTGGCTTTAGTTCTTGTAATAGAGCAGTAATAGTAGATTGCAGGTCTGTCACAGTTTCAGGTATTCCCCTTATGCGCAAGTTTGAACATCTGGCTCTATTTTCGTAATCTTCGAGCTTAGTTTGAAGAATTAAATTCTCTTCTTTTAATTGTTCCAATTCTGTTATATTTACTTGGGTTGTAATTTCAATTTCATCCATTTTTATTTCTAAGGCTGCGGTGCGGTTTCCCAGCTCTCTTATTTCTTTGGTTAGGCTTTTTGTTATTTGGTCTGAGGTTTGTTTTAAAGCCTTATGAAGCATCTTTTCAAATTGTAATAATATTACTGGGGATGCTGAGGAGGCTTGTGGAGAAGTTTGTGAGAGGATTTGTTCTGTATCTGACTCAAATGGAGAGTCTTGCTGTGACATTTTCTGTCTGTGAGAGCGCCCTGATGCTGTATCTTGTGAGGTGACTGGAGCTGCTTTAGTTGCAGTGAGTGCCTGTGAGCTCTTTGTGAGGTGATTATTATTTCTGCCACGGTTTCCTCCCAGAACCATATTTCCTGCCCAAACTTTCACAGTTTGTTCCCTGGGGCAAAAAGGTTCAAATGGATACCTTTTGAGCCTGCAGGCTCCGCTTTGTCCTTCTCTTCTCTCCTCAGCGGTGCGGAGCTCTAACAATGCATGTCTGCTCCACTAGGCTCCGCCCATCTCCCTCTGACCTCATGATTCTCATTTGCTGTGACATGCACTGTGAGCTGTAAGGTCCTATATAGGCAGGTGTGTGGCTTTCCTAATCAAGTCCAATCAGTATAATCAAACACAGCTGGAATCAAATGAAGGTGTAGAACCATCTCAAGGATGATCAGAAGAAATGGACAGCACCTGAGTTAAATATATGAGTGTCACAGCAAAGGGTCTGAATACTTAGGACCATGTGATATTTCAGTTTTTCTTTTTTAATAAATCTGCAAAAATGTCAACAATTCTGTGTTTTTCTGTCAATATGGGGTGCTGTGTGTACAGTAATGAGGAAAAAAAATAAACTTAAATGATTTTAGCAAATGGCTGCAATATAACACAAAGAGTGAAAATTTTAAGGGGGTTTGAATACTTTCCGTCCCCACTGTATATATATATATATATGTACATATATTTATATACATATATACATATATATATATATATATATATATATATATATATATATATATATATATATATATACATATATACATATATACATATATATATACATATATATATATATATACATATATGTATATATATGTATATATATACATACATATATATATATATATATATATATATATATATATATATATATATATATATATATATATATATACAGATATCTCACAAAAGTGAGTATGCCCCTTGCATTTTTGTTAATATTTTATTATATTGTTTCATGTGACAACACTGAAGAAATGACACTTCCCTACAATATACAGTAGTAAGTGTACAGCTTGTATAACAGTGTAAATTTTCCGTCCCCTCAAAATGACTCAACACACAGCCATTATTGTCTAAACCGCTGGCAACAAAAGTGAGTACACCCCTAAGTGAAAATGGCCAAATTGGACCCAAAGTGTCAATGTTTTGTGTGGCCACCATTATTTTCCAGCACTGCCTTAATCCTCTTTTGCATGGAGTTCACCAGAGCTTCACAGGTTGCCACTGGAGTCCTCTTCCACACCTCCATGATGACATCACAAAGCTGGTGGATGTTAGACCTTGAGCTCCTACACCTTCCGCTTTAGGATGCCCCACAGATGCTCAATAGGGGTTAGGTCTGGAGACATGCTTGGCCAGTTCATCACCTTTACCCTCAGCTTCTTTAGCAAGGCAGTGGTCATCTTGGAGGTGTGTTTGTGGTCATTATCATGTTGGAATACTGCCCTGCAGCCCAGTCTCCAAAGGGAGGAGATCATGCTCTGCTTCAGTATGTCACAGTACTTGTTGGCACTCATAGTTCCCTCAATGAACTGTAGCTCCTCAGTGCCGGAAGCACTCATGCAGCCCCAGACCATGACACTCCCACCACCATGCTTGACTGTAGGCAAGAAACACTTGTCTTTGTACTCCTCACTTGGTTGCCGCCACACACACTTCACATTATAGCAAAGTGTCATTTCTTCAGTATTGTCACATGAAAAGATATAATAAGATATTTCCAAAAATGTGAGGGGTGTACTCACTTTTGTGAGATACTGTATGTGTATATATATATATATATATATATATAAGGTTTTATCCCCTTCATGACCAGGCCATTTTTTGGATACGACATTGCATTACTTTAACAGACAATTGCGCGGTCGTGCGACACTGTACCCACTGTAACATTTTTGTCCTTTTTTTACCACAAATTGAGCTTTCGTTTGGTGGTAATTGATCACATCTGTGGTTTTCATTTTTTGTGCTATAAACAACAATTTTGAAAAAAAAAAATGTTTTACTTTCTGCTATAAAACATACCTAATAAAAACATATAAAAAATGTCAATCATCAATTTAGGCCAATATATATATTCTGCTACTTATTTTTGGTAAAAAAATCCTAAAAAGCATATATTGATTGGTTTGCCCAAAAGTTATAGCGTTTACAAATGCTGGTATATTTTTATTTATTTTTTTACTAGTAATGGCGGTGATCAGCGACTTATAGCGGGACTGCGATATTGTGGAGGACAAATCAAACACCTAACTGACACGTTTGACACTTTTTTGGGACCAGTGACACTAATACAGTGATCAGTGTTAAAAAATATGCACTGTCACTGTACTAATGACACTGGCTGGGAAGAGGTTACTATCAGGGGCGATCAAAGGGTTAACTATGTGCCTAGGTTGTGCTTACTCACTGTGGAGGAGGTGCTTTGACTTGGGGAAGGCAAAGATCCATGTACCTGCTTAGCAGAATCTGCCTTGTTTACATAGGCAGATTGTCATTCTGCCTGTGTCCTGTGTAATCAGCGGGTGCTGGCGGACATCGAGTCCATGGTACTCGCCGCTGGGCTCCCGTTGTGTGTGATCACAGTGGGAGTGGGTCGCCGGCGGTGCGCGCGCGAGCACCCCAGACCCAGAAGTGTCAGATCATGTACTAGGTACGTGATCTGGCACAGTATATGTACGGTGGGCGGTCCACTAGTGATAAAGCACAGCTTTAAAGTTTCTTGCATGTTGTTTATGGCATTAGATCATGTCCCCAAGCACCCTAGAGGGGGTGACTTGGAAAAAGTGGTACTGCAGCATGAAACAATGTGGATACCCATAAGCCATGGTTAAATAAGATACTCACCTACACATGCTTCCAACACCTACAAACCATTTTTGAAGAAGTAACATATTGTTTTAGTTGAGTATTGAGTTCATGCATTAGGTTTTATTTTGTTTTTGTCAAACACATGAGGAGGTAATTTATTTTACTGCCTTGTTCTTTAACCACACCACACCAACATTATTATAATTGATTCTTAAACAAACTTGTGTAATTTCACAAGCTTTTCAATAGAAGTATGATTATATAATGTTTCATATAGCCATTGATGCTATATTGTCATGGCTTCTGTATTTCTCAGGTGCATTTCCTGTTTCCACCCCCCCCAGGGAGAGTTACTGCACTGATCCGCTGGTATTTTTCCTCATTTCTTTTTTTGGGGGGTGTGATATGTCGAGCACACTGATCTGTGTGTGAATCGATCAGGGGGCTGTTGCTGACTGGACTTTGTTGGTTTGACGTGCTGCCCTGTTTTGTTCATCTCAGTCAGATTTGGGATCAGGCCCGGGCACTGGAGTGGCGTTTCCACCCGGCCTTACCTCGGGCTCACTCTGTCTAAACGCACATGTGCCAGCGCACAGTGCATGTGTGAGAACATCAGCCTGGGCAAAGAGGATGACAGGTGCTTTTATACCTTAATTAGAGGTTGGGCTTGTTGGGACTGGCATGTTGTAGAGGATGGCACGGAGTAGTATGGTTAGTATACAGTTGCAATAAAAAGTATGTGAACTCTTTTGGAATGATATGGATTTCTGCACAAATTGGTCATAAAATGTGCTCTGATCTTCATCTAAGTCACAACAACAGACAATCACAGTCTGCTTAAACTAATAACTTACAAAGAATGAATTGTTACCATGTTTTTATTAAACACACCGTGTAAACATTCACAGTGCAGGTGAAAAAAGTATGTGAACCCCTAGACTAATGAGATCTCCAAGAGCTAATTGGAGTGAGGTGTCAGCCAACTGGAGTCCAAGCAATGAGATGAGATTGGAGGTGTTGGTTACAGCTGCCCTGCCCTATAAAAAACACACACCAGTTCTGGGTTTGCTTTTCACAAGAAGAGCTCTCAGAAGACCTACGGTTAAGAATTGTTGACTTGCATAAAGCTGGAAAGGGTTATAAAAGTATCTCCAAAAGCCTTGCTGTTCATCAGTCCACGGTAAGACAAATTGTCTATAAATGGAGAAAGTTCAGCACTGCTGCTACTCTCCCTAGGAGTGGGCATCCTGTAAAGGTGACTGCAAGAGCACAGCACGGACTGCTCAATGAGGTGAAGAAGAATCCTAGAGTGTCAGCTAAAGACTTACAAAAGTCTCTGGCGTATGCTAACATCCCTGTTAGTGAATCTATGATACGTAAAACACTAAACAAGAATGGATTTCATGGGAGGATACCACAGAGGAAGCCACTGCTGTCCAAAAAAAACATTGCTGCACGTTTACAGTTTGCACAAGAGCACCTGGATGTTCCACAGCAGTACTGGCAAAATATTCTGTGGACAGATGAAACCAAAGTTGAGTTGAGTTTGGAAGAAACACACAACACTATGTGTGGAGAAAAAGAGGCACAGCACACCAACATCAAAACCTCATCCCAATTGTGAAGTATGGTGGTGGGGGCATCATGGTTTGGGGCTGCTTTGCTGCGTCAAGGCCTGGACGGATTGCTATCATCGAAGGAAAAATGAATTCCCAAGTTTATCAAGACATTTTGCAGGAGAACTTAAGGCCATCTGTCCACCAGCTGAAGCTCAACAGAAGATAGGTGTTGCAACAGGACAACGACCAAAAGCATAGAAATAAATCAACAACAGAATGGCTTAAACAGAAGAAAATACACCTTCTGGAGTGGCCCAGTCAGAGTCCTGACCTCAACCCGATTGCGATGCTGTGGCATGACCTGAAGAAAGTGATTCACACCAGACATCTCAAGAATATTGCTGAACTGAAACAGTTCTGTAAAGATGAATGGTCAAGAATTATTCCTGACCATTGTGCACGTCTGATCTGCAACTACAGGAAACTTTTGGTTGAAGTTATTGCTGCCAAAGGAGGTTCAAGCAGTTATTAAATCCAAGGGTTCACATACTTTTTCCACCTGCACTGTGAATGTTTACATGGTGTGTTCAATAAAAACATGGTAACATTTAATTCTTTGTGTGTTATTAGTTTAAGCAGAGTGTGATTGTCTATTGCTGTGACTTAGATGAAGATCAGATCACATTTTTTGACCAATTTGTGCAGAAATCCATATCATTCCAAAGGGTTTCACATACTTTTTATTGCAACTGTATGTTTGGGTGTACTGTACATGGTGAGATGGTGTGTGTAGATAAGACGCTGCATTGTGATGAGAGGCTGCATTTTGGAGGTGCAATATATGGTATTCATAATTGTCAGGAATGCATGTGCAGTGGATGTGTATGTGGGATTGTATGGTTTTAGTTTTTTTTTTTTTTTGAATGGATGGGTTGGATATGTATGGGGCATCAAAAATTGTGTGCTGGGCTTGATTGTAGCTGTGTGAAGGAACTTGGTAGGGTGTATTGATAGGCTATTTTGGCTAGTGTTAAGTTGGGGGGTTAACATGGGTATTTAGGGAGTTGTAGGTACCTGTGTAGCATGGATTAATATACATTTGTTACCCTCCTTCTTATTTATTGTTTTCTTCAGATGGACTGGTTATGGGGTGTTAGGGGTCAGGCTCGAAAACAAGTTGCTATAGCAGTAGCAGGACTACTACTAACCATCAGGATAGGTACATAGGCAGTCACCCTGGTAGATGACGTGGGCTCATCTGAGGTGCGGAGTCTAAGTACTAACCAGTGTTCACCAGAGCTCCTGAGGGTGGAAATGGATTTTGCTGCTTGTTAATACCAGGTCACGGTCCTCAGGAGGTGAGCAAGCTGGGGTCCAGAAGCAGATAAGCAGGTACGTTTCAAAGAGAAGCGTAGTCAGTGAAACAAGCAAAAGGTCAGTAATGAGTAGTTGCAGGTTGGGATCAGTCAGAAGCGTAGTCAAGGAACAAGCCAGGAGTCGATAATGAGCGGTAGCACAATATGGATGGCAACAGGGAAGACGAGAAGAGAAGATGTAAAGAGAGCACAATAATCTGTCAAACAGGAAATTCAGAGACCTGGCTTAAATAAGGAAGTTCATGGGAGGAGCAAAGAGTTCAAGGTTCAGCATAAGTCGAGACACAAGTCAGGGTTGTCCAATGGATCAGACAGGGTGCTGTCCAGCATCTCAGGTAACCCAGCAAGAAGAGTCATTGCAAGACACAGCAGAGGTCCCAGGTTCTGACATGGGGTGTTTAGCAATAGACATCTTTCTGGAGAGCCTGAGCAGGATTGTGCTAGTAAAAGAAATATATTTACAGTATCTATAAGAGATTGTTTTGGTAATGAATATATTGGGTGGAAGTTGTATGTGTGCTTGTGGTTATTTTGAGGATCCTCCCATCTAGTTCCATTTTCTTTCTTGTTTTATTTTTTTGGCTTTATAGGATGTTTTCCCAAACAAATCAGTGGCAGAAGCCTTTAGAGGATACAGCTTGTCATTATAGTATCAATTTAGTTTCTGAATGATGAATATTTGGGATCCTCCTCTCTGCCTCTGAATGTGTTCATTACATTTATTTTTTTTATGTTGTAATGATGTACTTTAATTTATGTTAACAAAATTTGGCAATAATATTTTAGTCTGTGCCCTTAAGCACCAGTAAGTTCATAGTTTCCCCCCCCCACTTACGTTCAACCCAAATCTCATACTAGTCAAATGCATCTGTTTAGGAACTGATCTCAAAATGCAAGCTGAATGCATCTAAAAGCAAACTGCATTTGCCCATCAACTCAAGATCAATTGACGTCTCTACTGATCTCTTGTAACATCATACATTTCAAGTTCCGCTATTAAATTTGTTTAAGAGAAGGAACACCATCAGCAGCAAAGTTGTTAGAGCATACTTTGAGCAACCACAAACATTGATAGCATTTACATTTTTAGGACTGAAGAAAATAGGTTGTTATCCATGCCTCAACTGAGTACACTACTCAATTTCATCAATGGAGAGAATTTTACCATTCACACATGGGTAAGACTATGCTCATAAATGGCTACATTATTTGTCAGACAAGCTTTGTAATTTGAATGATCAAGAGTCCATGTGGCTCACATTTTATTGTTATATACTGTGGCAACACAAACAGCTAAACATTGCATAGCTAGACATAAATATTCTATCAATAAGACACAAATTAATTTACAGGTTGAAAGACACCTTATTGAACATAAACATTCAGTTTCACAGTTATGTTAAGTAATTATCAATCATGTACAGCCATGGCCAAAAGTTTTGAGAATGACACAAATATTAATTTTCAGAAAGTCTGCTGCCTCAGTTTTTATGATGGCAATTTGCATATACTACAAAATGTTATTTAGAGTGATCAGATGAATTGCAATTAATTGTAAAGTCCCTCTTTGCCATGAAAATGAACTTAATCCCCCCCAAAAATTCTACTGCATTTGTGAAGAAGGCTTCAGGATGCCCAATAAAGTCCAGCAAGCTCCAGGCCTGGCTCCTACAATTGATTCAGCTTCCGGATCGGGTCACCACCAGTGCAGAGCTTGCTCAGGAATGTCAGCAGGCAGGTGTGAGTGTGTCTGCATGCACACTGAGGAGAGGACTTTTGGAGTATGGCCTGGTGTTAAGAAGGGCAGCAAAGAAGCCCCTTCTCTCCAGGAAAAACATCAGGGACAGACTGGTATTCTGCAAAAGGTACAGGGATTGAACTGCTGACGACCGGGGGAAAGTCATTTTCTCTGATAAATCACCTTTCCGATTGTTTTGGGCATCCAGAAAAAACCTTGTCCGGAGAGGAAAATGTGAGTGCTACCATCAGTCCTGTGTCATGCCAACAGTAAAGCATCCTGAGACCATTCATGTGTTGGGTTGCTTCTCAATTTATGGGCTCGCTCACAATTATGCCTAAGAACACAGCCATGAATAGAGAATGGTACAAAAACATCCTCCAAGAGCAACTTCTCCCAACCTTCAAAGAACAGTTTGGTGAGGAACAATGCCTTTTCCAGCATGATGGAGCACCCCGCCAAAAGGCAAAAGTAATAACTAAATGGCTTGGGGAATAAAACTTTGAAATGTTGGGTGCATGGCCAGGAAACTCCCCAGAACTTAATCCCATTGAGAACTTGTGGTAAATCCTCAAGAGGTGAGTGAGTAAAAAAAACCTCACAAATTCTGACAAACTCTAAGCCTTGATTATGCAAGAATGGGCTGCCATCAGTCAAGATGTGGCCCAGAAGTTGATTGACAGCATGCCAGGGGGAATTGCAGAGGTCTTGAAAAAGAAGGATCAACACTGCAACTATTGACTCTTTGCATAAACTTCACGTCATTGTCAATAAAAGCCTTTGACACTTATGAAATGCTTGTAATTATACTTCAGTATACCATAGTAACATCTGACAAAAAGATCTAAAAACACTGAGGCAGCAGACTTTATGAAAATTAATATTTGTGTCATGCTCAAAACTTTTGGCCATGGCTGTACCATGTGTCAAATAAGAGGAGGAGATTGATAGAAAAACGTAAAAGAGAATAGGTGGCAGTAGATCCACAAACTGGATACTATAACACCAAGGTGTCTGAATTCAGATTACCATTTATTCTTATGCTTTTATTTTTTTTTCTACAAATGTTCTACAAGATATGATGATGAATCCTGCTGTATGTTGTTATCAACATGTGACAGTATCAATACTGAATACATACAGCTTGTTACTACATTACCCTTTTTTTGCTTCTATTTTAGTGTTTTTTTCCATTTTACTGCTATAAGAGACACTTTATTATTTACCTAGTTCAGAGTTTTTTGTGGCCTGATAAGAACATTTGAGCTAAAACTGTTGTATTACTTGTGCCATGTGAACTTGTAGGTTTCTAATTAAATTCTAATTAAATACAATATCACTGGGGCTACAATCTCTGCTTATTTCATATATTATCTTTAGAAAAATTATTAATTTCAACAAAAATCTCCCCATAAGGTTATATAAGCATTTAACAGTTTTAGGCAAGTTGTTTATCTACTTGTTGGTTTCTAGTTAAATTATATTTCAGTGGTGCCACAATCTCTGCTTACTCCATATATTATCTTTAGCCAAACCATTCATTTCAACAAAAATCTTCCCATAAGGTTATACTACCATTTACCAATTTTTAGGCAAGTTGTTGATCCATAAAAACCTTTCCTGTGTAGACATCCAAAATCCCTGAGACTGGCACTGGAAGCAGCTATCTTGATGTTTTGCCAGCAAGTTTTCCTCTTCACTCCTTCCAACTATCTGCATAAAATTTTATGTTGGGAGATGAAAGGAGGAGTGAAAAAGCTAGGCCTGCACAGAGAGGAGTTAGATATCCCCAGATAAGGAGAGGGCTATGACATTCAAAGAGTAAAAGGGTTATACCAAGGCATTGACTCTTCCTGGAGATTTGTTTGCAAGTTCAAAGGCAAATTGTAAGAGAATAAAAATTACCTATGTAAAACCAAAACACAACAATTGATCATTCTGTGCTTTTATGTTGTACGTTTGCGTTGGTGATAGTGTCTTTTTAAAAAATTTACTCTATGCAGGTAAGCCAAATAAAGCACATCTGGAGAACAGTCTACTAGTAAAGGAAAACTTTATTTTTACATTAAAATATTTACAGTCAGTAAGTAGACTACAATTAAATCTTTGAACCTTGACTGGAAACGATAAAGTAAAACAACATCATACAAAGCATGCAACATTTCTAGCACAGAAAAGTAAACAAATGCTATAAGATTCCCTCCCTGTAAAAATTTTGTTCTATGTTCTGAGTGGAGTCATTTGATGTGCTGCATATGTTACAGACACACACACACACACACACACTCACACACATAAATGTATTTAAAATAGACTTTCTTTCTTAAAATGTTATCTCTACTTTTGTTTGTACTAACATGTCTGTAATGAATTTAATTATGGCACATACTGTATTTTTTACAACACATAAATATGTATTTTCCTTTTCTTAAAAACCAAATTTACAGTGGTTCTTGCCAACATACACTATTTTATATATAGATATCTATATGTCTATATTTTTATGTATATATGAAGTTATAAATATAAGTAATGTTTATTCTCTTGCATATTTCACAAACATATAATGTAAAAGTGCAATAAAGTTCAAGCATTACAAGCATATGGTATGATTATTTTTTTTTTACTTTTTATTTGAAGCAAGTGCTCCATATCACATTCAGTTGCTTTAACATTTCCCATTCCTACTATTTTATAATATGTGATTTTATATTTAATGAAGTATATAAATAAAAAATTGTATGTTTGTAAGTAAATATGCTGTAATCTTTACACCTTGTTTTTTTTTCAATCCTACCAATAAACAAAAAAGAAAGAAAGAAATATATTTATAATATATTCTCTCCCTTCAGAATGTTTTGCATTTTTATCAAAACTCATTTATTTGTTTTTTTTCTTCTGCACAGAATATAATTTTTCTGCAATATTATATTTTTCATGTATTGTTCCTAGTCATAAATAAGGACAATGACAGAGCATGTTGAAAAAAAATGTTTTCCTTTATATTTGTTTTGAATAAAAGCGTGTCTATATAAGGTTGGCCATACGTGGCAGTATTTAGCAGTCAGATGTCTCACTGAGATCAATGGACATTAGGGGTCGATTTACTAAAGACAAATAGAGTGTACATTGTGCAAGGTAATTTTTACTTTTGCAAAGGAATTTTTACCTAGCTTAGTGAATGCTTTACTGACTCTATTATCCAATCATGTGATTGGGTATTCTTTGCAAAGTGATTTTCCTGACGCATCATGGCAGCATACACAATGGGTTGTGACTCCGCCCCCCACAACCTGATAGGACTGGTTAGCTATAAGTTTTGAAGAGAGGTCCCCCGCTGCATTCACCTTTTTTTCCTTACCTGTTAGGACTGATGGGATAAAGCACAAACCTCTTACCGCTTCGCCCCAGCTAGGTTCAGCCTGTCCTAGTTGAAAGCCCTGACTGTACAGTCTCTAAACGAGCTATATGCAGGGACCCCACTCTGATGGTCTCAGGGGAGTTGTATTATTATTTTACATACCTTAAACAGGCTTAGAACACTCTGAAACGGCCTCCATCTTTTCCTCCACCTTTCCTCTTACCTACCTTCTTTTAGGCCACTCTTCGTTTTTCTTTACTTATCTCCTTTTCTCTATTGCTGAGCCTTCTAGTCCTCCGGGCTTCTTGTCTTTCCCAACATGGCAGCCATGATCGGCTTGGCGGCGCGACCGGAAGTGACGTGAGTGTCTTCTCTTTTCACCAGTTTCAATGATGGCGTCGGGTGCCACGGCGCTTGCATCACTTCCGCCGCGAAGGCGGTCTATTTAAAAATGGCTCTTTATGCTGTATGGCCTTACAGATGGTTGGCCATGCTCGCACTCTGCATTTCTTTCATCTGCTTACTGCTGCCACTAATACTGCTAATCCTACTGACCTGATAAGACACTGCTCTTCCCTTTTACTTTCTCTTATGGATGTGTGCCTATACTGTTACTGAGCTTAACCCTTCTCATCCCAGATACACTCTGTCTGTTGCTCATGGGGGCTGCTGCCCCAGAAGACCATCCATAGCCAGTGAGGTAAGAAGCATCGTGTTTTGGTAAGTAGTGAAGAGGAGTAAAAGAGAGCCATGCCACTAATATCACTTTATCCTGATAGCCCTGGCAGGTCATCAAGATCATCTCACTCCAAATGTAGAGAACAATCTCCTTCAAGGCATTCACATTCCAGAAGAAGCCGGTCAAGAACCTTCTCCCACCACCACAGTAAATCATCATCCTCCCACCAAGCACAGCATGACCACCGTACCCAACCTGCAGCTAATGCCTGCTGGGTGTGCGGAGCGCAAGCCCTTCCTAACGAGTTAGCTTGCCAGACATGCGCTGAAGAAGCGACCAGGGAAAAGGAATCAGATGCATATTCGAGGTGTCGAATATAATGAGAGAATCTGTAAAAGAATCAGTTCTGCAGGTGTAAGCCACAGAACCAGTTAGACCAGTTCAAAGCACATCAGCAACAATCTCTTCCGTTCTGCAAGAATCAGACGACTCATCAGCTGAAGAAGATTCTCCAGTCTCAATTGGTTTAGATTTTTCTTTAATAGACCCCTTCACAAGGTCGGTAAAGGAGGCGATTAGTTGGGAGGAACCAAAAGAAAGGCCCCAGGAGCTCCGAAAATACTTCCCTAACTTAAAAAGGGACCCAGAGACCTTCCCCTTTATCTATGAACTCGGAGAGTTAATTAAAGATGAGTGGCAAAAACCTGACAAAAAGTCTAGCCTGAACAATAGGATAGCAAAGCTATATCCTTCAAAAGAACGAGCCGTAAACCCTCTCATCGCGGCACCTGTAGTAGATGCTTCACTAATGCATCTGGCTAGAGATGTGACATTGCCCATAGAGGACGTAGTGACTTTCAGAGACCTCTTGGACCAGAAAATTGACCTCGACTTCAAGAAAGCCTATTCAGCAACAGGAGGAGCCCGTAGACCAGCTATCACCCTAGCGGCAGTTGGCAGAGCAATTAACAGCTGGACCTCCAATGTTGAAAAACTACTGTCAGAAGCAGCTGACCAGGAGAGAATTGTATCTGTCCTACAGGAACACAGTCTAGCAGGAGACTTCGTAGCCAAGGCTTCAGTAGATATAATAAGATCAGCAGCAAGGGCAATGCTGTCTTCGGTCATGTCCAGAAGAGCCCTATGGTTAAAACTGTGGGTTGCAGATACAGCTTCAAAATCTAACTGGAGCAAGATCCCCTATGATGGAACCAACCTGTTTGGCCCCAAGTTAGACTCGGCTATCTCAAAAGTCATGGGGTGGAAAATCGGGCCTTATCCCCTCTGACCGTAGACCGAAACAGCAAAAGGTTCCCACTTTTAGACTCAATCTTCCGGAAAGATACAGAGAAGCGAAATCATACAGACCAGGCAAAGAGTTTAAACAGAATTGGTGGAATACCCAATCATCTTTCCTGAGGACACAGAAACCCAAAGATCCCAGTACAGGGGACCAGCAAAAGTCGTTTTGATAGCACGCCTGCCCAGGCTCAAGTCTTTCACACAGGTATGGGCAGATCTTATAAAGGATTAGTGGACAATATCCACAACCTGCGAGGGCCAAAAATGGAGTTTCAAGTGCAGAACCCCCAGGGATCACTTCCAAAATATCCGACTTCCATCATCCGTTCTAAAGCGAAAACTCCTAATCAAGTATGTACTAGAGTTACTACAAAAGCAGGCGATAGTAGAAGTTCCTTAGCACCAGAAAGGCAAAGGCCCCTCTTTCTCATGAAGAAAGAAACGGGGGACCTGCGACCGGTTCTAGATCTGAAGAACCTCAACAGGACGATCCTAGTAGAGTCCTTCAAAATGGAGAGTCTCCAATTCATACTACTGGCAATAAATACAAAAGACTGGATGTTATTAATGGATTTATCCAACGCCTATCTCCATATTCCTATACACCCAGGTTTTCAAAAATACCTACGGTTTGCAGTAGGACAACAACATTTCCAATACCAGAGTCTTCCGTTTGGAATATCCATGGCCCCCAGAATGTTCACGAAGATTCTGCTTCCAATGATAGCATATCTGAGAGAGAAGGGTCTAAGAGTCCACCACTATCTTAACGATATTCTACTCTTGGCCAACAGCCAACAATTACTCCTCCAACATCGGGGAATACTAATCTCCACATTACATCAATTCGGGTGGATAATAAATTGGAACAAAAGCAGTCTGGAGCCAACCCAATCAATGATCTTCTTGGGAGCAGAACTCGACACCAATGCCAACAAGGTGGTGCTCCCTCAAGGAAAAATCGGACAATTGGTCCAGAAAATAAGAAGATTAATGGAAGCAACACACTTATCTTCCAGGACATGCCTCAGCATATTGGGATCCATGTCTGCCACCTTCCCGATGATCCGGTGGTCCCAATGGCACATGAGGACATTCCAGATTTCATTCCTGAAATAATGGAATGGAACATCAATGAACCAAAGAATCTTCATCAACATATCGGTAAAACAATCTGCATGGTGGTGGATGCAAGCCAGCAACCTAAAGCACCATTGACACATTGTGCCCCCTCAGCCAGAAATAGTAACATCAGACGCCAGCCTCCGGGGTGGGGAGCACATTATCAGGTGGCTCAGGGCCATTGTTTTTTTCACCCCCAGGGCATAGTCTCTAACATCCTGGAGCTCAGGGCCACTTTTCAGGCTCTTCTAGCGTTCAGGCCATCCCTCACAGGGAAGAGTGTATTAGTATGCATGGACAATACGGTGGCGGTAAATTACATTCGGAGGCAGAGGGCACCCGGAGCAGCTCTCTCATGCAGGAGGTGCATCCTATCCTCGACTGGGCCCAAATTCATTTGGAAGACCTGAAAGCGGTGTATGTCCCAGCAGTGCAAAACCAACTAGCGGACGATCTTAGCAGAATGTTCATCTCGAACAATGATTGGTCACTAAGTCACCAAGCCTTCTCCATCCTAACAAACAAGTGGAGCATTCCCGATATCGACTTGGCAGCAACCCCAATGAACAAGTGTGCCAAGTTTCTGGCAAGGGTCACTAACCCAACGGCATCAAGGGTCAACTGTCTCCATCAGCAATGGAGGTTCTGTCTAGGTTATATATTAACTCCGATCCCCTTAATAGCCAGATTCCAGGCCAGACGGAGGAACTCGACGTCCACGGTGATAGTGGTAATACCGTTTTGGCTGAGGAGGCTGTGGTTCACGACCATCCTACAATTGAACACAGAGGATCCATTACCTCTTCCAGTAACCCCGGATCTATTCTCACAGGGCCAGTTCTTATATCCAGCACCAGAAAGGCTACACCTAATGGCTTGGCAATTGAAAGTGAGAGGCTATTAGATCAGGGTTGCTCTTTAAGGGTGGTGGATACTTTGCAACAGGCCAGGAAGAAGTCAACCAACAACACTTATAACAGAATTTGGGAAAGATTCACTACAGATTCACTATTAGCACAACAGTCTTGGGACCCACTTTCTCCTACAGTGTCTCAAATTCTTGAATTTTTACAACTAGGTCTGGAGAGAGGTCCAAGTTAGAGTACCCTAAAAGTTCAAATATCTGCCTTATCAGCCATGATGGGAATCAAATGGGCCTTCAACCCCCCTCATAATTCAATTTCAAAAAGCATGTTTGAAAATAAGATCACCTAGGAAGCCGACCTTCCCAACATGGGACTTATCAATAGTTCTAGAGGCCTTATCAAAAGAACCTCTTTTTCCTTTGGTGTCAATATCCGTATGGGACTTAACGCTCAAATTAACCTTTTTTAGTGGCAATAACTTCCGCAAAAAGAGAGTCCGAGCTGCAAGCACTATCAATGAAAGAGCCTCATTTGGTTTTCTATCCTGATAGAGTCGTTCCAAGACCATCTGAACAATTCATACCTAAGGTGGCATCTGCTTTCCACTTCAATCCAGAGATCAATTTACCAGCGTTCCTCACTAGCCAAGGGGATCCACATCTATTGGATATAAAATCAGTTATTTCTTCATATCTGGAGGCTACTAACCCATTCAGGAAAACAGAAAACTTGCTAATTATAATGCATGGCCCTAGGAAAGGTCAGGCAGCTTCTTCCAGGACAATAGCCTCTTGGCTAATAAAGATTAAGAGGGCATATGCAAGCTTCTTCCAATACCCAACGACCTGAAGGCTCATTCGACCAGGGCCGTGGCGACATCTTGGGCAGCATATTGTAGAATGTCTCCGGAAATGATTTGCAAAACAGCAACTTGGTCTTCTAGAACCACGTTCGTGTCTCATTACAGAATAGATCCGGCAAGGTTAATGGCTGAATTTGGAAGATCGATCATTAAAGCTAATTCTTCCATATCCTGTGGATAAAAATAAAATCTTTTGAAAAGCACCCACCCATGTAGTTATTTCCCAGTGTGTGTGTGCTGCCATGATGTGTCAGGAAAATGGAAAATGGTATACTCACCTTTCTGTAATTTTCCTTTCCTGATGCATCCCATGGCAGCACACAGATACCCACCTGTCTAAGGTAATACATACTGAGAATGCAGCGGGGGACTCCTCTTCAAAATTTATAGCTAACCAGTCCTATCAGGTTGTGGGGGGCGGAGTCCCAACCCAGTGTGTATGCTGCCATGGGATGCGTCAGAAAGGTAAATTACAGAAAGGTGAGTATACAATTTTCCGTTTTTCACCACATTCTCTAAGATAAGGAAAACTTCCTTTGCAATGTAAACAATCTATTTGCTTTGGATAATCAACTGTTTTCAGCAGTTATTTAAAAATAACAACTCTTGATAGTATCACATAAGTGGTTATTTCTTTCCTTTTTTTCCATAGAGACAATGCTTACTCACATGAAGAAATCCCAAAAAGCATTCAATGATAGGAATTTCTCATTTCAAGTGAAACCCTAAATTGTCTGATCCTCAATCATCACAGACAAATTTCAGAATCGCCAATGGTCTGCCTTAGTTGGCTAGCCTTTCTAGATAGGGAGACTAATACATCAGGTTTAGCCATAATGCCGTGTACACACGAGCGGATTTTCCGTTGGAAAAAACATGGATGTTTTTTCCAACAGAATTCCACTCAAGCTTGCCTTGCATACACACAGTCACACAAAAGTTCTCTGAACTTTCGACCTTCAAGAAAGCGGTGACGTACAACACTACGACAAGCCGAAAAAATTAAGTTCAATGCGTCAAATTGTTTCTGAGCATGCGTAGGAATTTTGCACGTCAGAATTTGTACAGACAATTGCATTTTCGGATAGAAACTTTTTCCGACTGAAAAATTGAGAACCTGCTCTCAATCTTTTGCTGGCGTGAATTCCGCCAGCAAAAGTCCGATGGAGCATACACACGGTCGCATTTTCCGACCAAAAGCTCTCATCGGTCTTTTGCTGGCCGAATTTTTGATCGTGTGTATGTGGCATTACTGTTAGTGAATAAATCACTTTTTTAACAACACATGGAATTTGGTTTAATTTTTGCTACATTCAACATTTGAAAATGATTTTGGTAGCTTCAATTTTATTAGTCTTATATACAGTTATTGCTCTCACTTATCATAAATCTATTTATATATACTTTAAATATAATACTCCTTTCATAGGAAGACATTTGTTTTTTTTTTTGTATTATTTAAATTGTAATTTCTATATTAATATTGCGAGGAGATATCTTACCTGCATAATCACATTATTCTTGATTTGATGGTGTAATAAATAATTTTAATAGGTTGATTTTAAAATGTAAAAATAATCTTTTCATGGGCTGCACAAGTAAAATGTTTTTACCATTATTAGAACTAAGTGTAAGAGTGCTCAGATTTTGCTTTCTCACTAGGGCATGAGCAAATCAATTTATAAATTATTGAAAATTTGCAATCCTATTTTTGTTTTAAAATTTTATTAGAATGTGCACATGCAGTCACCTAAAAAAAAAAATACTGTCATATTCTCAGCCAGTTGTGGACATTGAACAAACTACACATGCACATGGCATACATAGTGCTCTCGGTCCTTCTCCCTTGCTGTTGCTTTTCGTACACTGTTCAGAAGCGGGACTCCGTGAAACATAGTAACATTATTGTTACTATGTATTTACTCTTTTTCATTCATCTGCAGATAAAAGTGAGGATCTCTGATCTGCATATGATGTCAGCTAAAGCAACCTTACAAGTAAATAAAAAAAAAGTATAAATAAAATGTATCCCGTTTATCCCCATATTAACCCTTAGTTTATCCTAACCAGTCCTAGTTAACTCCTTCTTTCCCTTTTCCCCTTGGCTATTATTTTCCCTTTTAACTAATACTATTTTTTTTAACAATTAATATTTAAACTTTTTTTTATTTGTGTTCATTAATGCCTTTATTGTTGCATTTAAAAATACACAAACTAGAAAGAAGGCTTTCATTTGAAAAACAATGTTTGCAATGCTTTGTACCTAAATCATGTTTTTACTGTTGTTATTATTAACAGAAAAAAATATTTAAAAAAAATGTATACCTTTATCTGATTAAAACAGAAAAATAGCATTTTGTGTTACTTTTTTTTTGTTTTTGTTATTGTCTATTAATTTTATAGACATTTAAGGCATCCTAAAAGAAAGCAATAGGCCTTTTGCAGAAAGGTAATAATTGTTCTGGTCCATAAAGGGCAACAGGAGCTGAAGCAGTTAAAAAACTTTTGTTAACGAAAGATAAAACTGTCTCCAGAGGTATGTGCTCAGTGCATGACTATGCATGGCTACGCATGGTTGACCCAAACAGTTCTAAATGTTTGTCATGTACATTTAGTAAAACTTCAGGATTTTCCAGGCACTGTCTGTAGCTTACACATTCCCTGGCTTAAAGAATATTTATTAAAATGCTCCCTGGACTACAGTTGGGTAAGGGCTGTGATTTGAAATAATTCAGTGGTGTTCTGCATAAAGTTTTAAAGTTCAGGTGACGAAAATAATATGAATTAGGTAAAGTTTCCCCCTTTCTATAAATCTGTATTGAATATCCAGTGTAATATCACCTTGTTTTAGTATTTGTAGAAAAAACAAGATTAAGGGCACAGTTTAACATGACCCATGCACCAGCATATTTGGCTGCAGGCGACTTTGTCTTCTTTTGACTTGAGGCCTGATCTGCAACAGTCTAATGCCCCGTACCCACGATCAGACTTTCCGACAACAAAACCGTGGAATTTTGTTCGAAGGTTGTTGGCTCTAACTTGCCTTGCATACACTCAGTCACACAAATGTTGGCCAACAATTAGTACTAGACATACTACGTGGTTTTTCAGCTCTTTAGCGCCACCCTTTGGGCTCCTTCTGCTAATTTTGTGTTAGTAGAAGTTTGGTGAGTGTTGATTCACGCTTTTCTTTTTGCGTTTTTCATTTACACTATTATTATTATTATTATTATTATTGATATCACTTGAAAAAAAAAGCCTTTGAAAATTCGTTTGTAATAACTCCATCAGTATCACCAGCAAAGCAGCTTCATTATTATCCCATTAAAGAAGAAGAGAATTGTGTGCTGCATTTCTAGATTTCATAATTTTCCACGTCACGAATGTTAATTCTCCATTACGAACGCTAGTTTACAAGACCGGCAGCTTCTGCTTCTGAGCATGAGTGGACTTTTGTCGAACGGACTTGTGTACATACTATCGGACAATCCGACAAGAAACATTTGTTGGTGGAAAATTTGAGAACCTGCTAGCCAACATTTGTTGGCGGAAAGTCCGCCAACAAATGTCCGATGGAGCATACACACGGTCGGACTTTCCGCCAACAAGCTCACATCCAATATTTGTTGTCGGAAAATCCGATCGTGTGTACAGGGCATAAGAGTAACTATAAAAAACAGCCACCTGATTCTGTTCTTTTGGTTAGGCATTTCATATGTGTAGCCATGGCCAAGCACTCCTGTTCAATAGATCTTACGGGAGTAGAGATTGTTTTCTATAGGACCAGTCATTATTGGTCCACCTTGATAAACAAGCATCAGGGGTGTCATGCAGCAGTTGCCTCTCCCACCATGCCATAAGTATTCATGCCAAATCAGTGCATAGACAAGCCTAAGGATGGTTGGACTGTTTCTTACCTTCTGACTGCCTTCTAAAGTGAATGGCTAATCTAACCTATACCCTGTGTTTACCCAACCAAACACTTTACCATACAGCATTTGTAAAAAAAAGAAAAGAGATGAATAGATCCATTTGTGAATTTGGCAAATATGGTAATGTTGGCACTTCTGTTGTATGAAAAATTCACAATCTATATTCTATGCATATCGGACAAATCTGCATGCATATATTTACATGAACTAGAAAATGTTTAGGTTGTTTAAAAAAATTTGGTTTGCTCAATGTGCCATAGATTCATAGATAAACTATAATAACCACAAATAGTCTTAAGATGTTTGCTATATAGCACTGTAATTGTTTTTTAGCTCTTTTTTCTCACATTTAATTATATAATTTTAGCCAAACAAATTCAATAAATTGAAGTGAACTGTAGATCATTTTACTCATTTGTATTTCACTGTCCTCCTGCATAGAAAATGTGTACATATATAAATTCATTTTACAACAATGCATATTACAACAGGCCTTAACAAGGACTTTTGTGTTCAGTAGCAGAAGAGCTTACTTTCAATAACATATATCATACAACCAGGGTGGTATTAGTGAATTTACAAGGTTGCTCTTTTTCACACTAAAGCACACAGAGTTGGAGCTTAATTAAACAGAAACATGTAATACATTACTGACATTTTGGAGTTGATTTATTAAAGAGGCAACCTGTGTACAGGCACCTGGGTCTAGTGGGAAATTATATTTATTTTACATATAATGTTTAGTATGACCAGGCTCTCCAGGTTGGCTCAGAAATTACTATCTCATGTAGTCCCAATGGCTGTCTATTGTGATTCATACCACAAATACTGAGCAAGTATCTTTTAAATCTTTACTACTAGATAAATTATTTATGTGTGTGGTAGACTTGACAGCATGCTGAGTAAACAAATTATGAAATGAAAATGCTTACAGATATTACCAATGTCTAAAATAAAAACTTGTTTTAATTTATAAATTTGTTGCTCTCATATGCACCTATCTGCTGAGTAAAATAAACATTTATCTTACGATTTTATTTAACTAAAATTAATGCAAAATCATTTTTACATATGTGTGTATGTTCATTGCACAGAAAGACTGGGTAAAGGAGTATACATTTTCTAGTTAGCTCTGGGTATATCTTATGCACATGTGTATGTCCAGAGTATTTGATCAGTATAATTAATAAGAACTTAATTTACCTGTTTTATATTTCAAAGTAAACTTAAAGTGAAAAAATATGCATTACACTATAATTTCATTATAATGCTCACATATAAGTACATTACTAAGTGGCACAGAAGTGTTGCAATGTTTCTGATATTTAGAGCCTCATTGAGTAATTTAAAAGTTATAAATACAATTGTTTTCTTTGCAAGTATTACATTATAAAGGATTAAATGGATCTTGAAATACATGATGCTGACACTTATTTGATTCAACTATAATGGCGTAAAAATTACATTAATAAGAAAAAATGCCAAGCTTTAAAAGTACATTAGAACAGTGTAAAATTTGCGTAATTCTAAAATCCCTGTTTTTTGGTTGCTGTAAGGGGGGTGGGGGGGATGAATGCTAAGAAAAAAAATATCTCTGCCTGATTAGATACTTGACTTTAGTTAATTTAGGTGTAATTGGTTCCAAGCTAAGTATGCATATGCATTTCATGCAATCTCATATGACCAATGCATTCAGTTTTAAAAAAGCAGGCTTAATACTTAAGTAAATTAAGCCCTGAGGTTAATATCTAGTTTAAAAATAATGTGTTTCACCATGATTACAGAAAGGGAAAGGGATTTAAATTTGACATTTAAAATAATGCTAAACTTAAATTTGTTTATAAAGAGCAATAAAATAAAAAAAAATTAACTACATTTTTTCTGAAATTTATTAGAATTGTATATTTATGCAGAATTCTTGCTATAACCACATTGGTAGAAGTGGTACAAACCACCACTGGTCCCATGATCCTGAAGGCCTTTCCCTAAAAGGCTGTGGTCTTAGCTCTGATCCTTCAATTACTACATTTCAATGTGATATCAATATATTTTCCAAATGGCTAAAAAGATTGAAAATGTCACTTTGTACTGTAGATGTTCTGCACAATGACTACAGCACCTGAAGTATAAAATGCTGCTTGCTTAAGTGGTTAAATGCTTTTTCCCCAGCAAATCTCCTTATTAAATCATTAGTACTAATACCCATGAATAAGGAAGTGATGGGAATACATGTGTTAACTATCCACACATCTACATTAACATTTGCAAAAAACTTTCTTAGTTGGATCGGCATCTTCATCTTATTGGATAGTTTTGTGAGGTAAACTAGCATAGAATGCAAGTTAACAGTACAATGAAGTCAGCACATCCAAGCACACTGCCATTCAAAATTCCTACCTACATTTCATTTAATAACCATTTTGAACAAGAGATGTGAACACACCATCTGCTTTAAACCAGCTTCAACAGGTCAAAAACATTTTCACATAATAATTATCCTTTTTTTTGTAATTCAATGTTGTGGTTAGTAACATTTTATAAAAGAATAAGGTGCTTTATATATAGGTCATAAACAAGCATTTTAAAATGATCATTTCACTATAAACTGTGGCTAGTGGCTTAACTGAAGAGTACTGTTGAGTAAGTGTAACTTCAGCCATGTTTTTATTTTCAGTTTTGGATAGAGTGTTAAAAAGTTAAAAATAATATCAGGCTTTTATTGATGTCTGTGTCCCCATTGGGGAGATTCGTTTCAGTGACACCAGGGGCATAAACTAGGGAAAAGGGTGCCACTGGAAGATGAATATTCAGACAGCAATAACAGCCTGACACATGTTCTAACTCTTCCACATTCTACTTAAAAAAGTGCTTTTGTCCCTGTGATACCATAATAGTGGGAAAGTTAGTGGGTTTTTTTTCCAATGGTGGCAAAAACAAAAACCCTGAAACATGACAAAAGTTCAAATCTTTACCAGGTCAAAATTAGCAAACTGAAATGATCAAATAGTTACATAACAATTGCATAATTCTATAAGGAAGAAAGAAAGGAATCCTCCAAAATAAATTGAAGTAGTGGTTTCATTATACAACATTGTATTCTACTGTAAACCATGGTTTTGTTTATCAGTTGCTTTCCAGCACATAAAGCTGAACATAAACATAAAGCATAAAGCTAAAGTTTATGAGCACAAATTATTATAGCTATATTGCTCACATTAAAACTATCTTAAATTACTTAAAGGTGAGCTAAGTGAGAAGTGTGGATATGTTTAATTTACATATAATACATTCTTGACATGAAATTTGTATGTTTATGTATATATTGAATTTTGAAACATACTTTTTAAAAGTTGTAAAAATAAAATCATGTTTTAGAAAATATTAATTTTGTTCACGCATTTGAAATTTAAATTAAGAACAATAAGATACATTTACTAAAAGCATATTAACCATAAATGAGGTAAGAAGACACAGAGTATTCATAATTTTCAAAGTTTAACAAAATGTATGAATTTGCTTTGATATTATTGGTCAATACGGGAGTGGAATTTCAAAAATCCACTGGGATTCTGTTTACTAAAAAACTTATATTCAAAGCATTGTAAGGCAGACTGCTTATTACTGTGCCAATAATACATAACTTCTTGTTACTGTAAAAATGTGACATTGACAATAGTTATAAAAAACACTGTTTATAATTCAAAAATAGGAAATTGAATATTGTACCAAATATGTAAGCAAAAGAAAAAAATTGTATTAGGGACATCTAGTAAAATCACATTTTTACTGTACTTTAGCTGTTTGGTCCATTCAATTATAATAGTATAAATAGCACTATTTTAAAAGCAGTAATTTGTGTATTGACACCTCTGAGTAATACCATGTAAAATTGGCAGTATTTTGTAGCTGTATTTGGACCATCTAATTGTGTTTCTACTTTCTATGTGTTATGGTGACCATGTTAATTAGAGAATGGATGGAAGTTGAGTTTTCTGCTCTGCTGGTTATGGGTCCCAAAATAGCCTGTGATACCTTATAGTTCTTTAGTCTTGCTGTTGGTGAATGTCTTCATGTCGTAGAATTTTATAAATAACCCAGTAGAATATATTGAATATTAAAAAGGCGAGTGGAAAACAAGCTCGAGAAATTGTGTCTATCTTCTTTGCTCTGTCTATAAACACTTTTCTCATTTCATCATGGGTTTTTGGTGGTGGTGGTACTGGATTATTTGGTCCCTTTGGAGTTACTCCATCTTTTGCTTGAAGACAAGGTCCCATGCCATAGGCTGTAAAGCTAAAGCGACCTTCCCTTACATCATCATCCTGCAAAGAGAAACAAAAATTTCAATGTGAAACACAGCATTATATCTTCTTTACTCAAATCCCAGTAAATTGAAGTCCATGCTTATTTGAACCAGTGCTTAAGGAAGTGAATGTGTAAAAATAACAACATGCACTGTATATGTAGAGGTGCCACATTTTGGCTGTGCACAAGTAAACAATACCAGGTAGCTTTCGAGGCCAGGTCCCTATGTGCATGGGTGACAAGTATTTGCTTGGTTCACTAATAACAATTAGTGTAAATAATAGGGGTTAACAGAGTTTACTATAGATCATCATTTGCAGCGGCTGACCTTTCTAAATTAAACACATAACTAATGTTTTAAAGAAATATATATATATATATATATATATATATATATATATATATATATATATATATATATATATATAAACACACAGTATCTCACAAAAGTGAGTACACCCCTCACATTTTTGTAAATATTTTATTATATCTTTTCATGTGACAACACTGAAGAAATGACACTTTGCTACAATGTAAAGTAGTGAGTGTACAGCTTGTATAACAGTGTAAATTTTCTGACCCCTCAAAATGACTCAAGACAAAGCCATTAATGTCTAAACTGCTGACAACAAAAGTGAATACACCCCTAAGTGAAAATGTCCAGATTTGGTCCAATTAGCCATTTTCCCTCCCCGGTGTCATGTGATTCGTTAGTGTTACAAGATCTCCAGTGTGAATGGGGAGCAGGTGTGTTAAATTTGGTGTGATCGCTCTCTCACTCTCTCATACTGGTCACTGGATGTTCAACATGGCACCTTATGGCAAAGAACTCTCTGAGGATCTGAAAAAAAAATTGTTGCCCAAATTGGGCCCAAAGTGTCAATATTGTGTGTGGTCACCATTATTTTCCAGCACTGCCTTAATCCTCTTAGGCATGGAGAGCCAGAGCTTCACAGGTTGCCACTGGAGTCCTCTTCCACTCCTCCATGATGACATCACAGAGCTAATGGATGTTAGAGACCTTGCGCTCCTCTACCTTCCATTTGACGATACCCCACAGATGCTCAATAGGGTTTAGGTATGGAGACATGCTTGGCCAGTCCATCACCTTTACCCTCAGCTTCTTTAGCAAGGCAGTGGTTGTTTTGGAGGTGCGTTTGGGGTCGTTATCATGTTGGAATATTGCCCTGCGGCCCAGTCTCCAAAGGGAGGGGGAACATGCTCTGCTTTAGTATGTCACAGTACATTTTGGCATTCATGGTTCCCTCAGGCAGCCCCAGACCATGACACTCCCATGACCATGCTTGACTGTAGGCTTGTCTTTATACTCCTTACATGGTTGCCGCCACACACACTTGCCACCATCTGAATCAAATACGTTTATCTTGGACTCTTCAGACCACAGGACATGGTTCCAGTAATCCATGTCCTTGTCTTCAGCAAACTGTTTGCGGGCTTTCTTGTGCATCATCTTTAGAAGAGGCTTCCTTCTGGGATGACAGCCATGCAGACCAATTTGATGCAGTGTGCGGCGTATGGTCTGAGCACTGACAGGCTGACCCCCCACCCCTTCAACCTCTGCAGCAATGCTGGCAGCACTTATATGTCTATTTCCTAAAGACAACCTCTTCATATGATGCTAAGCATGTGCACTCAACTTCTTTGGTCGACCATGGCATCCTGTTAACCGCTGTATGGTCTTGGCTACCGTGCTGCAGCTCAGTTTCAGGGTCTTGGCAATCTTCTTATAGCCTAGGCCATCTTCATGAAGAGCAACAATTTTTTTTTCAGATCCTCAGAGAGTTCTTTGCCATGAGGTGCCATGTTGAACCCTTCAGTGACTAGTATGAGAGAGTGAGAGCGATCACACCAAATTTAACACACCTGCTCCCCATTCACACCTGGGATCTTGTAACACTAACGAGTCACATGACACTGGGGAGGGAATATGGCTAATTGGGCCCAATTTGGACATTTTCACTTAGGGGTGTACTCACTTTTGTTGCCAGCAGTTAAGACATTAAAGGCTGTGTGTTTCGTTATTATTTTGAGGGTACTGCAAATTTAGACTGTTTTACAAGCTGTACACTCACTACTTTACATTGTATCAAAGTGTCATTTCTACAGCATTGTCACATGAAAAGATATAATAAAATATTTACAACAATGTGAGGGGTGTACTCACTTTTGCGCGATACTATATATATATATATATATATATATATATATATATATATATATATATATATATATATATATATATATATATTGTATCTATTTATTTATATATATTTATATTTGTCTTTATATATGAAGTATTGTGATCTAAATTTATATTATGACAGTTACCACACAATGCCATCATGTGGAGCTGCTCTGTAACGTCAACTCACATACTGGCTGGTCTTGCGGCAGCACTGTGTATATTCTTTACCCTTCGTTTGTTCCTATCGAAACAAACAAGGCCTCAAATGAATATTGATGAGGGGGCCCAAGCATAAGGGGATGCTGTCACATTTAGCAGTATTAGTAGTACAGCTGCTAAATGTATCACTTGCTGTGAAAATACCTACCCAGTATTCATGTTAAGTGGCAGGCTGTAAAAATAACCTCCATAGCCTTGGTGGTCAATGGCTGGCTGTAACAGCAACCCCCATCATGCGCTGGTACCTCTCTCCTCATCAGCCTGGACTATATTTCTACTGTCAGGTGATGATAAATCCACCTGACAGTTGTGACTTCTTTCATACAGTTACATAGTAGGTGAGGTTGAAAAAAAGACACAAGTCCATCAAGTCAGTGCCTTCTTTTTAGTGTTCTTGGGAGTTGATTTCCCAAAGCAAATAGGACGCTCACTTTCCAAGGGAATTTACCGTTTGCTTAGTGAATATGTTGAAAATTAATTAAGCAAAAAATATGCAAGGGAAATAAAAGAAACAGCATTTTTGCATACACATGATTGAATGATGGAAGTCAGCAGAGCTTCGCCTCATTCATATGCTAAGGGTAAACTCCCATGAAAAATGAAAATTCCTGTGCAAAGTGAACAGCCTGCACACCGATTCCACTCTGCATGTTACTCGCAGTTGCACCAGGGCACTCTCTAAGTGAGGGTACTGTGTTGTCCAACCCCTCCCTGTGCATGAATGCCACTGGATATCTACACATGCGTGTTTGCATGGTTGAAATTCTAGGTCCGACAATAATGTTTCTCCCAACTTGGTCAACACATTTTAAGCAACACACTCATAGGGTGTAATTATAAATTCTACCCAATCCTATTCTTAAATATTTGGCGAACATTCAGTGCATTTTTAACCACTTGCCGACCAGCACACGCCGACATACGTTGGCAAAGTGGTTTGTTACCACAAATCGCCATATGGGTACATATGTATCTTTAAGGGCGATAGCTGGCACACGCGTGTCGCTGGAGGGGCGCACGCACACCCACTGCACGGCGGGGAACCCAATGGCCACCCGCGATCGCATGCACGAGAGCAGGAACAGGGATTTGTGTGTGTAATCACACAAATCCCTGTTCTGTCAAGGGAGAGGAGACATATCGTTTGTTCCTACTAACTCTTCCTGGAGTACGGCTGATTTTCTCATTCACCTTCAACATGATTCAGCACTAGCCAGCATCTGGGGCTCTTTATCCTGGGAGGCAATTGAGTTGACACCTGGAGTGGATCCATGCCTGTGCGGTGAGAGTTTTCCTAGGAACAACGATATGTCTACTCCCCCAGTCAGTCCTATAGCCATACAGTTAGAAATACTAACTAAGGAACACATTTAACCCCTTGATCGGCCCCTAGTGTTAACCCCTTCCCTGCCAGTGACATTTATACAGTAATAAGCGCATTTTCCATGAGTCGGGTCACGGGCCCTGTGGACTCAATCGCTACAGGGATACCCGCGATTGCCTCATGGAGAGGACGAATGGGGAGAGGCAGATGTAAACAAGCAGCTCTACGTTCTGCCTAGTGACAGTGTCACTGATCTTTGCTCCCTGTCATTGGGAGCAGAGATCGGTAATGTGTCACAGCTAGCCCATCCCCCCTTCAGTTAGAAAACACTCCCTACTACTGACTTAACCCCTCCCCGCCCCCTAGTGGTTAACCCCTTCACTGCCAGTGTCATTTACACAGGAATCAGTGCATTTTTATAGCACTGTCCCAAATATGTGTCAAAAATGTCCGATATGTCCACCATAATGTCGCAGTCACAATAAAAATCGCTGATCGCCGCCATTACTAGTAAAAAAAAAAAATTAATAACAATGCCATAAAACTATCCCCTATTTTGTAAACGCTATAAATTGTGCGCAAACCAATCAATAAACGCTTATTGTGATTTTTTTTTTACCAAAAATATGTAGAAGAATACGTATTGGCCTAAACTGAGGAAAAAATGTTTTTTTAATTATTTTTTGGGGATATTTATTATAGCAAAAAGTAAAAAATAATGCGTTTTTTTCAAAATTGTCACTTTTTTTTGTTTATAGCGCAAAAAATAAAAACCGCAGAGGTGATCAAATACCACCAAAAGAAAGCTCTATTTGTGGGAAAAAAAGGACGCTAGTTTTGTTTGGGAGCCACGTCGCACGACCGTGTAATTGTTAGTTAAAGCGACGCAGTGCAGAATCGCAAAAAGTGCTCTGGTCAGGAAGGGGGTAAATTCTTCCGGGGCTGAAGTGGTAATAGTAAAAAAAAAAGAAAATTATAAAAATGCCATATAAATGGCATAAATCTTTCCCATAGTTTGTAGAAGCTTTAACTTTAGCGGAAACCAATCAATATATGTTTATTGCAATTTTTTTACCAAAAATATGTAGAACAACATATATTGGCCTAAACTGAGGAAGAAATGTGTTTTTTAAAAACATTTTGGAGATATTTATTATAGCAAAAAGTAAAAAATATATATTTTTTTTTCAAAATTGTCGCTCTTTTTTTGTTTATAGCGCAAAAAATAAAAACCACAGAGGTGATCAAAAGAAAGCTCTATTTGTGGGGAAAAAAAGGACAGAAATTTTGTTTGGGTACAGCTCCACATGACCGTGCAATTGTCAGTTAAAGCGACGCAGCGCCTATACGCAAAAAATAGCCTGGTCATTAAGCAGCCAAATCTTCCGGTCTGTAAGTGGTTAATCATGTGTGAAAACATTTAGAAATAGTGTAAGTTGTATTCCCTTCTCATTTAAAGGATAGTGATAATCTATGTTCTTTTATACATAGCTTTTCAAGCATGCTGGAAAATGTCTGTGTACAATAATAAGCAATTAGATAACTTAGTTATGTCATTAAAGGAAAAGTATAACCAAAGCATTTTGGGGTATTCTTCTCCTATGGATCACAGGAGTGCAGTTAGCTCTGCATTCCTGTGACCTGTTTTGAGCCAACAGCTGGCCAAAGCCCTCTGCTGGCTGATGCCACAGACCCGGTCCAGGCTCTGAAAAGATCCCAACCATATGTTTGGGATCTGCCCAGAAGCCTGGATCAGCGGCTGGCTCAGCCCCTCAGTGAGCTGCTGAGAGCCTGAGCCAGCTGCTTCCACCCCTGGAGGGGCAGAGCAGAAAGCTGGTGATTGACATCACCAGCTCTCTGCAGGCCAAAGACCAGGAGCTGAGTGATCAGCAGTGTTTGACTGCTCAGTTTTTGGTCTTAGAGGTGGCGGGGGATGCTGTAGTTAGAATCAGTGTTGCAGCCATCCAGATAAGTATGGTTGTTTTTTTTTTCTAATCCCGTGCTTCTCTTTTAAATAGATCTCAATTGTGCCTATGTAATACCTGTATTGACTAAAAAAGTTGAGAAAGTCAAGTGACCACACCCTTAATATTTACACCGTGGGTTGACACTGGTGCAGTCATCCAGCCAGCAGTGGGTGATTTTAGTTTATTCATCATATTCAAAAAGAACATTGGCCAGGATAAAGATTATTCTCTTAGTAATTTAACTCTTAAATGTTAGAATTTCATAACATTTGTTTTCATGACATATGATCAAACAACATTAAGTTCAGCAATAGTATATGATAACAGTTACCTGTTTATCAGTTCTCTGCAACATTCCTCGAAGGTATATCTTGTATCATATGCCTTTTCCTGAGCTTGTGATAACATCTTGCTAAGATATCTTTGTATAAGGGGAACTGGTGTCAAGATTTTTCTAGTAATTATTTTCAAGGACGAAGTGTCAGCCTTTTAAATACAAATCAATGCTTGACAGCTTTGTTTAGAAGGTAAAATGCAGTATGCCTTTCCAATCTCACTCACATGCCATGGCCCTTTATTTATATATGAAGGATGGAGTAGTGGAATTTCCAACAGATTTAGATATGCAAAGAATTGTTTATTGCTATATACCAGCCATACATAGTAATGTTATAATTGTTATCAGCTAGTGGTATCCATGATGTATGAAGTGGGGTCCTGCGCACTGTAACGCTTTTATTATGCTCCTGTTAAATAAGTGTTTGTGTAAATATTGCTATTGTCATGTAAATTGTTATAATTTTTAGTGTTATTATCATCTTCACATTGAAAGATTTTAACAATTGCTATTTTTTTTTTACCTTTTCTGCAAACATGCATAGCAGAAATATGCATTATGTGTTGCAGCAAACATTTTTTCCTACCTTTTTTATACAAATATACAGTTCAGAAGATTTTAACCACTTGACCTCTGGAAGGTTTTACTCCCTTCATGACCAGACCATTTTTTGCTATTCAGCAATGTACTACTTTAACTGGCAATTGTTTAGTTATGTATGATGTAAAGCAATCAGCGCACACAAATTCAAAATATTATTGCAGCGCATTATATAAGTCCATATGCATATAAGAAAATAACGGTAATAAAATAATTAAAGTTCCTCAGCAATGGGAAACAGGATCACCTCATGGGGGAAGAAACAATGGAAATCCTGTTGAAGTGTTCAAGGTGACTAATCCTCCACCAATCAATCCAAACTCTTACCAGATCTGATGGACGTCTGAGCTAATAGAAGGTCCTAAAGGCTTGTATCCACAGATGGGATAGATGCAGTTGGTATGACCGATGGTACCAGATGACCCAGGATCAGATTTCTGTGTAATAGTGTTAATTGTACTTGCAAAAGTCTGCCCAGTCACTTCCTGGTCCTGCAATCTCCTCTGCAATCTCTTATTTGCACTCTTCAGAACGGCGTACCACTAACAAAGGCTCATGAGACTTGTAGTTCTTTAGCATATCACATTCTAAACCTCCAGGCTGAGGCAGTCCGATATGTCCTGCATGGCGGCTCCTCCGGCAGTCTTCCTCTCATGTACCCCCCTCGGTCACACTCCGGCTCCAGGTTCAGCCGCTTAGAAGAGGATTATTCCAGGGCCGCAAGTCATGTGCCTCCCCCGGGAGGGGTGAGAGAGGTCGGGCAGGTGACTCAGTGAGGAGAGCACAGCACACACCGGCCAGACAGGTGGAGGTTGTGCGGGCTTATGTAATGCGCTGCACTTATTCTTTTTTCTTACAATTGTTTAGTTATGCAACACTGTACCCTATTTAAATTTATATAATATTTTTCGCAGAAGTAGTTTTCTTTTGGGAGTATTTGATCACCACCGGGTTTTTTTATTTTTTATTATATAAACAAAAAAAGACCAAAACATGTGAAAGAAAAAAACAATATTTTCTACTTTTTGTTATGAAACATCCAATAAAACCAAATTTCTATATACATTTAGATTACAATGTATTCTGCTACATATCTTTGGTAAGAAAATCCCAGTAAACTGTATATTAATTGGTTTGTGTGAAAGTTATTGCATCTACAAATGATGGTGAGCTCCATTCACAGAATAAGATTTTTAGGTGTCAGGACAGATTTTGCCTAAATATCGCATGTGATCCTGAAACTGTCAATTCACTAGATCATTTTTTATGTATTTACCGAGAAACTCTGAAAATACACAGGAAGGAAGGTGGGTATATACAGATACCTGTATATAGAGACCTTCCTCCATCATCACTGACTGCAGATATACATCATCTGTCCTGTATACAGCTACATATACAGGACAGATGATGTTTATCTGCAGTCAGGGATGATCGAGGAATACAGGAACGAATATGGGTGTATATAGCTGTATACAGGACAGGACAGATGATATGATCTTTCCTATATCTGGCACCCCCCTTCACTGATCATACCTGTATGCACTCAGCTGCTCCCTCATCTTTATATATGTCAGGCCCCCACAGACAAATCTGTAAGCACACACAGCTCTGCCCCCCTGTACAGAAACAGCCTCCTACCTTCACTTGTACTCACCACCCCACTTGTAAGGTCACGATGGTCTTCCCCCGGGTCCTGTTTTCACATATCCCATTGAAAATACATCACAGGCAGCAAAATAAACACGAGGGTGCACATACAGGAAGCAGCCAGAGGTGGCATTAAAGCGCTCTGTAAGCTCAATGACACTGATCTGCAACAGCTGTGGAGCCGACTCGCACAAACACAGAGAGCCAGCACAGCTACAGATGCGGCCAAGGCAGACCCTTGCCAATTCCAGGGGGGTCACTCGCCCCCCTCTTGCCCCTACCTGTGGATGCCCAGGACAACAATATAGGATTAACTCAATAAAACAACAACATTTTATTTTTTTTACTTTTATTAACTTTTTTTGTAACGTAACTTTCCAGAACAATATCCTTCCCATTGATGTTGGGGTCTCTCAAAATGTGATAGACAGTTTCCTGACTACCTAACATCTTTAAAGACCCTTCTTGTGAAGAATTGTGTGGCCGTCTATACTGTGCCATGCTGTTCCCTAGACCAATAGTTCACTACAGTGTGGTAGCTATAGAAGCAGTCCTTGAGGCAAAGGCTAGGTTGGCCAGGACAACAGGGACAAAAAAACGCATGTCACACCTCATTTCATGTTTACCACAGACATAACATCTTTTTTGGGGTGATTTTTGTATTGGGGTAGGTTGAAGGACATCTGGAAAATGCCTCTTATGCAGCTAGATAACTGCATTTGGATTTGGGCTTTGGGCCACAGCACCTTCTAAATACAAAAGGGTTGAGATAATCGCTTTGTGATTTTTTAGGAAGGATCAAGTTCTCCCAGTAGATTTGTTAATAACAAACACATTGTATAGAGCCAATTGAAATAATTAGATATCAGTGTCTAGCTCTGGCTAAATACAGCTTCATCATTTGGTCATTGAGGTCTACACCTCCGATATTTATATTACAGTCGAGGATGCAGAGAGGCTTTTCAACAACACCAGACACCTTGTGAATTTGGGCCATCGTGACTGTGTGAATGGAAGACAGGATGAATACATCACATTTGTCCTTCCATTTTACTGCTAGTGGTTCTTCGTTCCACAAGCAGGCCTTCTTCCTCTTTCTAAGTGGGGTGTTAAAAGCCATAGGGGCAAGCCCCTTTGATTAGGTAACATGGTGCCACAGGAGCCAATTTTTTAAGGAACAAATGTCTAAAAAGTGGTACACTTGCATAAAAGTTGTCCATGTAAAAATGGTATCCCAAATTGACAACAATTGTGACAACAAGCTTCACACTATCTTACCACTGCTGCCCATGTAGTCTAGACACCTAGGGGGGCTCCACTTAACTGTCTTTTCCCGCAAAAAAAATTCTAAAGCAGTATGTATAGCCTGTGGCCCTCTCAAAGAGCTTATGCATTTTGACCCCATATCTGGCACACTTGCTGGGGAAATATTGCTTCATTGCAAGCCTACCAATAAAATGTACAAGGGACTCATGAATGCAGATGTTTTGTTGGGGCATATACACATCTGAAAATTTCTGGGACAGGTAATTTAGGAGGGGTCAGAATTTTTTAAAGCCAATCATAGTCAGGGTCACCCTGGGGACAACAGAAGTTATTGTCACTGGAATTCATAAAACCCATTATTATTTCATATCTCTGCCTGGTCATTGCAGGCATTGCAACACAGGCATATGATGAATCTGGTCAGTGGACCAATTTGACCACAATTCATTCTTTTTTGTAATGCCAATATTAAGGATTAGGCCCAAAAAAGTCTTAAATTCAGAAAATGTGATGGGTTTCCACTAAAATGCCTGGAAAGAATTTAATTTGGATTGGTGGCAATGTACTGTTGGGCATAAATATTACTTTGGTCCACAATGAGATTATAGAGGTCTTCTTTGAAAAACAGCTCAAAAAAATCAAGGGGCATTGTTAAATTGACTGTTTCCACCTGAACCTCTGGCTGGGCTGTGACTGGGGGGGGGGATAACAGGTGCAGATAAACCTGGGGGTAGCTAATTACAGTTTGAAAGCACATCTGAAAGGCTGCTATGGCTTCTACGGTCTGTACTCAAATTCTTGGTGGCTGTGCTTGCATTACACTACAAGTGCTAGCCACTTCACCAGTCTGTACTGAACTGCTGATGCTAGCCACTTCACCATGAAATACTGTAGTGCTGGTGTCTAAAAGGCCAGGATGTACTATGCTGCTGGTGCTTTCCAGATCAACAAAAATGAGTGCAGCGCTGATAGCACCCTGCTGCATTTGAGCATAATTATGTGTTGCTAGCACTTTAGCAACATGGGGTCGGGTATGCTTGGTTTTAGCAGAGAACTCTTCACCATCGTTCATGCTAGCTGTCAGGGTGCTGCTGCTTTCTACAGGTTCATATTTAGAGCCTGATTCTGATAGTAACGCCTCCCCTTCACTCTTATCTGTCATGCTCAGAATCCTTTATGTCTCCTCACCTCACCTACTTTTCTTTGAGAATTTTGGGCACTAACTTTACACTGCTGTTTTGCTGACAATGTATCAGAGGTGGCAGTGATCAGAAAAATTATACAGATTATACTGACTCTGCACTTGTTGGGGTCACGGGGGAGGAGGGCCAGCTAAACACAAGTGCTGTGTTTTGGGGACACTAGTAAAGTTCTGATCATGATAAAAATACTGATCTGTTAAGACCCTATACTAATAATGGCAGTGATCAGTGACTTATAGTTTGACTGCGATAGTGTGCGGGCAATCTGGCACTAGCTTACCCTGGCCGCAAGGGGCGCTAACTCACTCTGATGCTATCTGATGTCACCAGTGATACTAATACAGTGATCAGTGAATAAATACTGTACACTGACATTGTACTAATGGCACTGGCTGGGTGACAGGGGTGATCAGGAGAACAATCAAGGGGTTAACTGTATGCCTAGCAAGTGTATGTGTGCTGCTTTTACTCACAGACCTCGCTGGAAGGGCCACTCATGTTTCAAGCTGACCAGAGTTCAGCTTTAAATTATATAATAATCTCAAACTATATATCAGTAGACTCTGATCAAAGACAGGGATGGCACTGAAAGAGAAAGGGAGTTAAAGTCTTTGTATGCTAACACTGTAAATTTACAAACTGTAGGGAAAAAAATGTCATTTATATTTTCCACTTAGTTAAATATTCCCGCTATAAGTTAATATGTAAAAGTGACAGTTCCTTTAAGGCACTGTTGTTTTATTCATATAATTATGTTTATAATTATTTGCTTATATTTCTAAGCTAATACTTCGCTAGGTATTTCAGCCATTTTTTACAGCTGTGATCTCATTGTTTCTTTTTGGTATATTTATTCAGATCTATAAATGACATTGCTCATAGGAAGCCCTCAAGGCTTTTTCTGAATTTAAATCCACCAAGATTTAATATAATATCAATGTGTTTATGTGTAAGGATACGTTAAGAAGAAAAGCGCGAGCATGCTGTTTTAAAAAATTTGTTCTTGTAGTCATTTATCTTCATTTATTTTTTTAGTTGAATAAACAGAGCTTTATTAACATTCTAAATAATATTACTTCTCTACTTACACTATGCCTTGATAAATAGCAAATATAATTTTTTTTTTTTTTTTTTACTTTTTTGTCAAATCGTTGCATTTTGGTCAGATCATTTAATTAAAAGCTTTTGCGAGAACTTTTGTAAGTAAACCCACATTAGAGTTCACATCATTTTACACAATATTAAAGTGTACACCAGATCTTTAGATGTTGACAAACTTAATAGCAATCCGACAGCAAGTCATTCATCTGGTGTCCACCATATGATTCAGGTAAATTAGGTAAATTACAGTACTAAATTGCGAAAAACATCCTTTCTTTAAACCAGTGTTTCTCAACTCCAGTCCTCAAGGCGCACCAACAGGTCATGTTTTCAGGATTCCCACTATTTTGCACAGGTGATTTGATCAGTTTTCACTGCCTTAGCAATTACCATAGCCATTTCATCTGAGGGAAATCCTGAAAACATGACCTGTTGGTGTGCCTTGAGGACTGGAGTTGAGAAACACTGCTTTAAACCCATCCTAATGTAGGGATGCAGCTACTGGGCTGGCTTATTAACCACTTCCAGACCGTCGCACGCCGATATACGTCCTAAATTTGAAGAGGAATATGGTTGTTATGGCAGCAGCTATCTGCCATAACCCTGGTACCCTCTTCTTCGGCCGGCAGCACGCTTTGCGATAAGAGTGGTCTCTGCAGTGGATTCGCCGTGAGATCTAATTTATCGGTGGTGGGAGAGGGGCCCCCCTTCCTCCGCGCTCCGGTGCCCTCCGCCACTTACCGGAGCCGGCAGCAGCGGCAGAGGCAATTGGATGTTGTCCCTTGCTGGTTATGGAGACGAGTGAGGGAAAGATGGTCTCCACCCAACTCCATACCATTGCCGGGCGGAAGCGACATCAATACGCCAAAAAATGTCCCACCAAGCTTGCATGCAGAAGCGAACACATACGTGAGTAGTGCCCGCAGGGCAGCCATCAGAAATTGTGGGGCCCCTTATACAGCTTTAGGCCTGGCCCCCCCCAGCCTGACCACCAACATTCCCCAGGGAATTTTTGGTGGTTGTCTCACCAAATCTGCCCACTAGCCATCCCACCAAGTCCTTCAGTGCCTCAGCCCCCTCACACCTGTAAGCTCTCAGGCCACCCCCACACCTGTACACTCTCACCCCCCTTACACCTGTACGCTCTCAGCCCCCTCACACCTCTACGCTCTCAGCCCCCCTTCACACCTGTATGCTCTCTGCCCCCCTCACACCTGTACACTCTCAGCCCTTTCACACCTGTACTCTACCAGTACCACTCACATGTGTATATATGACATGCAAAGGAGTGTATACACACAGAGACATGTACACATACAGGCATGTATACACACACAAGACATGTACAAACAGAGACATGTACACACAGAGACATGAACACATAGGCATGTACACACACAAGACATGTACACACTCACAGGCATGTACACACACAGGCATGTACACACACAGAGACATGCACACACACAGAGACATGTACACACACAGGCATGTATACAGTCACACACATAGCCCCCCCCCCGCACCACAGCCCTTACTTGTAAGGTGGTCCTAGTCTGAGCTCTTGTTTCTACATGCAGAGGGGTGCACATGCACGAAATGGCCAGAGGTGGCAGCAAAGAGCCCGATGTCAGCTCATGACAGTGCAGCAGCCTGCTGACTCACACACATACAGGATCATTCACAGAGCTCCTCTGCACCCGCCCCTGCCTTTTCACATCCCTGATAGTTGGCCGGGCCAGTCCAGATGCTGGGGCCCCTTACAAGTGTATGGGCTGTACCCCCCTGATGGCGGCCCTGAGCGCTCCCACATATGAAAATGGTGTTTAAACCACACATGTAAGGTATCGCCACGATCGGTAGAGTGAGAGTAATAATTCTAGCCCTAGACCTCCTCTGTAACTCAAAACATGCAACCTGTAGATTTTGTTAAATGTCGCCTATGGAGATTTTTAAGGGTAAAAGTTTGTCGCCATTCCATGAGCCGGCGCAATTTTGAAGTGTGACATGTAAGGTATCGCCACGATCGGTAGAGTGAGAGTAATAATTCTAGCCCTAGACCTCCTCTGTAACTCAAAACATGCAACCTGTAGATTTTGTTAAATGTCGCCTATGGAGATTTTTAAGGGTAAAAGTTTGTCGCCATTCCATGAGCGGGCGCAATTTTGAAGTGTGACATGTTGGGTATCAATTTACTCGGCGTAACATTATCTTTCACAATATAAAAAAATTGGGCTAACTTTACATTCGTCTTATTTTTTAATTAAAAAAGTGTATTTTTTCCAAAAAAAGTGCGCTTGTAAGACTGCTGCACAAATACGGTGTGACAGAAGGTATTGTAAAGACCTCCATTTTAGTCTCTAGGGTGTTAGAAAAAAAATTATAATGTTTGGGGTTCTAAGTAATTTTCTAGCAAACCTGTTTTTAACTTATAAACAGTGGAACTCAGATTTGTGTACCGGCCACTGTGGTCACTGTAGCCAGTCAGCGATCACAAGCACAAAAGTAAACAAGGTGTCACTTCCTGACATAATTTTTTACTGCTGTGATCCTTGTGATTGGTCACAGAGATCTCATGGTACGGGGCCATCTAATCACCGCACGCTGGTTACAGTGTCTCTGATCAGCGCTACACCAGTTACAGGGTCCCCGATAAGTGCCACACCAGTCCAAGTGTCCCTGACCACTGCAGCACCACTCATATTTTCCCTAATCACTGCCACTCACTCACAGTATCGCTAATTACCGCTGCAAAACTCACAATGTCCATGATTACCGCCACACCAATCATATTGTCCCTGATAATTGTCACACCAGTCATATTGTCCCTGATTACCGCCATACCAGTTATATTGTCCCTGATTACTGCCACACCAGTCATATTGTCCCTGATCACCGCCTCACCAGTTACAGTGTCCCTGATCACTACCATACTAGTCCCAGTGTACCTGATAACCTCCACAACAGTCCCAGTGTCCCTGATCACTACCACACCACTCATAATGTCCCTGATCACTTCCTAGTTAATCACTTGCCGTCCAAGCCACTTCTGACATCATACATGATGCAAGATAATTACTTAGAACTGCCAAACATTCTATATTTTCTGAAAACAAAGGCCAGGGGAAAAAATGTCGGTTGTTGTCAGTTTTTATGTCACACGATATTTGTGTATCGGTTTTTCAAAAGCAAATTTTTAGGAAACAATACACTTTAATGATTTTTAGTGCACACAAACACAATATAATACCCTATTGTTTGATAAAATATAAATGATGATGTTACACCGAATAAATAGATATCTAACATGTCACACTTTAAAATATGTGTACCCATGGATTGGACAAATTTCTATATACAATGCTTTAAAAGCCTTTAGAACCAGTTTAGAGTTACACAGGAGGTCTGGTGATAGAATTATTGCTCTCGCTCTGATGTTTGCAGTAATAGCTCACATGTGTGGTGCAATTGACCATTTACATATGCGCGTGGAACCGATGTACACACTTATGTACGCATTCACATTCACTTTTGCGGATAAGCAACGGGGGATGTGTGGGGTCCTTTATTTTTTGAAATGTTATTTTTTCTTAAATTTTTTACACTGTATCATTTTTTTTTTTAATAAATGTTATTGCTACCACAAGGGATGAACAATATCCACTGTGATAGCAATAAGCATAACAGGTCCTCTTTATGAAGAGATCTGGGGTCCACTAGACCCCAAGTCTCTCCTCTGCCCTCAAAAGCACCGAGTACTGGTAGGCCTGCTTGCCTTATGGGAAACGGGGCTGCTATAGGTGAGGAACACAGAGCCAGCTATAGTGCCTAACCACCTATGCTAGGGGTAGGTGTGACACTCCTGCACTTCCTTGTCAGGGTACATGGCATTCCTGGGGCAGCCATGTAACAGTAGGCTAGGCTTGCTTGGCCTGTAGAATCTGGGACTGCTATAGGTGACGCTACACTAAGCTATATTTCCTGACCACTCATAAAGAGGTGACTATTACATTGGTTTTGACACAATAGATTGTAAATTTGTGTGATACACAAGATACAATGCCAGGAACATAATCAGTCCAGGCACTGAAAAAGCCTCACACATGTGGTATCATCATACACAGGAGTAGTAGAATTTTTTTTGGGGTGTAATTCTAAGTATGCCCATGCTGAGTGTGAGAGATGTTTCTTAAAAAATGCCTTGAGATTGCCTCCAAAAGTCGTCATTGTATGGGTGTTCCACTGTCCTGGTTCTTCAGGGCCTCCAAAAATGTGATAGGTAGTCATAAATTAGATGTGTAATTTATGCCCCTAGAAAGCTTGAAAGGCTCCTTGTGTAGATAGGCTGTGAAAAAGTCTCACACGTGTGGTATAACCACACTCAGGAAGTGTAGCATGATCTGTTTTGGAGTGTAATTGTAAAAATGGCTGTGCTGTGTATGAGAATTAACTTGTTTAACCACTTCCCTACCCGGCTATTGTCAAATGACGTCCACAGATGGGATCTCCCATCCTGGGTGGACGTCATATGATGGCCTGGGCGCGCGCGCCCGCCGCGTTGCTCGGGACCCGGTGCGTGTGCCCGGCGGCCGCGATTTCCGCCGGGCACCCGCGATTGCCCGTTAACCGGGGCGGACCATGGATCTGTGTGTGTAAACACACAGATCCACGTCCTGTCAGTTGAGAGGAGACTGATCTGTGTTCCCAGTACAGCGGAACACTGATCGGTCTCCTCCCCTTGTACGTCCCCGCCCCCTACAGTTAGAATCATTCCCTAGGAAACATATTTAACCCCCTGTGTCCCCCTAGTGGTTAACCCCTTCACTGCCTGTCACATTTACACAGTAATCAATGCAATTTGATAGCATTGATCGTTGTATAAATGTGAATGGTCCCAATAATGTGTCAAAAGTGTCCGATGTGTCCGCCATAATGTCAGAGTCACGAAAAAAAATCGCGATTGCCACCATTACTAGTAAAAAGATAAATAAATATTTTTTTTTTTTAAATGCCATAAATCTATTCCGTATTTTGTAGACGCTATAACTTTTGCGCAAACGAATCAATATACGCTTATTGCAATTTTTTTTACCAATAATATGTAGAAGAATACGTATCAGCCAAAACTGAGGAAAAAAATTGTTTTTTTTTTTAAAAATTGGGATATTTATTATAGCAAAAAGTAAAAAATATTGTGTTTTTTTCAAAATTGTCGCTCTTCTTTTGTTTATAGCGCAAAAAATAAAAACCGCAGAGGTGATCAAATACCACCAAAAGAAAGCTCTATTTGAGGGAAAAAAGGACGTCAATTTTTTTTGGGTACAATGTCGCAGAACCGCGCAATTGTCGTTTAAAGTGCGACAGCGCTGAAAACTAAAAATTGGCCTGGGAAGGAAGGGGGTGAAAATACCCTGTATTGAACCGGTTAAATGACAACTTTGTGAAAAAAAGAATTTTATTTAATTTTCAAAAAATGGTGACAAAAAATTACAACTTTAAAAAACTCAATCTGCCTATTACTAAATACCCTGGACAGTCTACCTTTGAAAAGGGGGTCGTTTGGGGATATTTGTACTGTCCTGGAATTTTAAGTCCTCAAGAAATGAAATAGGCAGTCAGTACATCAGGACTGATCCATTTTCAAATATACAACATATACCATGGTTTGTAGACTCTATAAAATTCACACAGACTAAATAATATGCACTGGTTTTGTTTATTTTAACCAAAGAAATGTAGCAGAACATATTGAAGAAAGAGTATTTATTTGCAAAATTTTAAAACAGAAACTGAGAGATAGATGTTTTTTTTTCGTTTCAAAAGTTTCATTGTATTCATTTATATAGCCAAAAAAACAAAACAAAAAAAAAAACAGTGGTAATTAAATACCACCAAAAGAAAGCTCTATCTGTCTCAAAGAAATTATAAAAATGTAATTTGGGTACAGTGTTGCATGACAAATTGTCAGTCAAAGTATGACAGTGGTGAAAGCTGAAAAATGGCTCAGACTTGAGGTGGTTAAAACATAAACCTTTTTTTTTTTTTTTAATTTTGATAGAGTTTATGCCACATTTTTTCACACTTCCTATCCTTGTAATGCCCATAGAAGAATTGAGAGGGGGAAAGGTAAAAACCTGAAAGATGCTCTAACCTCTGCCTGCTCTATCTAAAATTAAATGAAACATTTTGAGTACACTTTTTTATTTTTATAATATTTTCCCCAGTTTCTGTAAAAAAGACTGTAGTTACTGACCACCCACTCATTGTCGACAGGAAGTGGTTTAAAGCCCTACTCCCACAGTTTGTGGACTGATAAGAAAATCAGTCCCACAGCAGCCTTAAAATGGTTGTTAAGCTACTCAAACATTTATGCACCATGAGCGCTGTCTCCTATTGCTGTGTCCCCCACTGTGTGTGATTTATTTTTAAAAATGCTATAAATACCTAATTTTAGAGCGGCGATCTGCGTTCACATGACCGGCCGGTTCTCTCCTTTCTTCCTCTGACAAATGCAATGGAGGGACCGAGATTCCCCGCAGACATCAGCCGGGAGGGGAGGAAGAGGGGAGGAGGAGAGGAGGAGAGATCCAGCCGGTCATGTGATCATGATCTCTGCTCTAAAAAAAGTATTTACAGCATTTATTTTTATAAATCACACACAGAGGGGGATACTCTATTTAAGCAACAGGAGTGAAGGGGACAGGCACTGTCACTAGCTGACAGGCAGGGAGGGGAGAGAAGGACACAGGAGCACAGAGCAGACCGAAAGCAGGGCTGCGGATGACGGAGGCATGTAAACTGACCACGGTGTCAGGGCTCAGTAGTCATGATACACTATGGTCAGTTTACATAGGGGAGGGCAGAAACTGGCAGGATCAGCCAGGTATTTCAGGTGTTACAGGGGGCAAAATGACACAGGACAAGCACTGTGCTGTATAAAATGCTTTAAAGGAGCAAGAACTTTTTTTTTGGGTTAACAAACGCTTTAACACTTTAAAAGCAGCTCTGGCTACAATGATCACCTCCTGCCTCGTGCTGCCTTCTGCAGACTCATTCATCTCAGTCTCAGCTAGACACATCTTCCAGGCTTAACAAAAGCCAGCATCAATCAATCCACTTCCATGGCTGGGGACAATGACTGACATGACTGACCAAATATGGCCATATTTGGTCAGTTATGTCAGCCACCAGCCTCACCCCTTTCTTTACTAATCAGCTGTCAGCTGGGAATTTTAAGCTGACAGCTGAATTTGCCAGGGAGGGACTTGTTGGCAACTGGCTTCCTAACAACCAAACTGAGCAGGAAGCTTTCACATAACCTAAATCTAAATTATCCCTTTCCTTTACAACTGAAGGTTCAGCTCGCTAGGCAGGCGAACACCCCATTTAGTTTTCTTGCTCAGCAAAACCTAAACAGGTACAATTTGGACCTTTTGCAGCAAAAAGGTGGAGCCCTAGGCTAGCATCCCCTCTTTACTGCATTGCTGTAAACAGCCTATGTATATAAACAATAAACATGATATTATGAAGATTCAAAGGTTGAACTAGAATAAATGCACTTTATATTCAAAGATTGTTATTCTGACATCTTAGAGGAACAGTTAGTGTATCAGGTAATTGCCTCTATATTTATATAGCACCAACAGTGTGGTTACCAGTATGTTTTGGAGCCATAAACCAAAGCACCCAAAAGAAAGCATTACAAAGAAATGGAGCACATACAAACCTCATCCATTTACTATCCTGGGAGGAGTTTACTCAGGACCTCAGCACTATAGGATGTTATCATCTAAGCCGCCATGCTGTCCTAATATCCTCTTTGGAAGATTTCTATAGAAACTCAGTTGAGCTGGTTGGAATTTTTCAGCAATTCTGGCTTTTTCAATATTCTCACTGCAGTGATGTGTTTATGCATGTATATGGCATTCTGGAAAATCCTAATTACCTAGTATCTGATCACTCCTATACAGAATTGACTCAAAAGCATTACTATTTGCTGCAAACAAGCTTAAAATGCATGTCAATATTTTAAACCCCTTGTTTGTATATAGTTTCTTATTGCATGTTTATATTGGTGAAGCCATATTTTCTTATCACTTGCACAGGTTCTTCTTCTCGCTTTGCTGTGCTAAACAGATGTTCTGCTTAGACAAATTTGGATCGATTCGAAAAGTTTTTGAATCAATTTCAAATAGTTTTTGAATTAAAATAGTTTTCAAATTCGAATGGTTTTCAAATTTGAAAAGTTTTCGAATTCGAATCATTTTCCAATTTCCAAAGAGAATAAAATATAATAGAAAATAAAGGAATAGAATAGAAAAAAATATAATGGAATAGAAAAGAATATAACAGAAAATAAAAGAATATAATATAATAGAGTAAAACAGAACAAAATAGTATAGAAAATAAAAGAACAGAATATAATGGAATAGAATAGAATAGAGAGGAATAGAATAAAAAAAAATCATTAAATAGAAAGATTATAACCATCCTCTGAAATTCGATTAGAATAGAAAAGAATAGAATTAAAAAACAATAGATTAGAATAGAAATAATATAATAACCATTTTCCAAAATTCGGAATCAATTTCAATTTGAATAGAATAGAAAATAATAGAGTAGAATAGAATAGAAAATGACACAATAGTATAGAAAAAACAACATAATAGAATAAAATAGAATGAATATAACAATCTTCCTATTCTAATCTATTTTTTTCTATTCAAATTCAAATTGATTCTATTTGAATTTGGGGAAATGGTTATATTCTTTCTATTATATTACATTCTGTCCCATTGTTTTTTAATTGTATTCTTTTTCTATTTGTTTATTCTATTCTATTCTTTTCTATTATATGCTTTTATTTTCTATTCTAGTCTATTCTTTTCTATTCAAACTATTCTATTCAAAATTAGAATTTCGGAAAATGGTTATATTCTTTCTATTCTATTCTATTCTGTTGTGTTTTTCTATACTATTCTGTTATTTTCTATTCTATTCTAATCTATTATTTTCTATTCTATTCAAATTTGTATTGATTGTGTTTGAATCTTGGGAAATGGCTGTATTCTTTCTATTATAGTCTATTCTATACTTTTTTTTCTATTCTATTCTTTTCTATTCAATTTTTTTCTTATGTATTCAAATTCAAATTTATTCTATTTGAAATTCGAATTTCTTTCTATGTTATTCTATTCTGTTTGTTTCTATTATATTCTAGTATATTCTGTTCTTCTATTTTCTATTCTATTTTGTTCTGTTTTACTCTATTATATTCTATTCTTTTATTTTCTGTTATATTCTTTTCTATATATTTTTTTTATTTTTCTATTCTATTCCCATATTTTCTATTCTATTTTATTCTCTTTAGAATTTTTAAAACCGTTTGAATTTGAAAACTATTTGAATTAAAAAATTATTCGAAAACTATTCTAATTCGAATTTCGTGCAAATTTTTTTTTGTTATTTCGGATTCTTTTAAATTCGGTACTAAACGAAAATTTGTCCAAATTTCAATTCGGAACGAAACGATCCGCACATTGTCTAGTTCTGCTTTCACAATGCAAGTCTATCTAGCCAACTCACTGGGGTTCATTCACTTAAATTGGACCTTCACCCCAAACTAGTCTTAGTTTTGCCCTGCTTCCTCCCCCTTCCTCTCTCACATTTGGATTTAATTCAAAGCTTCACAGATGTTTTAGCAATAAAAATAGTGCCTGCAAAGGGCCCATAAATCGCCTCTCCTGTCACTCCAGTGTGGAAGCCCGAGTGCTTTCACACTGGTGCGGTGCGATTGTGGGATGTTAAAAAAAAGTCCTGCAAGCAGCATCTTTGGAGCGGTGGAGGAGCGGTGTATATGTATAAAGTCCCACCCACCCTCGCAGATAATGCACATGCGCAAAACTGCTGCAGGGCTTCGGATCCCAATAGAGCGCACGTGCCGCTTTCCCCTATATCTGAGCATGTGTGACTTCAAAAGATGGCTGTTATGGAAGTTCCAAAACTTTGCAGTGTTTGTGCATGTGCACATGCGCCATAATAATGGAAATGACAGCACCTAAAGTGGCAGCGTAAAACAAAAGGGGACTGAAGTTCATCTTTAAGAAATGAAGATTGTTCACTTCACAAAGGGGGAGATTTACTAAAACTGGAGCGCTCACAGTCTGGTGCAGCTGTGCATGGTAGCCAATCAATTACTAAGCTCAGTTTGTTCAGTGAAGCTTTGGCAATATAACCTGCAAGCTGATTGGTTTCTCTGCAGAAGTGAGCCTAATTTTGCACTCTCCAGCTTTAGTAAATAAACCCCAAAGTGAACATTAACTGCGCTGTGTACACCTCAATTTACCAATCTGCTGGAATATTTATTTTTTTCTTTTAATCTCCTTTGTACATGATTAGATATTCAAAGTGAACACAGGTTCCTATTTTACTATCATTTACTTTTTTATGTAAATGTACACTTTTCAAAGTGAACATTCACATTACTAAATGAACAGCCTTTATACCTTTGGGAAATCAATCTCAATGAAAACAATTCACTCTTCGTATGACTGATATCTTTTCCCAGCTGTTCGCAAGAAGGGAAGAAAAATCGCTTTTAGTGGCTATTCTACAAATCTCTTTATTTAATACAACAAAAATATGGAAGAGCAATCATATAAACATTTTAAAGTTATAAAAAAATGACTTTAAGGTAAATACATCAATATGCAGCGGAAATAAGTGAAATGCTCCTCACTTCCCTTTCCCTTAATGCATTCATGTCATCATAAGGCATACTCTCTCTAATCTTATGGAGCTATGTTAGTCTAGATGAAGAAAGATTGTCTAAAATGTTATATTATTCATTTTTCATTTGGAATCTATTTACAGGGCCTAGTGGTGTTTAATATGTGAGTATGTACTCGGCACATTTTCCCTTGAGGCCCTTGCAATGTGAAAATATTTATGGGGTATTTGTTTTGTGTTTTAGACCTATTTCCAACCTTGCAAAAGTATAAGCATGCAATCCAAAACAAAACTGAATGGGTATGTAAAATTGACAAAAAAGCAACCTTATCCTTCTTTCTCTTGCGACGAAATCGGAGAAGTTCTTTGTGCTGTCTTGACACAAAGTTGACCGCCGCATATTCCAATAATGCAGAAAAGACAAACAGCAGACAAACAGCCATCCAAATATCAATAGCTTTAACATATGACACCTATAGAAATAAGAAAACAGTTAGTAGAAAGATGATGTGGAAGGATGTAATAAAAATATTAAGGGGAAAAACATCTACTATATATTAATGCAAATTATATTGATATTCTCTTAGGGCTCATTCAGACTAGAATGTAGTGCAGGAAAGCCACATTCTGTGCAGGTTCCTTGTGATCTGCTGCAGGTGTAAGTGCAAAGTTAACATCCCAAACGCAGATCACAAATGCAGTGTGTTTGCCCGCACCGGCCATTACCTGACTGCATGGTAAAAAAGTACCATGTGATCCGGTCGCAGTATGTTTCAATAAGTAGTGTATGTACTACTTTTGGTGCGGTGTAGTGAGATTTCACCCCATTCACAATGCATGTAGCTGAAATCGCACTGCACAGAACTGCTTGTGAATCACGCAGGAGCCACACAGCATTCCAGTGTAATTCACATGTTCCCAGACTGAATGGACCCATAAGGGTAACCTCACTTTCATGGGAAAAAAATATAGCAAATAAAAAATGATATTGCATGTACAATTGCTACACGGGCCATGTTGTAATTTAACCACTCGTCTAAGTTATGTTTATAAATGACATGGAAGGCAAGAGGTTAAAAAGCTGCTGTGAGCTTGATGCTGACTTTAGGAACCGGCAAAGGGCTTTCTGATAAAAGTGATGGATGTCTCTAGAGCCTTCTTATCCCAATTATAACAAAGTACGCTGCCCCTATTGGCTGCACTGGGGGCACCTGCGGTGGTTCCCAGGATCTCCCTTTTTCTTCTGGGGAGCCAAGGACTCCATAAAAAACACACCCCATTCAAAAAAATGCAGCGTAGGGTGAGCATGTGTAACATCAATGTGAGGTATCATTGTGAATGTCTGAGTGAGAACAATAATCCTAGTCCATCATTTATGGTTATAGTAGAACTATAGGCAAAACTTTTTTTTTTTTTTTCATTTTGGATAGAATTAAAAACATCAATTTTGCCACTTTTACATGCCGTGTTTATGCACGTTTTGCGGCTTTTGTGTTTAGAAGCGTTTTTGACAGATAACAGATTTTACAGATCAGTAGACCCTCCCAAATGCCTACAATGCAGGAAAGAACTAGAAAGAGAGTCTCTGTTCACTGTACATATTTTATTTTATTCTGCAATGCATTTGTGCAAAAGATTAAAGACACTAGTGTCCAACATTTCTTTTATTCCTGCCATCAGCCAAGAATTTAACACTGAGAGTTAAATGTTAACATTCCATACTATTTTAGGGGTTATCCTACAGCACCTTGAGACGAGGAGTGCTATATTTCTTTAAATTCAATACAGAATTAACAAAAATAAGTAATCTGAAGGTGTAATGTTGCTGTGCTGTCATTAGAAAAGGTCAGGATGATTGAGTATCTTGGCTACAGTACATTCAGGGAAAGTTTAAGATATATGTAACAGTCAATGTTTGTGAAAAACATACGGTATATAAACATGCCGTTTCCTGCAGATATTTGTTGTCAGCTCTAATACAAATGGTGATTAGGATTGAAGTGCAACAATATAAAAAAAATCCAATAAGGAATGGGCATGCACTATAGTGGTTTCAGATCTATTCTATATGTACCCTCACTTACGTATTGAAAACCAGAAGGTCTTAAAAAATAAATAACAAAATAGGCATATTATTCTGCATCAGCTAAACTGGAAGATAAACCATCCAATAAAACAAAACTAATTTATCTATCCAGTACTGCTTTATGACATAAAAGGGTTTAGGGTAAGGATGACATTAGTAGACTTTAACCTTGTTCAGTTTAACATGGTCAAATTTCCTAAAATGTTAAGAATTTGGAGAAGATATATTTTAGATCTCTAGGGCTAGCCAAAGACATTAGAGGATGTCTCCAAAGACATTAGAGGATGTCTGGACCTGCAGACATGATCCTACCACCATCAGGCAAAAATAATAGCAGACACAGAAAAAAACTGAAAGCTTAGCTATTGTCTATGAAACAAGTGTACAGCCCTAAGACTAACGCTGCACTATAACTAAAAACTTGTGAGATGACAAAAAACTAAGCTGCTAGCATCAAAAAGTCCAGTACAGAAACTCCAAACACAGAACGGGTGGAGTGAGTAGCACACTAAGATGCCAGTCTACTGTGGAAAGATTGATTAGGAATGGGCAGCTTTAATCTATTTTCCACAGGTACTTTTGTTTCTTAATACCTTTTTTTTTTTTTATGTTTTGACTTGGTCCTCTAAATGGGGACTCTAATGATCACGTACATGAAGTATGATTTATTTTATTTTTCTAAATGATAGGGAAATTTTTGAAGAAACATTATATTCTCAGGTACAGGTTAACTATAAGATCATGTATAAATCTATTGGTATCAGATTCAGTTCTCTTGTTACTTAGCGATCACTGAGTTTGGACAAACAGATTGCTCTTATTACAGCAAATTGAAGGTTTGCTCCTTCTAATGGCTAATGTACACGTCTCTTTATTTAGTACAAAAACAGAAATAGAAAATAATTACTATGTAAAACTGTAAACATCACATATAAATAACTATCCCATCTATTTTTCCATCTTGTACCAAATTACAGGGTCAGCTCTTGAACAGAAGACAGCACATGAAGTAATATATATATTAACTTCTTCAGATCCGCGCTATAGCTGAGTGACGGCTACAGCGCGGGCCTACTTTGCCGGGAATACGTCAATAGACGTCCTCCCGTGCCCAAGCGGCCTGCGCGCCCCCTGTAGGGTGCACGCGGTATGCTCTGTGATCATCAAGTCTATGAGACTCGGCTGATCACAGATCAGAGTAAGGGGTCTATCCCGACCCCTTACCACGTGATCAGCTGTCAGCCAATGACAGCTGATCGTGTGATGTAAACAGAGCCGGTAATCGGCTATTTTTTCTCCTCGCGCTGATAGCGTGAGGAGAAAAAAAAAGCAGATCACCGGCAGCTCTCAGATAGACATCGGTCCTGATCAAGGAGAGCTGCCGCCAGCTCATCTGTGCCCACCTGTGCCACCTACCAGTGCACAACAGTGCTGCCTATCAGTGCCCACCAGCCCCACCTACCAGTGCCCACAGTGCCACCCATCAGTGCCCACAGTGCCACCTATCAGTGTAACCAGTCAGTGCCTCATCAACAGTGCTGCCAATCAGTGTCACCTACCAGTGCCCATCAATGTCACCTACCAGTGCCCATCAGTGCCACCTATTAGTGCCACCCATCAGTGACCATCAGTGCCATCTATCAGTGGTACCTGTCAGTAACACCTATCAGTGCCCTTCAGTGCCCATCAGTGCCACCCATCAGGGCCCATCAGTGCCGTCTTATCAGTGGCCATCAGTGCCGCCTAATCTTTGCGCATCAGTACCACCTTATCTGTCCCCAACAGTGCCGCCTTATCTGTGCCTATCAGTGCCACCTTATCTGTGCCTATCAGTGCCCATCAGTGCAGCCAATCAGTGTCCACCAGTGCAGCCTATCAGTGCCCACCAGTGCCGCCTCATCAGCGTATATCAATAAAGAAGAAAAATTACCTGTTTGCAAAATGTTATAATAAACAATAAAATATGAATTTTTTTCACAATGTTCCATTTTTTGTTTGTTTAGCAAAAAATATAAACCCCAGATTTGATTAAATACCACCAACATAAAGCTCATTTGTGTGAAAAAAAATGATAAAAATTTCATTTGGGTACAGTATTGTATGACCAAACAATTGTCATTCAAAGTGCGTCAGCGCTGAAAGCTAAAAATTGGTCTGGGCAGGAGGGGGGTTTAAGTGCCCAGTAAGCAAGTGGTCAATGGTCTCCAATGTGTACTACAAATGGATGCCTTGAGTAGCAACACATTCTACAGAAATATTTGATATATGACCAGCAGTTGACTAAAGGAGACACTATTATTCATTCATTCACATTCAATGTAAGTGTCTGTGCATATCTTTTGTTGTTACAAATCTTTTGAAAACAATGTTACGAATACATCTAGGAACACAAAGGCAGATCTGTTGATCCTCCCAGGTAAGTGTCTATTTTATACAGTTGTCTAAAGCTGGCCACGCATGTTAAAATACAATCATATCTGGACATACAATCTACTTTTATCAATGAATGAATGCCTGATTGAATATACATAAAAAATATTGTTTCTGTAGGTCCTCATATTAAGTAGTTGTTATTAGATATAAAGGAGGTGATATAATCAGATTATATTTTGTGTGGCCAGTTTTAAATGGTTGAAAAGGATGAGGTTTCTTTGATTTTCATACAAGCAATTCACTTGTTTAGCAAAGAAAAACCTGATTTCTAAAAGGATAGAGTGATTGCTGACAAAAGCAATACTCTTCTAGCCTCATTTGATAACTTATGATCTCCCCTTCTGATCAATTTTGATGGTTCCAAGACAAAATATGGTAAAATATTTAATCACATTTGTTGCTGTCTGTATGTGTATTCATACTTCATATTGATTTGACAAATTTGATTTAATTAGGTTTACATGCTTATTCTTGCTCGAATAAGTGTATCTCACAGCGTTGCTGCACCAGTCTGAATGATGTGCCTGCCTTCTGTCTACACACATTAAATATGCTTGTATTGTTAGTAAATAATTTACCAAGTTATTTATGTCGCAAACAGCAATAAAACATGCAGTAACAACAAAAAAATGACATTTACATTAGTGAAAAATTTGCGAACATGTTCATATTTTATTTAGGTGTTGTTTTCTGTTGCCAATGAAATTAGCAAAATGTATAATATTGAGATATTACTATGAAAGTCCTGTAATCTATTTAAAGAGGACCCAAACTTTGAAATAAGTGACCAAAAAAGGCAAGCAAAGGAGCTGGAGCATGATCTCCAGCAGAAGGAGGTGGCATATGTGGCTAGCTCTCCTTGCGCCTGTTACGGGGCTTGGCAGCATATCCTGAGGGAGGTGGAGTTGCTCCAGGTTGAATTGATTCGTAACTCTATGCTTTCTACTGCCTAGCAAGTGTTTGAGTATGGGGATAAAAATGACAGGTTACTGGTGTGGTTTGCTAGAGGGCAGATGTCGGTTACCCATATAGATAGGATTAGGGATAGCGACAGTGTTTTGCTTATGTCCCCCAATGACATCAACTGCAGGTTTTTGGGCTATTTCCAATCGCTTTACTCCTCGTGGGTGAACAACACTTTGCCTGATCTCTGTACCTAACTAGATCAGATTGAGTTTCTCACTCTTGACTTTGACACTAGGGACAGACTGGATCATGACATCTCTCTTGAAGATGTGCAAGAGCTCAGCCAGGTATGGTCCCTGAGGCAGATGGGATCCCTGTTGAGTTTTATTTTTTGTGCCAGGACTTTCTGGTGCCTAGGCTCACTTATCTTTTGAATAATATAGAATTTAAACTCATGCTGAATCGTGAAAAAACTGTGAAAAAGAAAACTAAAACAGCTGCCACACACAAAGCGCTACTCACTAGAAAAGTAAAATTATGGAAATGTGATGCTCGCAAATGTTATTAATATGTGTGACTAACTGTGGATAAGTGCAGATGTGAATTAATAAAGCAAAAAACATTTAAATATATATAAAGCAAAAAAACATATAAATAAAGTCCAAATAAATGTGCTGAATGTTCTGATCTGCAATGGAAAAAACTTTTGAAGTGCAATGGACCATAGACGCTTCAGGACTTTTCAGGTGCAGAAACGCAACCCCCACATGTGTCCCCACTCACCAAATGGCGATGACCCCCAGCTTTGCAAACTGGGGGTCACTTCAGGCTTATTTGATGGTATCCAGAGAAGCTCAGGAGTGGTGTTGTGCACATCAGATCAAAGGATTTCTTGTTGGAATTTCTCAGTAGAATCACCAGGCACCAAAAAAGGATAAAAAAATGGAACTAATAGTGAAAAGTACCTTTTGAAAAGGGATTTATTCCATATACAAATTGGTACTTACAAAATAGTTGATAAAAACAGGCATGTAAAGGGATTAGAGATGGATCCGGACGCTGCTCACGGCGTGCGTTCCAGAAGCCAGGAAGTGCGTTCCAGGGAGCAGGAAATGACATCAGTGCCATCGGAAATACGTTGACATGTTTCGCCAACCTACAGGGCGTTATCAAAAGACCTCAAATAGACCTCTTTGATAACGCCCTGTAGGTTTGCAAAACATGTTGATGTATTTCCGTTGGCACTGACGTAATTTCCTGTTCCTTAGAACGCATTTTCTAGCTTCTGGAACGCACACCGTGAGCAGTGTCCGGATCCATCTCTAATCCCTTTACATGCCTGTTTTTATCAACTATTTTGTAAGTACCCATTTGTATATGGAATCAATCCCTTTTCAAATGGTGCTTTTCACTATTAGGTCCATTTTTCTATCCTTTTTTTGGTGCCTGGTGATTCTGCTGAGAAATTCCAGCAAGAAATCCTTTGATCTGATGTGCACAACACCACTCCTGAGCTTCTCTGGATACCATCACATAAGTCTGAAGTGACCCCCAGACTGCAAAGCTGGGGGTCATCGCCATTTGGTGAGTGGGGACACATGTGGGGGTGGCGTTTTTGCACCTGAAAAGTCCTGAAGCGTCTGTGGTCCATTGCACTTCAAAAGTTTTTTTCCATTGCGGATCAGAACATTCAGCACATTTATTTGGACTTTATTTATATGTTTTTTGCTTTATAAATATTTATATGTTTTTTGCTTTATATATTCACATCTGCACTCATCCACACTTAGTCAAACATGTTAATAACATTTGCGAGCGCCACATTTCCATAATTTCACTCCTCTGTTTGGTCAATACTCATCCCTGGATTCCCTGCCAGAGTCTATGTTAGAAGTGGTTATTGTGTTGGTGCCCAACTGGGCAATGATCTTGGAGATTGTGGCTCCTAAAGACCGTTCTCCTTGCTTAATGTTGATGCAAAAATGTTGGCTAAAATTTTTGGCAATCATTTATCAAAGGTTTTTGGAGACCTTGTACAGGTTGACCAGACTGGATTTATGCTTGGGAAGGGCACCGACATAAATATCTGGCCCATACCAACAGTGGCACAAGAGTCATTGCTTCTTTAGATGCTGAGAAGGCGTTTGACTTGAGTAGGAATTCCGCACAAATAATAGGGTCTCTGAGACCCTCCCTTTGTGGTGGGGGACTTGGCAGGGTTGCCCCCTGTCTCCCTCCCTCTTTGCTTTGGCATTGAAGCTCTTAGTCATTTTGATCCAGAGCTCTTAACTTGTTGAGGGGCTGCAGATCCGTTCCTTGCAGGAAAATATCTCTTGTACCTGCACCTGCCACTTTGATAACTGTATTTTTAACCCAAGCATTGTTGTTATATTTTTGGTCTAATAGAACACTAGTCACTTTTTTTTCACATTTCATCGATTGGTTTTGCATCTACTTTATTGAACGTGCTGATTTTAATAAGACACCGCTCATTTTATTCTTTATGGATTATATCTGTATTTATTTAGTTGACTGTGTAGCACAAAGCACTAGTACTTTTAATATTTGTTGAAATATACACCCACCACAATCAAAGACCAGCGCCACACCCACTATCCCTCTAATTCTTTCAGGAAAATATCTCACGCTATGCCAATCATGGCCTTCTATACTTACATGATGCAGATGCCTCCCTGCGGGCAACGCTGTCTGTTTTTGGCAAATTTGGTCAGTTCTCTGGTATCGGGAACAACTGGTCAAAGTCTCTTGACCCCCAGGCATGGGAGACTGAGGCCCTTACTCCATTGAAGTGGGTTGATGAGTTTAGGTACCAAGGTATGCAGATTAAAAGGGAGCATGCAAGTTTCTATAGTCTTAATTTACCACCGTTGCTTTTACAACTGCAGGATAAATGCTTTTCTTGGGGTACTCTTCCTTTGCACTTGATGGTACGTAATAATCTCCCAAAAATAATTTCTCTTCCTTAATTTAATTATGTATTTTATAACTGTCCCATTTGGGTACCTGGCTCCTTTTTCAAGGAAGTGGATCGCCGTGCTGGCTCCTCCTGGGGGGGGGAGCTCTCCTGCACCTAGCAAAATTCACTCTGTATCTGACTGTGCAATATGGAGGGCTAGCATTACCTAACTACTTGGAATACTACCGGGAGGCTATTCTTGAGTGAATGTGCAGTTTTTTTGGAGGCTGCCCTGTTGGATTCACTTCAGGAGCTCAGTAACCTGGTATATCAGGGTCCCAAGGCTTATGCTGACCTCCAGGATGACCCTCCGGATTTGGGCCTCAGCCAGGAGGCGTTTCCTGACACCTGATTTTCGGTCCCCATATCAATCGCTATGGGTAAACCCCTCTCTACCTCATTTTAGACTGCTACCCAACCCCAAGTTGTGGGCTCGGTTTGGTATAAGGATGCTCTGGGATATTATGCTGGCTGGCACCTTGCTATCCTTTCGTGATCTGACTGCTAAGTTTGGCTTACCTAAATAGATTTAGTTCCATTATTTCTAACTCTGCCATGAAGTTAGTTCACAATTTCCTTGCTCTCTCAGTTAAGCGATGGACCCTATTGAATACCTACTTTAACAGGGACCCTTATACAAGCCCCTCTTTTCTCACTATTTAGCTCTTCTTAGTGAGGAGTGCCCTAAAATTGATAAACTGTGGGAGCAGTGGAGGGCTGATATGATGACCTTGAACAGGGAGGACTGGGAAGACTGTTTGAAGGCAGCTCAAGACTTGTCATCTCCTCTAGGGATACATTGATACGGACGAAATTCCTTCATGGAGTATACTACACTCCCTAGAGGTTGCACAGAATTTACCCTCAATGATCTACTGACTGCCCACAGTGTGAGACAGCTATTGGAACATATTTTTACATAGTCTGCAGTTGTCCTAGGATGTCACAGTTTTGTACAGAGGTTTTTGACATTATTAATGTTCATCTGTCCCTCTCAATTTCTCTAGAATTGGCATTTTTGGGCATACACAATGACATGCAGAGGTGTAGATGTACTAGGTTGTTGATATCTTATTTGATGTATTATGCCAAAAAAGGAGATCTTATGTAAGTGGATTGCTCCCTATATGAACTCGTGGGAGACTTTAATTAATGCTGTAATGCCTATGTGCAAATTTACGTATATCATTAAATAGTGTCCTAAGAAGTATGAAAAAATTTGGCAGCCATGGACGGCCCATTGATTCTCTTCACCTTCCCTTTTAGAAGGTCTGACCATGGCCACCATCTATACTCCCCTGACTTGATTCTTGGGGTTTATGTTATCTTACTCTTTTGTGCCTACTTTGTAATTCTTGTGTATGTCTTTTTTTGCATAAGCGGTCTTGTACTAAGCTCTTTTGTGATTGCCCTTATTGTGACTCTGTCTACCACTGTGTATTTTACTTTGATTGTATCATGCCCATGTTTCTATAAAGAACATTCTGGTTGGTAAAAAATGTGTGTAAAATTGGTATGGGGTTACTTAGAGGTAGTTTTAAAACAAAAATAAGTTTTTATGAATTGAAAGCTGTAATGTACCCACATTTTAAATGATCCTTAAGGTACATAAAAATTCGACCAAGCCTCTGGGATGCCCACTTTTTTCAGGAATAGGGGAATCAATTCGAAAAAACTGGTAAATTCTTGGACTCCAACTTTTATTAGTAAGAATAAAATCATACATTCAAGACTCCAAGCATGTTTTTATGAAATTACAAGAGGTAACTATTGAATGGGGTGTTTTTATTGGTGGTTTTAGAAGTGGAGTCAATGTATACCTTAACTCCCACCAGATTGGGCTGTAGAGCTTGGTTTGTGTGACCCTTTAGGATAATGCTTTAGGGAGTGCTACTTAAAGTGCTCCTGCTGCTATGTCTGAGCCAAAAAAAGGGGGGAAGGATCACTGCTCTTCTGCACAGCGCTGGATTAAGATTGGGCCCAGTTAAGTATAGGGAGGGAGGGGGCTGTTGGGTATTCTGTGGCACAGAAGGTTTTTACCCTAATGCAGAGAAAAAAACCTTAATCCATTAGAACCACTTTATTTATCAGTGTTTTTTAGTTTTTGCCATCTGTTTGCCAATTTCTGCATGAATCCTTACTGAGAAAACCTCTAGGCAATACAGTTACAACAAACCAAAATACTCAGCAGAAAACTTTTTTACACCAAATTTAAATGATAAAATTACACATAAAACAAGCAGAATGAAAGAGACAACCAAAATATATAGAGGGAAGTTTATCAAAACTGGATCATCCGGATTGCGCATGGGGAATCAGCCTCCATCTTTGTTTTTCAAACTTTAACTGAACAAGCTGATTGGTTGCCATAAACAGCTGCTCCAGCTTCTGTATGCTCTAGTTTTGATAAATTCCCCCCATAAGGTATAATTCATTGTAAGAAATAATAACCATTTAGTCAATAGTTGTTCATTAAGAGAAATCAATTTTTACACTGTGTACATAAACAAAATGTACTGTGTAAAAACAATACTTGCAAGACTACACAATTCAGTCAAGGTAATACCTCCCCCTCTATTATTTACACAAATTCTATATCATCTAAAAACACACACACAAAAAGAAAATATATAGAATCACACAATGGAAGTTGCAGGTAGGCAGAATATCATACTTTCTTTTACTGGATAAAAGGAACCTATGCCTAATAGCCCCCCTCCTTGTCCTCCTCGCATTAAGTAGATCACTTTATATATGTCCTAATTTGGGCACAGGAGTTAGGGCAACCTCTGTGCATCCACTCTTCTCCAAACATGGGAAGCTTTTCTTATTACGGCATTCACGGAATGACCACCTACCCATATGTCTGCAAGGAAAGACCCTTTACATTAGAGCTTATAGAAACTACAACATGGCTTTATCAAACCCCCCTTCCCCTGGTTCGACGAAGGCTGCAGCTTATCACAGGGTCATCTTCCAGTCTCAGTTATGTAATATATGTAATATAAGGTATACTTCATATGAAAAGGAGCAAGGGGAGGCTGTTAGATTTAAGATGTTTACCATCAATATGACTTATGCTTTATCTTTTTAATTCTGAACTCTGGGCAAAAAGCTAAATACACAAATGAAATATACAGATAGAAGCTATTTTAACTGTCAAAGGATTTGTATTTCTTTCCATGCAGTCCTTTGATTTACATACAGTTGTGTGAAAAAGCATTTGCCCCCTTTCTGATTTTTTATTTTTTTGCATATTTGTTACACTTAAATGGCTCAGATCATCAAACAAATTTTATTAGTACACAAAGATAATCCGAGTAAATACACAATGCAGTTTTTAAATTATGATTTCATTTATTAAGGCAAAAAAGCTGTCCAAACCTGCCTGGCTTTATGTGAAAATGTAATTGCCCCCTAAACCTAATAACTGGTTGTGCCGACTTTGACGGCAACAACTGCAATCAAGCGTTTGCGATAAGTGGCAATGAGTCTTTCACATTGCTGTGGAGCAATTTTGGCCCACTCTTCTTTGCAGAATTGTTTTAATTAAAACACACTGGAGGGCTTTCCAGCATCAACGGCCTGTGTAAGGTCATGATACAGCCTCTCAATTGGATGCTGGGCTTTTATTAGGCCTGCAGTTCTTTAGATGTTGTTCTGGGTTTTTTTTTATGACCTCCTGGATGAGTCGTCGTCATGCTCTTGGAGTAATTTTTGTAGGCCGGCCACTCCTGGGAAGGTTCACCACCATTCCAAGTTATCTCCATTTGTGGATAATGGTTCTCCCTGTGGTTTATTGGAGTTCCAAAGCCTTATAAATGTCTTTGAAACCCTTCCTAGACTGATACACGTGCATTACTTTGTTTCTAATCTGTTCTTGAATGTTTTAGCTTGTGGCATGATGAGTGGCTTTTTTTTATCTGTTAGCATGCTTCACTTTGTCAGACAGCTTCTATGTATGTGATTTCTTGATTCAACTGGTCTGGCAGTAATCAGGCTTGGGTGTGGCAAGTGAAATTTAACTCAGCTTTCCAAAAAATTGTGGTTAATCACAGTTCATTCATGATTCAGTATGGGAGGGGGCAATTACTTTTTCACATAGGGCCAGGAAGGTTTGAACAGCTTTTTTCCCTTAATAAATTAAATAATATTTTAAAAACTGCATCTTGGATTTACTCGGGTTATCTTTGTGTAATATTAAAATGTGTTTGATTGTTTCAATTCTTTTATTTTTGAGAAATATGAAAAAAAAAATAAAATCAGGAAGGGGGCAAATACTTTTTCACACAACTGTAGCTCTACCGCACAACTCTGTCTAGCTGGGGTTGATCATTTCTGATACAGTTTAACTTACAGTTCTCCTCCCCACCCCATCATATGATTAGACAATTATTCTCTCTCCTACTATCAGAATGTTTCTTGCACTGCAGCAAATGTGATTTGATTCTTGAGCTGCTTTTTGATGTTGGCACTAACAGTACTTGAATAAAATAATATATACTTTGTTGATGAACACAATTACAAGGCTTCATTATTTGCATCTTTAGCCTCTGCCTGAAGTTCTGCTCTTAAAAAAAGGAAAAAAATACATTTCATATCAAGTCTACATATGCATTTCAAACCTGACTAACTTCTACAAAGATCCCTAAGCATGTCCAGAGTTATATTACTGGGGAAAGTGCTTTGCTAAGGGCATTGCCAAAAGTGACTTTTTTGTTCCGTCAGTTACTAGAAACAGTGCTAGCAACATCCTGAACAAAATGATTATGGTAAAGAAATAGAAAATGAAATTGTGAGCTGTTTTTCTGGGATACCACATCCCACCATTAAATCACTATAGATTTAAATCTTAGAACCAGCAATATAATTGTTCCATTTTTCAATTCCATTTTTTTAGTATTTGGAACCATTATTAGCATCTTAGATTTTTTTTAAATATTATTTTCCTATAAAACATACATGTGCATGGGAATTGTTTGCAATGAGCAGTGTTTGGCAGGCATGATTGGAACAGAATGGGTCGGTTAGTGTAACCTGTCCACTCATTTTTCAATGGCAACAGCACAGGTGGACACAAAGGTCACACTACTACAGCAAATCAACATCTACAGTGGATATAAAAAGTCTACACACCCCTGGTAAAATGTCAGCTTTCTGTGATGTAAAAAAAGAGACAAAGATAAATCATTTCACAACTTTTTCCACCTTTAGGCTGGGTTCACACCTATGTGAATTCACATAGCAGGAGAATGTGACCGGCTCCCTATGGAGCCGGTTCACATATCTCCGGGGCAGTGCACATCTTTGGCTCCGCTTCAGGGCCGCATTTAGGCAAAAATTTGGCCCTGGTGCGTCCCTGAACCAGAGAATGGAGACGCACATCGTTCCTGTGCAATCCGCAGCTGGTTCCAGTGTGAAGTGAGCCTTAATGTGACCTATAAATGGTACAACTCAATTGAAAAATAAACTGAAATCTTTTAGGGGGGAGTAAAAATAAAAAAAACTAAAATAATGTGGTTGCATAAGTGTGCACACCCTCTTATAACTGGGGATGTAGCTGTGTTCAGAATTAAGCAATCACATTCAAACTCATGTTAAATAGGAGTCAGTACACACCTGCCATCATTTAAAGTGCCTCTGATTAACCCCAAATAAAGTTCAGCTGTTCTAGTAGGCCTTTCCTGACATTTACTTAGTTGCATCCTACAGCAAAAGCCATGGTCCGCTGAGAGCTTCCAAAGCATCAGAGGGATCTCATTGTTAAAAGGTATCAGTCAGGAGAAGGGTACAAAAGAATTTCCAAGGCATTAGATATACCATGGAACAAAGTGAAGACAGTCATCATCAAGTGGAGAAAATATGGCACAACAGTGACATTACTAAGAAGTGGACGTCCCTCCAAAATTCATGAAAAGACAAGTAGAAAACTGGTCAGGGAGGCTGCCAAGAGGCCTACAGCAACATTAAAGCAGCTGCAGGAATATTTGGCAAGTACTGGCTGCGTGGTATATGTAACAAAAATCTCCTGTATTCTTCATATGTCTGGGCTATGGGGTAGAGTGGCAAAGCGGAAGCCTTTTCTAACCAAAAAAAAAATCCAAGCCTGGCTAAAGTTTGCAAAAACACATCTGAAGTCTCCCAAAAGCATGTTGGAAAATGTGTTATGGTCTGATGAAACCAAGGTTGAACTTTTTAGCCATAATTTCAAAACACATGTTTGGCGCAAAAACAACACTGCACATCACCAAAAGAATACCATACCCACTGTGAAGCATGGTGGTGGCAGCATCATGCTTTGGGGCTGTTTTCTTCAGCTGGAACAGGGGCTTTGTCAAGGTAGAGAGAATTATGAACAGTTCCAAATATCAATCAATATTGTCACAAAACCTTCAGGTTTCTGCTAGAAAGCTGAACATGAAGAGGAACTTCATCTTTCAGGATGACAAAAACCCAAAGCATACATCCAAATAAACAAAGGAATGGCTTCACCAGAAGAAGATTAAAGTTTTGGAATGGCCCAGCCAGAGCCCAGACCTGAATCTGAATGAAAATCTGTAGGGTGATCTGAAGAGGGCTGTGCAGAGGAGATGCCCTTGCAATATGACAGATTTGGAATGTTTTTGCAAAGAGTGGGCAAATATTGCCAAGTCAAGATGTGCCATGCTGATAGACTCATACCCAAAAAGACTGAGTGATGTAATAAAATCAAAAGGTGCTTCAACAAAGTATTAGTTTAGGGGCGTGCACACTTATTCAACCATGTTATTATTTTTATTTACTTCCCTCCACCTAAAAGATTTCAGTTTTTTGTTCAAATGAGTTGTACAGTTTATAGGTCACATTAAAGGTGGAAAAAGTTCTGAAATGATTTATCTTTGTCTCATTTTTTTACATCACAGAAACCTGACATTTTAACAGGGGTGTGTAGACTTTTTATATCCATGTATCTCTGACTTTGAAGTAGGCAGGGAGGCTAATGATGTAAAAAAAATGAACAAACTGTCAGAGATGTGTACTGCATCCTGAAAACTATCAGCAGAAAAAATATAAAAAATTAAATAAAGTTCCGCAGCTTAATCTTTCACCTGCTGGTAGCAGACGAAACCAGTTGTCTCCTTGCTGTGTTTGTCACCTCAGCTTGACAGTTTTGATAGTAAAACTGAAAGAGAGATTTATTACAGAGGAGTGAGACAGTCCAGCAGATCTTCTCAAAAAAATAAAAAAAAACACATTTTATTTCATTACCAGGGATGGATTTCAATCAATGGAACCCAGAGGCACACACCTTTTGAAGCTCAAAGCAAAACAGTTACTAGGATCACCTTTCTACAAAGAAGAATTTTTTACTTTACTGATCCTAACCCAGTTCAGAATATTATGAAAATGTGTAAATAACCTTGTAAGAGGTGACTGTATTTCAACTGATGATTCCCCTACCTTGTGGAGCTAAGTTTACTTTTAATTACATGATCATGTACAGGTAAACTTAAAAAGAAGAAATTTGCCTTCAACATGATTTATGCAAATAAAGTCAAAACCGCTTCTCTTTCAGAAAATCAGCCATATGACTCTCTTATACTCATTATAGCATGTTTGTTCTGTACCTCACAAGATATATTTGGACTAGTCCACCTTTAAACAGAACTAACCCAGATGGAACAAGGAACTCTGACATATTTTACTGTTGTTTCAAATGTAGTGTGCATGTGTACCTTAGACTGACTTGCTTACCTTTGGAAGGGAGGCTCGGGATCCAGAGCTCTGTGTTGTCATAGTAAGTACTGTTGTTATACCAAGAGCAACTCTAGCTGGAGCAGCATCCATATTGATCCAAAAGGATACCCATGATAAAATAACAATCAATAGACTGGGAATGTACATCTGAATCAGGTAATACCCCATCTGCCTCTCTAGATGGAATCGAACTTCAATGCATGTAAACTTTCCTTGGTGAAGATAAGAATTAAAAAGATGAAAAAGGAAAAAAATTACATTTAGAATACCCATTGAAAAAAAGCATATCGTTTATCCATTTAAAATATCAGTAATGGTAAAAGACTATCCATTATATTTTCTCCATAAAGCCCATCTCTGTGATTGACTTTACTAAATAATAAAATTGGCCTCCTAGTCTGTACCAGTATGACAATGTGGTTTGGGCTGCACTCGCTCTATCTGTCTCTCTCTCAGTCTCATCAAGACCAGGGAGAAATAACATAAAGACAGATGGCACGTCTGTGCTGTGAATTCATATGAATGTGGACTTTTGGCACATTTAGCAAAGGTGATCAGTAAAGCATATATAAATCCAAGAACAGCATTCAATATATTATAGCTTATAAATTCTTGTATGGTGGCTTCATTAGTTCTCTTTTTTTGGCTATTTTTTTTATTTTCACCTAGTGATCCTCCCAGTAAGCCTGTTATTTTTCATTTTCTGTTAACAGAAAAAGCTGTCTAGCAATAATGACAATTAGGGGGTTGAGACAAACCATTTGACATAGGCAGAGGCACTTACAATGGTCAGCTTTCTATCATTTTCTGTCTACCTTTATCACAAAGAAGAAAATAGGCTTTAATTTGTTAGTCACTTATGTAAAGTCCATCTGAATCTACTAGTCCAACTGACACTATCCATCTCCAGGCAATGCTGCTGTCCAGGAGGGTCTCCATTGCTCATCCATAGATAGAGGAGCTACCCTAATGCCGCGTACACACGATCAGAATTTCGGCCCACAAAAGACAGATGAGAGTTTTTCGTTGGAAAATGCGACCGTGTGTATGCTCCATCGGTCTTTTGCTGGTGGAATTCCAGCCAGCAAAAGATTGAGAGCATGCTCTCAATTTTTTGGTCAGGAAAAGTTTCTATCCGTCTATGGCAATTCCTACCTGCAAAATCCCTACGCATGCTCGGAAACAATTCAACGCATACTCAGAAGCATTAAACTTAATTTTCTCGGCTCGTCGTAGTGTTGTACGTCACCACGTTCTTGACGGTCGTAATTTCTGTGAACTTTTGCATGACTGTGTGTATGCAAGGTAAACTTGAGCGGAATCCTGTCGAAAAAGCCGTCATATCTTTTTCCGACAAGAAATCCGCTTGTGTGTACATGGCATAAGACAAGACATGTGCTACCAATAGGATCACCTGGTGGAAATAAGTCTAGTAAAAAAAAGCATTTTACTTCTGTCTATACTGTTGTTGAAGTGTTCCCCTCACTTAATGTCTGGTAAAACTTTGATAGCAGGGCAGGACTTGGGGGAAAATCTCCAGAGCCACAGATAGCAGTAAAAACCTGACAGTGGTTCTACTTCTTCCCCATTCTATCCTAAACAAATAAAAATGGTTTGCCCAGACACACACTTTAAGAATAATTACACTATTTGCCCACTTAATACTGCCAAGTGCCACAAAAAAAGGTCTTTGGAGACCACGTGAAAAAGTTGCTATGGGGATTTTATTTTTTTTTTCGTTTTAGGTTTTTGTTTGTTTTTTTGCAGTTTTCTATAATAATATCAGTTTGAATTTCATACGATATAGTTCCTAAAGAAAAGTGAATGCAACAAAACTAACCAATTAAAGACAGCCTGAAAAAGATTACAGAAAATCCCATTTTCATTTAATCAGTTGCCGACCGTCGCATGCCGATATACGTTGGCAGAATGGCAGCGGTGGGCAAATGGGTGTACCTGTATGTCCCCTTTAAGAGTTGGGGATAGAAGGCACGCGCCCGCCGCATACAGTGTGACCGTGCCCGCGGGACTGGTGGACTCGATGTCCGCTGGTCTCCCAGCAATCGTGTCACGGAGCCTCAGAACGGGGAAGTGTAAACAAGGCATTTGTTTACAAATGCTCTCTGTCATCGAGAGCAGTGATTGCTGTCATATGACTTGAAGCCCATCCCCCCACAGTTAGAATCACTCCCTAGGACACACTTAACCCCTTCATAGCCCTCTAGTGGTTAACCCCTTCACTGCCAGTGTCATTTACGCAGTAATCAATGCTTTTTTATAGCACTGATCACTGTATAAATGACAACGGTCCCAAAATAGTGTAAAAAATGTCCAATGTGTCCACCATAATGTCGCAGTCCCAATAAAAATTGCAGATCGCCGCCATTACTAATAAAAAAAAATAATAATAATAAAAATGCCATAAAACTATCCCCTATTTTGTAGACGCTATAACTTTTGCGCAAACCAATTAATATACGCTTATTGCGATTTTTCTTTACCAAAAATATGTAGAAGAATGCATATCGGCCTAAACTGAGGAAAAAAATAGTTTTTTTTATATATTTTTGGGGATATTTATTTTAGCAAAAAGTAAAAAATAATGTGTTTTTTTCAAAATTGTCGCCCTTTTTTTGTTTATAGAGCAAAAAATAAAAACCGCAGAGGTGATAAAATACCACCAAAGGAAAGCTTTTTTGAGGACGTCAGTTTTGTTTGGGTGCAACGTCGCACGACCGCGCAATTGTAAGTTAAAGCGACGCAGTGCTGAATCGCAAAAAAAGTGCTCTGGTAAGGAAGGGGGTAAAATCATCCGGGGCTGAAGCGGTTAAGGAATGCCACCATTTTGTTGGTGAATTTTCAGACTTTTGAGCATGGACTGCCCAGAAAATCCTTTTGTTAGGAAATTATCCACACAATTTGTACCCAGTCACTATTGTCCATGTCTCCACAAGCATTGCATGTGCATAATAAATATTTTAGGGATATTTTTGGGCTGTTTTCCTTGCTTTTTCAGCACACTGAAGTAACAGCATATACACAGAATTTTTTTAGTATGTCAGAAAGAATGACTTTAAAATACTGCTCTGGGCAGTATAATCTGTTCAGCAAGCCATGCTAGCTGGGTAATGGATGTAGCCCAGGTTGCATAAGTATCTGTTCATGTAACATCTTAGTGAGTGTAACATTAACTTATGTCAAGGAACATCTGTACCTGATAACCTGTAAAAAGAAATGAAGTGAAGAATAACTTGCTTTGCATACCTGTATTATAATGCTTAGTACAGTAACGTAAATCTTTCTCTTCTTTTAGAACAAACTGTGGAAGAGTAAGCCCATCAGCCAGCTGCACAGGTGCATTTTCTTGCCACTCAAAAATGAGATCATTCATTGTGTACCCAACTGGAAGACACATAATCATCACTTAGAGATAAGCATGTAATATAATGGTTCTACAAAGATAAATTAAACAATAACAATAAATGATACCATCTACATTGAAAGTAAATTCCTCATAGAAGTGTAATAGTTTGACTTCATAAATGCATTCAAATAGAAAACAAGTTTAGTCTTATTATTAATGATAGTGGAGTGTTATCTGTGACAGATTTTCAGGTTCCTTGGACAATGTCTTGGAATTATGTACATGACTTCATAGAAATTACTTTGATATTCAATAGTATGGTGTGTATTCAATTGAAAACAGCTGTGGGTAATACTGATTATCATTTGAAGCATGTCAACTGTTGCCAGAAGAAACATCCCAAAATCAAAGACATTAATCTGACAAGAAACAACTGCTATGTCAAAATCTGTTCCACCAAAGTGAATGTGATCATTTAAGATACACAGTTAATTATACAGGTTTCTCTGTTAAAATTTGATATGAAACAACTTTATTAAACTACAATAATACTATTTTATGTTGTATTCAAAAGTTGTATGAATTTGTTTTTTAAATTTTATTATATCAAAAGCTTTACTCTATCAATTCTTTTTTTTTTTTTCGACAGAGAGGTCTAAAATGTGTTTACTTCTGTCTGTGACCCTTTTGGGGAACTTTTCTTTTGTTTCCTGTTTCATAAAATAAATGTGAGGTGGGAGTTGTGGTTTACACTAGGACAGGAAAGTTCAGACAGCAATACAAACATTTTCAGGAGTTTAAACACTTCCTAACTCTACTAAAAATGTGTTTCTGTCTATGTTACTATTGAAGAGCCTTGGATAGGAAGTGAGGGGAAATAAAGCCAACAGGGACACAGATTGCAATAATAACTGGCAGAAGTTCTAACATTTTTAATCTCAATCCAAAGTAAAATAAACATCAGCTTAAGATGTATTTAGATGACCTATTTTGCACACTTTACCATTCACTTATCTTTAACTATTCAAAATGTTCTCTGTCTTTTGTTACGACACAGAGCTGCTCTCCGTGATATATAATTCCTACACAGGTTAAATTGAGTACTGTCCATGATACTTTTTTTATTTGCACTAACATATAATTTTTCATGGACGAGCTTTCAGGGTGTGTCCTCTTCTTCGAGGTCCAAGCAGTACTGATTCACAAAAGTTTTAGCAGAAGGTAAAATGTTAAAACAAAACAAAAATGAAACAAAAAAAGAAAAAAAAAACCCTGAGGAAAAGGAGAAAGAAAAACAAACACACACAGATCAATGTGTATGGCAATGGTAATAAAGCTATCAGCAAGTGAGATAAGACAGAGGGAAAGTTATAGACTAGAGGGGGGGGGGATGATAGTCACAGAGGGTGTCATAAAACTTTAGTATAGTGGGTGAGGAAACCAATATCTAAATTTAGGCCATTGTTTTTTGTGTCAAAAAGAAGTATCATTCTTAGTTCAAACATTTTCCTTTCCTGGATAGTTCTGAAATTCCCTTTAAGACCTAAAACATTGAGATCTTCTATAGTGTGGTCCGGTTGTGAGGAGTGATGTCCCACAGGTGTGCAGAAACTGTCTTCCTTATGTTCCTTGATGGTATGTCTGTGCAAATTCATCCTCATTTGTAACTTCTGTCCTGTTTCACCAACATAAGATCCTTTGCTACACCTGTTGCATTGGATGAGGTACACCACATTACTGGAGGTACAGCTGTATGATCCCGTGATATTGAAGGTCCCATTTGTGTGTGTGACACTTTTGGATAGATTGATCTGGTTGCACAGTTTGCAGCGTTTTTTATTGCAGGGTTTACACACTACACAGGTTAACAATGGTCTTTTCATGTCAGCTCCTTGCTGTATGCTAGGACTGGTTCACACTAAGCTGATGCTGCTGCTCTATTGCATGTTTCCGTGTGTTTTTGTTTTGCTGTGGTATTGAAGGATCCCATTCAATGTGCTTGAATGGTTCCATGCAAAACTTTTCTCAAGCAGCTCAACAGTGTGAACAAGTCCTATTGAAGAAAAAAATATGGCTGATTTACTAAAGGTGTAGAGACTGTTCACTTAGGTAAGTGAATGTTACTGAGTTTAGTAAATGAAGTGAAGCTGTATTCACTTTAATCAGCCAATCAAGTGCTTCCAACAATCCTGTTAACTTTGTCAATGATTGGGTATTCAATGTGAATGCAGGTTAAACTTATTTACTAACATTCACTTTGTGGGTGAACAGCCTTCACTCCTTTAGTAACTCAACATCATATTTTTTGTTCATACATTTTGCCAAACAGAAGACCCAAAACATAAAGCAGGATATTTCAAAGCATAACTGTTTAATAAATGGGCAAATACATTTATATTTCACTATCTAGGAATTTACAGACATAATGCAGGATAATTAAGGTTGTGTATAGAGTCTGTGTCTAATGTATACTTTTTGTGACTGTCCCCCGGTTTCTGAAGTTAACCAACTAATTTACTCTTTGTACTAGATTGGCTTATGAAATAAATTGGCCATTATTATTAAGGGACAGAATGAAGTTAACTTATTAATGTAACTTCCATACTTAATTAAACTATGATAGCATGATGAGCCAGGGATTTATCCAATTACCGTAAGTGTCAGAAAGGATTTTTTCCCTCTGAAGACACAGTGGACTAGTGTTTTTAAAGATGTAACAAAAATGTCTTATTACAAAAGTTGAACTAAATTATTACATGTACTTTTACAAGATATGTTATCATAAAATAATAAATTACAATTTAAATTTAGAAAACTATTATCCGTCAATGTATTCTCTTTTAAAAATATTATTAGTGCTAAAAAATTATGAAAATAATAACAACAAAAATATGTTACAGTAGACCTTGATTACATATGTCATTTTTAAAATTACTTTATTTAAAGTACATTACCAAAAGTATTGGTACGCCTGCCTTTACACGCACATAAACTTTATTGGCATCCCAGTCTTCGTCCGTAGGGTTCAATATTGAGTTGGCCCATCCTTTGCAGCTATAACAGCTTCAACTATTCTGTGAAGGCTGTCCACAAGGTTTAGGAGTGTGTCTATGGGAATGTTTGACTTGACTGGCCTGCACAGAATCCTGACCTCAACCTGATAGAACACCTTTGGGATGAATTAGAGCGGAGACTGAGAGCCAGGCCTTCTTGTCCACATCAGTTCTTAACCCTACAAATGCATTTGTGAAAGAATGGCCTGGGATGCCATTAAAGTTTGTGTGCGTGTAAAGGCAGGTGTCCCAATACTTTTGGTATTATAGTGTATATGTGAACCCTCACCTTGTAAAACAACCCATTCAGTTTAAAATGTTATCCACTTCAGCTCCAGAGGATTTTACCCCTTCATGACCAGGCCATTTTTTGCTATTCAGCACTGCACTACTTTAACTGGTAATTGCACGGTCATGCAATGCTGTACCGAAACAAAATTTAGAATTTTTTTCCATACATTTTTGGCATTTGATCACCACTGGGTTTTTATTTTTTGCACTATAAACAAAAAAGGCCTACATTTCTGAAAAAATTTTTTTTTTTTTTTACTTTCTGATATAAAATATATCCATATTAAAAAATAGAGTTTCTTCATAAATTTAGTCCAAAATGTATTCTACTACATGTCCTTGGTAAAATAAATATGTGTATATTGATTGGTTTGCATGGAAGTTATAACATCTACAAATTATGGTATATATGCAGATCTTTTTTTATACTAGTACTGGAGGTGATCAGCGACTTATAATGGGACTTCAATAGTGTGGCAGGCAATCTGACACTAATTGACGCTGGAGGGGAAGTTACTAACTGACACTAACATAACCAGTGACACTAATACAGTGATCAGTGCTAATAATATACATTGTCACTGTACTAATGACACTGGCTGTGAACGGGTTAACATTTAGGGCAATCAAGGGGTTAACTGTGTGCTTAACAATGTTTAGTGTGTGTACTATGTGCTGTTTTACTAAGCAATGTGCCTTCTTTACTCCCTGCTCTGCATCACTGCTGTCTGTAGACACAACCCAGGTTTATCAACACAGGGCTTGCTTCTTTTATTCACTCGGCCAAACAGCGGATTCCGGCCATAAATCATTGGCTAGGATCCGCTGATTGGCTTGTGCTGTAGCGAATGACAGCACGGCCAGAGTGGGTGGAAATGCAAATCACGTATATTTACGTGATTCTGCACAGCTGAACTGCCCTGTAGCAGTAAAGCTACAGGAGGCAGTCAGTAAGTGATAAATAAAGAAATGCAAGGTGTATAATAATTGATCACATTACCTCTGTTCTCAGCTGCCGTGTGGCTCATGATATAATCATAAATTCAGAAGTAGGACCAGAATGTCAGAAAGGAAGTAAAGCCTAGGTGTTCTATTTCTGTTTCTAAAATTTCCTCTGTTGAGGAAGTCTTTTCTACCGGGTGTGCATATGTTCCTATCAGTTTTCAAGTGGATCATTGTAATATCTGGAGATAAATACGAATTGTTATTAAGAGGAGTCATGGGGCCCAGAGAAGTGGTCATCTGTAGCTGCTCTCTATTGTGGTCTAGAGTTGGAGCTAGAGAGCAGGATGTCTTGGGAGGACTGAAGAGGTAAAATTGGGTGATATATTGATTCAAGACTGGTGATCTAGCTTGGGGCAGAGTTGTAAATTGCTTTGTATGTTGTTGTTTATATTTAGAATTTTATTCATTGAGCAATTGGAAGCCAGTGGAGGGATTGGCAGAAAGGGGTGTCAGACACTGAGAAGTTGGTAGGGTGGATAAGTCTGGCAGCAGCATTCATGATAGACTGAAAAGGGGATAACCTATGTAGAGGTAGGCCTATGAGGAGGTAGTTGCAATAGTAAAGGAGAGAGATAATAAGGAAATTAAATAGTTAATTTTTAGTGGTTTTATCAGTTAAAAAAGGGCATGTTTTGAAGATGTTATGGGGGTAAAGTCTACAAGATTTGGACAGTGATTGGATTTGGGAATGAAAGGACAGGAAAGAGTCCCGGATTACACCTTGTACCCTGGATTGAGAGAAGGAACTGATAGTTATATTATTGATCGTGATGGAGAAGTCAGGGGAGGGAGCATGGACGGGAGGGAATATTATTAGTTACGTTTTGGAAAGATTGAGTTTAAAGAAGGGGTTTAACATCCAAACTCATATATCAGTTAATAAGTTAGCAATGCGAGAGGAAACTGAAGGGGTGAGGTGGAGAGTAGAGAGATAGATTTGGGTGTCATAAGCATAGAGATGGTATTGGAAGCTGTGCGAGTTTCTCAAGTGACCAAGGGAAGATGTGTAACTGGAGAAGAGGAGGGGGTCAGAGGACAGAAACTTGCGGGGTCCCTTCAGAAAGAGTGAGTGGAGATGAGGAGACAGAGTTGTAGGCAAAACTGAAGGAACGTTGTGATAGGTAGGTGAACCAGGAAAGAGCAAAGTCTTGGAGGCCAAAAAAGTGGAGTTTTTTGAGGAAGATGGGATGGTCAACAGTATGAAAGGCAGAAGAAATACCTAGTAGCATGAGTATGGAGTAGTGGCCATTGGATTTATCAGTTAGTAAAATTGTTCTTGAGTTTCAGTAAGGCAGTTTCTTTGAAATGTAGAGACAAAAGCCAGACTGTAAGGGGTCAAGAAAGTTGTTGTCAGTGAGGTAGGAGCTCAGACAGTTGTAAACTAGGAGTTCTAAAAGTAACTGGGTAAATAGGAGCAAGGAGGTGGGTCTTAAGTTGTTCAGGTGGGTGGGGTCCAGTGAGAGCTTTTTAGGTATGGGGGTGATAAGTGCATGCTTTAGAGGGGAGGGGAAGGTGCCAGTAGAGATGAAGAGATTGAAGATGTAGGTGTAAGAGAGCATAGGATAGAGCAAGAGGATGACCAAAGTAGTTGTGAGGGAACAGGGTCCAGCAGACAGGTGGTAAGACGAGCGTCTGAGAAATGTTTGTCAACCTCTTCTGTGGTGAGAAGGTCAAAAGAGAAAAGTATTCAATGTGGTTTCATACAGGGTATGTTAAGTGGTATAATATCTGTGCAGTGGACATGTTCCCACAAATCACATAAATTGTTGTTTTTGAAGTGATTGCCAATCTCCTGAACAGTGGGTGAGTTACTGGGTAGAGGTGGTAGTGGTGGACAAAGTAAAGCGATTAAAGGTGAAGAAGAGTTACAAAGTAAGCTTGTTTGGCAGCATAGAGGGGGGATTTGTATTTTAGTAAGGCAAATTTATTTAGGGTGAAGACTTGCAGAATTTGGTTTTACACCACAATTACTCCAGTGCACAGTAAACTTTAGTGTCATCAGTCTGCCAAGGTTGTAATGGTTGGGACCTGATTCTGCTTGTGAGAGGAGCAAAAGCATCCACTGACGATGAGAGTGAACTGTTGTAGACAGAAGTGTCTAGGTGAGGGCAGGACAAGGGTGCGTTAATTATAGAGGAAGTCAGTAGCAGAATATAGAAGAGACAAGTTAAAGTAGTGAAGGTTTCTAGGGGTAATTGTTTTCTGCTTGGAGGGATAGGTGGTTGAAGACAGGGACACTGAGAAATGCATGAGATTGTGATCATAGAGAGGAAAGAGTGTGTTGGTGAGGTTGCAGGAAGTGCAAAAATGGGAGAATACAAGGTCAAGGGTGTTACCATTAGGGTGAGTGGAGGACTCTGTCCATTGTGTTGGGTCAAACAATGAGGTTAAGTTAAAAAATTAAAAATGTAGCCAGGCTGTTAGCATTATAGTGACTAGGAATGACAGTGTGCCTTTCAGAGAAGAGAAAGTAGGGTAGCGAGGCAGAGAAGTCATAATCTAAGCATGACATACAAGTCCAGAAGGCCAATAGAACACTGAAATCCTTAGAAAAAATTGAGAAAACCGATGAATACAGTGAATCTCAAAGGAAGATAGGGATAGAGAGGGAGGTGTAGGAAGTGCTTGCTAGGTGTACAGTGGGGATAGAAAGAAACCAACTCCCCATCTTTTCTGTCCACTGGGTCTGAGTCCAGTGGAGGCCACCATGGGAGAGGACAGCAGGAGAGGCAAAGTTAAACTCTGCAAGCCAAGTTTCAGTAATAGCAAGAAGGTTAAGCGAATGGGAGGCAAAAAGGTCATGAACAGAGGTGAGCATGTTACAAACAGAGTGGGTGTTGCACAGGGCATATGGGAGGGGGGGTGGCTTTTGGAAGCAGAGGGATAGAAATTAAACTGAGTGAATCATGGCTGTTGCCAGAGGAAGGAGGGTACCAGTTGTGGGGAGTGGCAGTGAGATACCAGAGGGCCAGGATTAGGTGAGTTATCTCCAGAGATTGGGAGAAGTAGGATGAGGAAAGTAAGATGCAGGTTGTGCACATGCCTTACTGTCCTGGTGTTTGGGTCAGGGTGTGGGTTAAGTATTTGAAGGAGGTGATATGTGCAGTAGCAGGGAGAGGGCAAGCGTGAGGGTGATAAATGTAAGCTATGAGATGGAGAAGAGTGGAAACATAATTAGAATTGGGATCAGAGGATACTAGTAGGAATTAGACTTGTAAGAGATGTATTAAAAATGTCGATTTGCTTGCAGTCAGTCCAGAGTTGGGCATAGTTATTTCTTGTTGTATCTTCTTACTGCTGTGTTCAACTGCTTAACATGTGTGCAAAAAACACTCTGGTAAAAAATACCCTGACTATGACTTGCCCCATAAGATGCAATTTTTAGAGAGATGGGGCAGGGATGGATTCATCAATTGGTCAATTAGGAACTGATAAGTGACACTTTAATGGAGAACAAGACCAGCCACAAACAAAGACCAAACACATAAAAGATAATTAATTATTTAAATAACAAAAGGCAAGAGGATGTGAGAATCAATCATCAAAATATGGACACGTTTAAAAGGATTTTAGATTGATTTCAAATACATCACTAGATTATTGATTTTGAATATATCACTAGGTTGGGCCGGGATGTGGATGCCTAAAGATATGATTGATCTGGGTTACCAACAAAATGTGAAGGAGCTTTTATGCTGATTAAATACAGAAAGGGAGAGTGAGACATTAAGGGCCATAGATTTATCATAACTGGTTTTAGGATTAGAGAATGAACCAAAAATATGGAAAACATTGATGAGGTAGGTGATCATCTGAGAGATATAAGAGTTCATCCATGAAAGCCGAGACCAGGTTACCCACTCTTACCCACACTCCTTCCCCTAAAGAGCAAGGAAGGATTTATGGTGCAGTTAAATTGTTATATTGGTAATATTAGGATTGAAGGAGATAAGGGGCAGCCTTGAAGTGTCTGGTAAATTTAAAGCAGTATATGTTTGCCAACATTTTTGCAAAAATCTCATGTACAATTTTAATGAATCAATGTTTGATTAAAATGTCTGAAATTCAAAAACGAAATCATATAGAAACAAATTACATTACAAACTATGAAATCCTAATATACAAAAAAGCAAGTTGTGTGAATTAAAATTAAATTTCTTATTACTTACAGCTCTCCAACTGCATAATACAAGTCTGCACATCCATAGGGAAATTTTTCAGATCCATAGGACAAGACAATGTAAGTGTCAATCTAAATAAATAAATACATTCACATACAAGTGTTAACAATAGATAATTAATATGTTAAAACAAAACTAGGACCAGAATGTCATTGTAATAGGAAAGGCTGAAAATGAACACTAGGGACAATATTCCCCAAGTGACAATGTCAATTATACAAACAAATGTATCTAACAGGAACCTGGGCCATTCTGATAGCATTGATGCTTGGCCATTACTTCCCAACGTACACATGTTCCTTTGGCACAATACTATGATGAGACAGCATTGGGTGGACAAGAAAGCGTAAGGTTTGCCTAATCAGAACTGCAGGAAGACTGCAGGCTGCTGCAGGAATATATAATTTATACTCATTAGCAGCCTTTTTAAAGTAACAAAGTCATATTAAAGGATGAACATGCAGTATGATGCAAACATTTAATCCATGACAGAGTGTCCAGTGCCTTATAGGTTATCTAAAGGGACAGCACAGCAATATGCAAAAAACTGATAAAATACTTGTAATGATTATAGTTTACTAAAATATTATCTGATCCAATATATCCTAAAATCCAACGCACCTTCTCCTAGATATATCAGAGCAAATAAGAGGCGCTCATATCCCTAGTGCTAGAAATCGCATGTGCTGCAATTTCATCAAAAATAAAGGTTGAAAATATCTTAAGTGTGCAAATTAATGCATGAAACTTAACGGTGTTTACCAATACTAATCAAACCATGCGAAAGTACATCCAAAGTGCACGTGAAAAAAGCTGTGACAGCAAAATAATAAATAAATGGCTAAAAATCCCCAGTTATTGTGTTGCATAAATTAAAGTGCAGAAAAAATTGTAATTGATTATATAATTATATTACAAACAAATTAATTGGTTAAAGCATGAAAAATCAGTCCTTTACAATCTTGTGACAAATAACGTGATTAAATTTGTGACAGAAAAGTGCATAAAAATCGCATAAAAATCGCACAAATCTTCTAAGGTGCAGTGATCTTGAAAATGCTGAATTCCACGTGTCCTTCACCTCACCACCGTGATACGTGAATCCACTCCCAAAGGAATCTCACTCACCGAATAATTTTGCCAGCACTCTCATGCACGGCAAAAAACGCTTAATAGCCACACTCCAGAGAACTCCAGCAAGCAGCAGCAGCAATGCCACAGTGTGTAGAATCAATCCACATGTAAAAAAATGAGGAACTCACATAGCGTAAACCAGCACGGCAAGTTTATTTAAAACCACTACAATCTTCAATGGAAACACTCACATTTTAAAGATAAAAATCAGCAGTAAAACCAATGTGATTCACAGCAAGCTTCAATCATTAGTGGATACACTCAGAACAACAAATGGTCACGGCGGACCCGAGGTGTGTTGATGCTCAGACTCACGGTCTTTCTCACCCCCCTCCGTGGTGCGCCGTGCAATGACAGACTCTCCTTCGTATAGTGCGGCTCTCAGCGTTGCTTGTCACATCTCATAGCCACGCCCCCGACATGTTTCGTCATCGATCAGACTTATTCATGGGAATCCCATGAATAAGTCTGATCGATGACGAAACATGTCGGGGGCGTGGCTATGAGATGTGACAAGCAACGCTGAGAGCCGCACTATACGAAGGAGAGTCTGTCATTGCACGGCGCACCACGGAGGGGGGTGAGAAAGACCGTGAGTCTGAGCATCAACACACCTCGGGTCCGCCGTGACCATTTGTTGTTCTGAGTGTATCCACTAATGATTGAAGCTTGCTGTGAATCACATTGGTTTTACTGCTGATTTTTATCTTTAAAATGTGAGTGTTTCCATTGAAGATTGTAGTGGTTTTAAATAAACTTGCCGTGCTGGTTTACGCTATGTGAGTTCCTCATTTTTTTACATGTGGATTGATTCTACACACTGTGGCATTGCTGCTGCTGCTTGCTGGAGTTCTCTGGAGTGTGGCTATTAAGCGTTTTTTGCCGTGCATGAGAGTGCTGGCAAAATTATTCGGTGAGTGAGATTCCTTTGGGAGTGGATTCACGTATCACGGTGGTGAGGTGAAGGACACGTGGAATTCAGCATTTTCAAGATCACTGCACCTTAGAAGATTTGTGCGATTTTTATGCGATTTTTATGCACTTTTCTGTCACAAATTTAATCACGTTATTTGTCACAAGATTGTAAAGGACTGATTTTTCATGCTTTAACCAATTAATTTGTTTGTAATATAATTATATAATCAATTACAATTTTTTCTGCACTTTAATTTATGCAACACAATAACTGGGGATTTTTAGCCATTTATTTATTATTTTGCTGTCACAGCTTTTTTCACGTGCACTTTGGATGTACTTTCGCATGGTTTGATTAGTATTGGTAAACACCGTTAAGTTTCATGCATTAATTTGCACACTTAAGATATTTTCAACCTTTATTTTTGATGAAATTGCAGCACATGCGATTTCTAGCACTAGGGATATGAGCGCCTCTTATTTGCTCTGATATATCTAGGAGAAGGTGCGTTGGATTTTAGGATATATTGGATCAGATAATATTTTAGTTTGGTAGCTTCTTAAAGGGGCAGCTCTCTTTTTCACTTTTCATTTAGTGAGTTATATATGGTTACACATATTTTGTTATACACCAAATGAGCCATTCACTGGATCTTATTTCTGTTTGTTGCAAATTCTATTCATTGGCGCAGTGGGGGTTGTTTTGAATTGAGGGCGGCTCACTATTCTGACTACCCATTTTTTTAAATGATTATAGTTTACCAGGAAGATAATAGAACTCTACAACCTAAAGTGGGCAATGAAATATAGATGAGAAAAGCTCAGATAGTTATTTTTGATGGCCACAAGGTACATTAAGAGAGAAAAAAAGATAATAATTAGGGATGAATCAGTTTACCTAAATCTGGATTTCCAGCAATTCTGACTTATTTGTAGTGAGTGAGTAAATGTCTGTCAGGAGAACCAAAACATCTAGTGAAGTGGATGATCCCCTTTCTATTTCCCTTCCTTGTTGCAGAGCATGCAAGTAGCATTTTTGCCATCCCTTAGCAAAGTCATAACACAATTGCTTTTATGTGAATCTGTACATTGCCTAAGCAGGGTAAAAAAAAGGCTCAGTTTCATGTTGGCTTCCCCAGCTGCATATATCTAACTTTTGAATATAATCACCAAAAACAAATGAAATAATCCAAATATAGGTGAACAGTGGTGCTCTAAAAATAATATTATAGTGATGTTAAAAAACTGAGTGCACAACAAAATTATTGAAATACACCCAAGTGACAAAAGAAAAAAAAAAAAAAAGGAAAGAAAAAAGAAACAAAAAAAAGTGCATAAAAAGCTCAGTCCATAAAATAGTCCATAGCTAAATAAGTGTATCATAATACACAAAAGAAGTCATCCATGGAGACAGTGATCTTCACACCACACCGTATGTGCTCCTTATACCTCTCCCCATAAGTATTGCACTCACCAGAATATCATGCCTTACACTCTTGTGTTTTGGCAAACAAGCAATGAAACCCAGCAGGGTAATGGATCCAACAGTGCGGTCACAGCCTCTGTGATGGAAAACAGATGAACTCAAAATCCTTAATCATTGTGCTTACATCCAATAAAACCAAGCATTGGATAAAATCCTAAAAACCACCAGTGATATGTTGAACTTCAGTAGGTAACATCTCACTGAACTGAAGTTCAACATATCGTTGGACGTTTTTAGGATTTTATCCAATGCTTGCTTTTGTTTTATTTGATGTAAGCGCAATGATAGAGTATTTTAATACATTTTGTATTGTTTGAGATCTACTTCACTGAGGAGTTCTCCTTATTTTTTCCTCTCATGAGTTGATCTGTTTTCCATCATGGAGTCTGTGACTGCTCTGTTGGATCCATTACCCTGCTGGGTTTCATTGCTTGTTTGCCAAAACACGAGAGTGTGAGGCATGATGTTCTGGTGAGTGCAATACTTATGGCGAGAAGTATAAGGAGCACATACGTGTGGTGTGAAGATCACTATCTCCATGGAGGACTTCTTTTGTGTATTATGATACAAAGGGAAGGTAAGTATAAGCAGCAGATAGGGCTAGATTTAAAGTGAACCTGTCGTTTTGCACTGCAAAAATAATTTAAATAAGTGCTCACTGAAAATACAGTATACTTTCTCTTTATTTTTGAAATCATCATAAACTTACAGCGTAACTGTCACCATAATCCATATGCACATCAAACACGTCTATATGTTTTCAGTATTATTAATTTGGACCAGTGACATTTTCACTAAACATTTGTACACTTGCTATTAGTCTGCATTACATCAACATCTACATTTAAGGTCTACTTCCAGTAGATTTGCATTATTACTAGAGGTACTAAAGAACAAACTAACTGGAATGCTTATGTTGCACTGTTACCGTAAAGCTACGGGCTGCTCCTGACATTTCATTTATAAAGACATAGTTTTGAAGTGATGTCCTCTTAATGACCTTGGGTGATTCTAGTTAAGGCGAGATGAATATATATTTAGATTGCAAAATACTGAGCAGTAAATAAAAATTCAAACTATTACTTAGATTTATGAAAAATTGTGCTATTCTAATTAGGTATTGAAACATTGTGTATATTTGTCACATAGTATTGTGTTCAAAAAACTAAAGAAAAAAAATGAAAACATCAAATTTAGATTAGCAGGCACAAATTGTGAGATTGTCTGGTATCAGGGTCTAAAATTATGGGATTGATCTGAGTTTACCAGTCAGTTCTACCAATCTCTAATAGAAATTGTTATTTTATTTACTTTATAAATTCTGTCTCAGCACATCCATTTTCCATTTATATACAAGTTGTATTTTTTTGCGGGGATGGGAAAGAGCGGTGGGGTGGTAGATATCTAGGCTAGTTTATTTTAATAACGTAATTTGTATTTGTGTTTTATTCTTTTTTGTGTATGTGTTTCTTTAAATTTTTGTATTACTGTTTTTACTGTCTGTTTATGTGAAAAATAATGAATAAGGCAAAGAGTGGGGACATTTTTGGTGCAAAAAAGTTAAAGACTGGTTTAATAAAGTTTCATCAAACCTCTGGAGCCTGTTAAAGTCTTTTTTGAAAAATAACTAAAATGTTTACGTAATTTCACTTTTGGTTCAATTGCATTTTGGAAAATAATATGTTGCCGGAATGTCCTTCAGGGTATTGAGAACACTCAATTTCATTCATCCCTACTTGTAAGAATGTTGACAACATTGCTCTATATAAAAATACAGTATGGTGGAGTTCTGAATCAATATTGCATGTTGAGCACTGCTCAATCATACCACAAACATAGAAGCCAGTATACTTACAACTGAAATCTGTTGCAAAATTAGGCCTTCTATCCGTTTAAAGAATTTTTAATAGATAGATTGCCTTAAAACTAATATAAAAAGTGAGGTTTAAAACACTTTACAAATTTTCCCAATTGTACTCAGTGGGCAAAGCTTATTGGGGTTCATCGTGCTGGGGAGTAGGGTAGGCATGTTTTGCACATTGGAAAGCCTACTGTGGTGTACTCCTAAGCACATTCAGCATACTCCTTCATGAACACCTATGAAGCTTCACCCACTTTCTCTGCATAACTTACCTCCCCATTGCACTGTAATTGCCTACTGTTCTACTGAATCTTGCTGCCAATCTGTAAAGTTACAGGGGCTGCCAAGGAAAAGACTGAAATGATACAGCGTGTGCTCTGGAAAATCCCCTACCTTACCCTTCCAACACCAATATCATGTGCTTTTATAGTTTCCACATGAATGCACTTATTATTTTAATCATGTACTGTGCCTTTATGCAATGTAAAATATTTACTGCCTATACAGTAGTTTTCTTTATAAATAAATATGAAATAATTACTCAAGGTGCAATACTTGTTTCTTGATCTTCTCTTTGAGCTAAGGTTTTTTTAAAATAAAATGTTGCCTGTGCTTAACTGGCTATAAATTGAGACATATATGACCAGTGTCTGTGACTTCACATGATGAACCAATTATGGGTATTGGGGTAGCATTCAGAGAAATGTCAACTTTTTTGTTTACTCTATCTGTATAGTTTTTTATGTTGAAGATACTAAAAGGCTACAGTGCTCAAACATTTAGGCTCAGTTCACACTGCTGCGACATAGGATCCAACTTGTGAGACCTCAAATTCAATTTTTCCCAATGAGAGCCATCTTAAAGTGGTATTAAACTATCATTCATTATTTTTACCTACAGGTAAACTTATAATAAAGCTTACAAGTAGGTAAAATGAATATCTCCTGGGAGCGTGGCCTGACTTTGGAGTGTGATGGCTGCTTAGGACAAGAGCTCCGACATCCAGAGCGTTCATTTGAGCTGCCATAAGCAGGAGAAAGCTAATTGTGGGGATCAAAGATGACAGGGAGAAACACGTCAACCTCCCGGTCTCAGATGGATCCTTCTACCCAGCTAAGCTGGAATATCCCAGCGATGTCCTGCACACAACACATGGACTTGCAGTCCCCATCTCAAGCCTTGGATCGTAGTATGGGAGGCTCCGCCACTATAGCTGATGTGCCGGGGGCATCCAGAGTAGATGTGCAGGCTTCCCAACCTTTGCCCTTACCCAGCCTAGCGGACCGCAAGCGAGTGGCATTGGATATAAAAAACACCTTATCTGCGGCAAACTCTGACCTGAAAATCAACCTTAAAGGAGTAGCCACGCATCTGGACCACTTGGAATCAGTGACAGTGTCTCATGGTGCAGCTATCCAGCAGGTCCAACAGGATACCAGCCCTCATGCCCAATATTTGATTGACATGCATCAGCATATGGAGGATTTGGACAATAGGGGCCGGAGACATAATCTGAGGGTAAGGGGGATACCGGAGTCAGTGGAGGGCCCTCAGTTGCAGTCGGCGGTCTGGGCTGTCTTTAATACTTCACTAGGCAGGCCACCAGATGCGCCATTTGAAATGGAAAGGTGCCATAGGGCTCTCAGGCCTCTGGGCAGGGACACTAACCCACCCAGGAATATAGGCTGTTGCCTGGTCAGTTTTATTCAAAAGGAAGACATATTGCATTTAGCACATAATTATAACCACCTGGAACACCAAGGGGCACCTATTCAGATCTTTTAGGCTCTGTCTGGCTCTGTCCACTATTACTCTTTAACATAGAAGAGATTTGCTCCCTCTTCTGGCTGTTCTATGGGATAGACATATTGCATACAGATGGAAGTTCCCTTTCTGTTTACAAGCAACAACGGGGAACCGCACTGCATCTTTTCCCTTAGAGTACCTGCAGACCTACAAGCCTTTTGTGATACCCTTGGCCTCCCAGTTGTACCAGTGCCAGATTGGTATGGCTCCTTTATGCAACCTGAACTCTGGATTCCGGACCAACCAGAGGATACTCCCCAGGTGCAAAAACATTGACAGAGGTGTCAAAGGTCCTCGTCCAACTCTTCCCTGAGAGTACGAGGGGACATGGAGATGGATGACAGCCCAAGATTCTGACCTTTTTCAGTTAGACGCAAGACGGTTTGCTAAAAATTGCCTCCGCGATCAGGTGAGCTGACCCTGGAGCCCTAACCATTTATAGTTATACCCTCTGGAACCCTATCGCTACTTCTGTTGTTTACAGGGATCTTATTGGAAGACTTAACGCACACGGACTTCATTGCCTAATTGCCTTACTATAGCTAGGAACTACTAGCTAACCTCTCTCTTGTTCTATGGCTCACAGTATCTTCCATAAAGTTGACTCGCTTGTCTCTTCTGGGGACAACCCTTTCCTAATGTAACTCATGGTATGAAATTACACTGGTTCTACGGTCTCTGTGGCACGCACTACTCCCTCTGCAGACAGGGATTAAGGCTATAGTGCAAGCTCAAGAATTGCCTGACTCTTTCTAGTCTATGATTTTTTTCTCCTAACTACGTCAGGGCAACTGCTTTACCTTGGGCTGTAAGAGAACTTGCCAGGGATGCTTGTCCTCTACACGCCTGAGGGGGGATTGTGTATTAATACTAAGCTTCTGCTATGAAAAGCAAGACACCTCATTATCTCCTTGGCAGTGGAAGCTCTTACATTTGTGCCATCTAATGTGTACCATGGAGGACGTGAGTATATTGCAACCTGTGAAAGTCAATAAGCAATGCTATGAATGTGTGTTGTGCTATGCAATGAGGTATTGGCAACTTCCAGAAAGCTAACATGAAACAGGGTTTATGCCAGAGGGACCTTCTTTTCTTAGATGTTTAGTTTATTGTTGATCCCGATATTTCCCGTGTAAATTTCTGAGATTGAGTGCTCATATTACTAATGATGTGCCTTTCCCCATTCTGCATGCACACGGGTGTCTTAGCTCCACTAGTATCAGTGCAACGTTCCCTTGAGTTCTGTTTTTGGGGGATGGTGAGGTCTTGGGGGACAAAAACACCTAGTGACCTTTGCATTGGTATGGAGGTCTATGGGTGCTGATTCTTTGCCCCCTAGGTATTGCTCTTAACCTAGGGTGCATCAGCTGGGCAAATGTCAATCTGCTATTTACTGATATAAGGTTGTTCTCTTTGTGTTTTTTTTTTTGTTTTTTGTTGTTCTATCTCCTTACAGACCGCTAATCACGAGCAGTATACATATTAACCTAGAATATGTAATTATTTGAAATGTTTAGGGAAGGAATTAGAGGTGAAGTTTGGCTGTGGGAAGGGGTGCCCGGGCCTGGCACTTATGGTATGTAAGAGTGGGCCTTGAGGCAGGCACCCCATTTCACAGGTAAACTGATGCACAATGTTATTGCCCCTCCCCAAGTAGCTGAATTTAGCATGGTCCTTAATTTCCTTTTTTCCTTTCTAGCTTTAAAAGTAGGGGATTGGGGAGTTTTGGAAGGAGGGCTCACCTAGAAGTTGGTGGGGCTGCTCTGGAGCTCTCTGTTTCCTACAGCTGTAGCTGCCTCCTCCCTTCTTTAAGCTTATTCTATTTTGGACGCTCTGGATGATTGAGTGAATATCCACCCTTTGGTGTCAGACCCCTTACCACACCTCAGAGAGGCAGGCTCCCCTTTGAAACCAGCCGGCTTCTCTTCCCTTTTCCTTTTTGTACCCCAACTACCCTATCAGGTGATACTATCCTGTCAGGTGATTTAGCAGGTCTGTTCCCACCTCAGGTGATATTTTTGACGTGACCTCTGTACCTGGTTTCTTGGAGGCTGTGTCTTGGGTTGACTTAATAATCCCTCTGCTTTCTCCCCCCCTCTTTTTTTTTCCTCTTCCCTTTCTATATTCTTCTTACACCATTACAGACCCTCTCCGTCAATATTCAACCATGATATTTTGACATACCTTCTACTGTGAATCGCTCAGCTCCTCTTTCTCTCTTAAAGTGTACTTTTTGAACATTAAAGGATTTAATGTTCCTGAAAAATGTAGCAGCATTCTGGTAGTGATGCACCAACATAGAGCAAAAATTTTCTTTTTGCAAGAGACGCACTATAATTTGGGATCCATCCCCCGTTTAACTAATAGCCGATTTCCCATGGTATATCATGCAGCCTGTGTCGAATACAAAACAAAGGGAGTTTCAATTTTGATCTCTAAGTTGTTGTCATTTAACCTTACTGACTAATTGCTGGATCCCGAGGGCAGATTTATTTTCTTGAAAGGGACATGGAAGAATAGGACAATGACAGTGGCACATATTTTTTGCCCTAATTCCAAGCAAGTACCCTTTCTACGGGAGACTCTCTAAACACTGGAGACTTTCAATCAGACCTCTTGATCCTTGAGGGAGATTTTAATCTGGCCCTGAATCCTCTTCTTGATACATCCTCAGGTACCTCTTCACTTCCTTTTTCGGCTCTATGCCAAGTTAAACTCCAACTGGCTTCTCTTACACTTCATGACACTTGGATAACTTTAAACCCTAATGAAAAGGATTACACTTTCTTCTCTTTGCCTCATAATCGCTACTCACAACTGGATTATCTCTTCATACACCAATCCCATCTCTCTTATCTACACAATGCTACAATAGAGAATATGGCTCTGTCTGACCACCACCCAATCACAGTGACTTTGATTTTCCCTGAAAGGGAGGCTTCCTCCAAGATCTGGAGAATGGATGTGTCTCTTCTTGGAGACCTGGCCAATATTAGACAACAAATTATGCATTTTTTTCGACATAACGACACACCTGACGTCTCTCCCCTGACTCAGTGGGAGACACACAAGTGTGTCATAAGAGGACATCTGCTTTCCATCATGGCGAGGAAGAAAAAGGAATATCAAACTTTGATACAGAACTTATCTGACAAGATACGGAGCCTAGAAGCCCAACACAAGTGCTTGTTGGCACTTCAGATGGCACAGGAACTGGCGGAGACTTGTGCCCTCTTATTGGAAAAACTCTTTAAAAGAGTACGCAAACAGCATGTGCTTTCACAACGGTTGTTCTATGAACAGGGTAACAAACCGGGCAGACTCCTGGCTAAAGCCACGCAAAAACGGATGTTAGCTTCTACAGTCCACCATGTGACTGATGCATCTGAGATCACCGACTCCAAAAATGAGGACATAGCCTTTCAATTTCCATGCTTTTATAGTAAACTGTAAATCTTCGATCCAGTGAACTGGATCCGGTAGGAGCACATAATCGTATAAAACTAATCCGGGATTTCTTAAGTCAATACAGTCCTTCTCCCTTATCCAATGAGGATGCAAAGGCATTAGAAGCCCCCCTGTCTCTAAAGGAATGGGAAGCAGCATTGAAAGCTACAAAACCGTGTAAAAGCCCAGGTCCTGATGGCTTTCCAGCACAGTATTATAAATGCTTCCCTGACCTCCTAGCCCCAGGCTTTCTTAAAGCCTTCAACTCATTGTCCACAGCTCCTTACTCTTCTAATAGCTCATTAGAGGCATATATCACAGTGATCCCCAAAGAAAATAAAGACCCAGCCAACATTGCTAATTACCGTACAATATCTCTCCTTAACGTGGATGTTAAGCTGTTCTCGAAAATCTTGGCAACCCAGCTGTCCTACCATGTACCAACATGGGTGGGACTGGATCAAGTGGGATTTGTCCCACGTAGAGAGGCTAGGGACAATACTATAAAAGCCTTGAATCTTCACCAATGACTTCCAATCGAAGGGAGGGTTGTTTTCTTAGCAATGTATGCAGAGAAGGTGTTCGATCGAGTTTCCTGGGACTACATAGGTGAGGTTTTAGGTGCTTTAGGAATTGGGGTGAATATGCATGCTCTCTGTTGCCTTAGGAGGAGTTTATGAGTAATCTCCATTAGCAACTGGGAATATTTGTATATATGTATAGTTTAGGATAAGAAATAAGAGTAGTGTGTATGTAATATTGGTTAAGTAAGGGGTTAACTTAGCTAGATGTAAATATATGACAGGCTTTGCCTGAGAAGATCTAATTCATTTATTAGTTCCTTTTGATTTGCAAGAAGGTTAGGTGTGGATGTGTTATGGGAGACGCTCTGCTATTTACTTGTCGTAATATTCAAAGGCAAGGAAGAGATACCATCTGAGTGTGTAGATTTGACAGGGCCAAATTCATGAGCTGGATAAAGGCTTTGTAGTCCTCTTTGTTAACTAACCATTTATCCATTTAAAAGGGTGTTTGATATGCTTAGAATATTTCTTTGATCTGTTCAGGAATGGACAATTTACCCGGCTATGACCGTGCATAGTTAGGTGCCCCATTCAAGAGAAGGTGACAACCTCCTCTTTAATTAATATCTCTGCAAATTAATTATCACTAACTCATTAATCCAAGAGAGGAGGTGCTATTGAGGGGCTGAGCTATGCTAAATTAAGGGAAGAAGAAATTGTCCAAACTTGGAGGAGATTCGCTCGGAGGGAGGAGAGGGCTAACATAATTACCAATCAGGGTGGCCCTGTGCATGTGAGAGGGGCTTATATTAGTGAGAATCGCACAAATATCAGGAAGAGATGAATCTGATGTGGGCCTAAAGACATGACTGCCGGTAAATATCAGGTCAGCTCCCAGCACTTAAAGGTATTGTGAGGAATAATTTGGGGTGTTCGCGGCAAATTTGAAAGCCGCAGAACACCCTTTAAAAGTCTATGGGAGAAATCAAAAGTGCTAATTTTAAAGGCTTATATGCATGGCATTGTCATAAAAAGTGTTTGGGGACCTAGGTCCTGCCCCAGGGGACATGTATCAATGCAAAAAGAAGTTTTAAAAACGGCCGTTTTTCGGGAGCAGTGATTTTAATAATGCTTAAAGTGAAACAATAAAAGTGTATTATTCTTTTAAATTTCGTACCTGGGGGGTGTCTATAGTATGCCTGTAAAGGTGCGCATGTTTCCCGTGTTTAGAACAGTCTGACAGCAAAATGACATTTCGAAGGAAAAAAAGTCATTTAAAATTACTTGCGGCTATTAACGAATTGTCGGTCCGACAATACACATAAAGGTTCATTGATAAAAACAGCATGGGATTTCCCCACAGGGGAACCCTGAACCAAAATTTAAAAAAATACGTGGGGGTCTCCCTAAATTCCATACCAGGCCCTTCAGGTCTGGTTTGGATATTAAGGGGAACCCCGCACCAAAATTAAAAAAAAAATGGTGTGGGGGTCCACCTAAATTCCATACCAGGCCCTTATCGGAATCTGGAAGCCTCCTTTAACAAGGGGACCCCCAGATTCCACCCCCCGTGTGAATGTACCCCTACCATTTCACAAAAAAAGTGTCAAAAAGGTTAAAAAACACAAGAGACAGTTTTTGACAATCCTTTATTAATTTCTTCTTCTTTCGGCTTCTTCTTCCATCTTCTGGTGTTCTTTCGGTGTTCTTCTTCTTCCTCCATCTTCTTCTTCATCTTCTTCTTCTCCATCTTCTTCTCCGCTCCGTCCGCACGATCCGCCTCAGTGGGAGTCTTCAGCCGTGTGACGCTTCGCTTCTTCTGACACTTCTTATATAATGGAGGATGGGGCAACCTGGTGACCCCGCCCTCCTCTGACGCACGGGGAATTCACGGGACTTCCCTGAGGCTTTCCCCGTGTTGTCAGAGGGGGCGAAGTCATGTAACCACGTGATCCAGCCCCCCTCTGACAACACGGGGAAAGCACCCGGGTGGCCACGCCCTCCATTATATAAAAAAAGTCAGAAGAAGCGAAGCGTCACGCGGCTGAAGACTCCCACTGAGGTGGATCGTGTGGGCCCTTCTCCCCATCAACATGGGGACAAGGTGCTTTGGGGGGCTACCTCATAGCACCCTCCCAATGTTGAGGGCATGTGGCCTGGTACGGTTCAGGAGAGGGGGGCCCTCTCGTCCCCCCTCTTTTCCTGCGGCCTGCCAGGTTGCATGCTCAGATAAAGATCTGGTATGGATTTTGGACCTGAAGGGTCTGGTATGGATTTTAAGGGGGGACCCCATGCCATTTTTTTTTTAATTTTGGCACAGGGTTCCCCTTAATATCCATACCAATTAGGGGGACCCCCACCCATTTTTTTTTTTTATTTTAGTTTGGTGTTCCCCTGTGGGGAAATCCCATGCCATTTTTATCAATGAACTTTTATGTGTATTGTCTGACCAACAATTCATTAAAAGTTGCGAGTACTTTTTTCCTTTGAAATGTCATTTTGCTGTCAGACTGTTCTAAACACGGGAAACATGCGCCCCTTTACAGGCATACTATAGACACCCCCCAGGCATGAAATTTAAAGGAATATTACACTTTTATTGTTTCAGTTTAGGCATTATTAAAATCACTGCTCCCGAAAAAACGGACGTTTTTAAAACTTCTTTTTGCATTGATACATGCCCCTGGGGCAGGACCCAGGTCCCCAAACACTTTTTATGACAATAACTTGCATATAAGCCTTTAAAATGAGCACTTTTGATTATTCATGTTCGTGTCCCATAGACTTTAACGGTGTTTGCATATTTGAACAAATTTTTTGCAAGTTTTGCTGCGAACTGAACCAGGGGGTGTTTGACTCATCCCTACTCTGTATTCTTGTATTTTAACCTAATATTTCCTCCCTTGCTTAAGACTATAGATATTTTCTGTGTATTAGATAGACTTTTAATAATACTCTAATAAATGTTATTATGTTAAAGCTTTCACTTCGGTCAAAAGAACTCTCATTTAACCCACCTCATATCTTTGTGATTAATAAATCATAAATATACATGTATCAGGGTTAACAACCTCCTATCCCTATATGTCAATCCGAGAGCTAAAATCAGAGTCAGAGGCCACTTGTCGAGCGCCTTCCCTATCCAGAATGGAATGAGACAGGGCTGTCCTCTCTTGCCTCTACTTTACATCCTCATGCTGGAACCCCTCCTTCGATGCATCAGAGCACATTCAAATATTATGGGATTACAGGTCCGTGACTCCCCACTGACGTCCTTGCCGACTCTTTTGTCAGTTCTTAATAAGTTCAAACGTATCTCAAATTAGAAAATTAACTATTCAAAGTCTTTTGCCCTAAATATCACATTATCTACAAAGCTAGTGCAACAATGCCAGTCAAATTTTTCCTGTATAAAACTCCCGGTCAAGTTTTCAGGGGTTTTTAACCAGAAATTATTTAGCAGAACTGGATAGCATATGTTGGGACCTCCAGAGATGGGACATACCCTCCATTTCTTGGTTTGGGCGAGCTTCCATACTAAAGATGACAATCCTCCCATACATGTTTTATAAACTGAAAACTATTCCAATCCGGCTACGTCTTCCTTTTTTGCGGCATATAGGACCATGTGTAGGTCCTTTCTATGGGGCAACAAACCTGCTCAAATTAAATAGACTAAGTTAGTGTTACCAAAGTTTGATGGGGGGATTGGTCTTCCGGATCTACAACGCTACTATTGGGCAGTTCACCTTGCTAGGGTGGTAGACTGGAAAGTCCATGAGCATTGTAAAGGTTGGGTGAGCATCAACACTCTGATTTTGAACTATGCACGGTACCATGGGTTTGTAAAGAACACATATCACCCCCTCATTGGAGATACTCTTTATGCCTTTGACAGGGCATGTGCAACACATGCACTTTCATCCAAGGAGTGCTCGATTACCCCGATCAGAGGCAACCCCGGATTTTGTTCTGGGCTTATCCAGGAACTTTCTAAGTGCAGAATGGCCACATGCAGAGATGCAGGCAAGACACTTCTTCTGGAGAGGTAGGTTCAAGAACCATAAGGAACTTGCGGAATTATCCAACACTAAGGGGTTCACTTTTTGGTCTTAACTTCAACTGAAACACTATCTCAACATGTTGAGAGAGGTTTACTAAGGATCCTACAGTCTTTGAATCTCTTGCTCTAGGTTTTCCCTCCAAAGCCTTGTAATATTGGTACTATATGCTTCGATGTTTGGGGAGCAGTAGGTCTTTACGCACTGATCACGCGTTTTGGGAAGCTGCACTTGATGTAGAAATAGACGATGCCAGCTGGGATCGCATATGTCTTTATATACATAAGGGCTCCTTGAATGTAGCTATGCAAGAGAATGGCTACAAACTTAAAACTAGGTGTTACAAAACACCAGATCTTCTTCATAAATTTTAGCCGTTGGTATCTGATCGTTGCTGGAGATGTGAGGTAGAGAAGGGCACATTCTTCCATATTTGGTGGAAATGCTCCCTGATTCAGCCGTATTGGCAAAAGATTCATGACATGACAACTTTGACCACTTTGTTCCCACTGGAGTTCACACTATCACAGTACCTACTCCATTACTCAAAAATTCCTGGGAAACACTACTACAAGTAAGTAGCTATAAAAGTGGAAGTTTCCCTCGCGCTACTGAGAGTAAATAGTAAATGTAGCTAGTGACAAGTGATAAAAAGTGTAACTGAGAGTAAGTAGTAAATGTAGCTAGTGACAAGTAATAAAAAGTGTAGCTAATGCAGCAAAAGTGTAACTAGTGTATCACAAAACACAAAACATGTAAAATCTACTGTATATATAGTGATCTTGCGCAAAAAATTAATTTCACTGTAAAATGTGGTAAAATAACCCGACAAATATATCACTAAAAAAGAAAAGATATATAAAAGAATATCTCCACGTGATGTGAAGTATTGATGAATATACAGCAAATATATGAATATAGCTTTCCACTTTATTCACTACTTTAGAGGACTATTTAGCCTCATTATACATTTCTGTGATTTTTTTACACACCAAAACTCATGGACCAGGCAAGGAGGTCAATAATCAGAGAGGCAGCACAGAGACCTAAGGTAACCCTGGAGGAGCTGCAGAGCTCCACAGCAGAGACTGGAGTATCTGACAATAAGTCGTATGCTCAATAGAGTTGGGCTTTATGGCAGAGTGGTGTAAAACAAGGAAGAGGAGGCGCCTCTGGGTGAAGACTTTTAAAACAATTTATTATAATAACAGCAACAGCTGGTAGTACACTCAGATTTGTGTAGAAGGTTTCAAGCATAAAAATGTCCCAAGGCAATCCAGGGGGTCCGTGGAGTCATCTCTCTCGGCTGGTAGATGTTAGGAGCTTTGGGCAGTCTTGGAACGCTGGATGTATACGGCCGAACAGCGGAGACAGGCACCAAAGAGAGGCTTGGATAGCAGCCGATCCATGCGAGGGATGATGACGTCACACGATGTGCAACGCGCTTCCTGAGCTGGCTCACCGTGAGTGGTGTGACGGCGGTGCTCCTTTGTCAAGCTGATTGGCTGAGAGCTGAAGAGGATGTATATATGGAGAGCGGTGATGGGGAGGAGAGCGGAATATTGGATAGTAAGGGGGGGAGTGGCCTGAAACTCTGTGTGTAGAAGTGTCAGCAGTGAAGGGAATCAAGGAGAGGCAACAATAAAAAAGGAATTTAGTGAACTGGGAGGAAAACTGTGAACGAAGGTGGGAGGGGAAGGGGAAAGTGAGGGGGAGGGGGGAAGAAAACGGAGGGGGAGGAGTGGACAAAATAATAATATACATGGATATAAGAGAGGGAGTTGGAGGAGGCAGAGAGATATAAAACAACTGGAAAATAAAACTGGAAAAAATATATGGGGAAATAAACCATGACCATATTTGTCTTATAATAGACACAGGGGGAAGCGAAAATAGACATATGTATACAAGCATATGTATGTGGGGGCTGGTGAAGAAATATAAGAACAGTATGATATGTGCTGTATATTCTGACGATGTATGTTAGCGCATCAATGGGTGGATCCGAATTTATATGTAGGTTACAAGAAATAATTTTTTGGAAGAAAAACTAGTAACTATATAGAATGGATAACAAGTATGGATATGACTAGGTGGTATATGCATGCAGTGATGCACATCCACATAGATAATGCGGAAAATGGAGGGGGGGAGGGGGAAAGAGGGGGAAGGGGGGGGGGAGGGGGAAGGAGGGGGGGGAGGGGGGGAAAGAAAATATATATGTGTGTATATATGGGGAGGGGGGAGGTGAAAAAAAGAAAAGGGGGGGGGAGATGGCACCTGTACATATTTTTACATACAGAGTCCAGGTTGGAGTAAAATGGAGGTTTAAAAAAGGGGAAAGAGAAAAGTGCATGTCTACATATTATCAACATATATGTTACACAATAAAAACTTAATAAAAAATTTATTATCAATAAAAACTTAATAAAAATAGTAGTAATAATGTTAAAATCAATTGGATAATGGGGATTTGTTAAAAGATGAAAATGTGGGTACCATGTTGGCTTATATTAATGTGAGCATCACAAGATGGTTGAAGTTTCGATACATTCGTTAATTCCTCCAGGTGAGAGGACATCTAGACGGTAGATCCAGTAGGTCTCCCTCGCACATAGAAACGCGTCGCACATCGTGTGACGTCATCATCCCTCGCCTGGATCGGCTGCTATCCAAGCCTCCCCCAAGCCTTTGGTGCCTGTCTCCGCTGTTCGGCCGTATACATCCAGCGTTCCAAGACTGCCCAGAGCTCCTAACATCTACCAGCCAAGAGAGATGACTCCACGGACCCCCTGGATTGCCTTGGGACATTTTTATGCTTGAAACCTTCTACACAAATGTGAGTGTACTACCAGCTGTTGCTGTTATTATAATAAATTGTTTTAAAAGTCTGCACCCAGAGGCGCCTCCTCTTCCTTGTTTTACAGTGCTCTTGGGAAAATGGTTTTCACTCCCATCGGAAGGCTGCCTTGAATGTGGACTTTACACATTATTCCTGCCTCCTCTACTTGCAGTGTCACATCATGGACTTACCTCCCATTTATTGTTAATTGTTATTCCTTTCACCATTTATCTATGTACATTACTGTATAATTGGATTTTGCTGTCATTTCTTGCGCCGACTACTTGTTACATACACCTTTATGGCAGAGTGTCCAGAAGAAAGCCATTACTTTCAGCAAAAACCAAAATGGCACATTTTGAGTTTGCAAAAAGGCATGTGGGAGACTCCCAAAATGTATGAAGGAAGGTGCTCTGGTCTGATGAGACTAAAATTGAACTTTTTGGCCATCAAAGAAAACGCTATGTCTGGCGCAAACCCAACACATCACATCACCCAAAGAACACCATCCCCACAGTGAAACATGGTGGTGGCAGCATCATGCTGTGGGGATGTTTTTCAGCAGTTGGGCCTGGGAAACTGGTCAGAGTTGAGGGAAGGATGGATGGTGCTAAATACAGGGATATTCTTGAGCAAAACCTGTACCACTCTGTGTGCGATTTTAGGCTAGGACAGAGGTTCACCTTCCAGCAGGACAATGACCCCAAACACACTGCTAAAGCAACACTTGAGTGGTTTAAGGGGAAACATGTAAATGTGTTGGAGTGGCCTAGTCAAAGCCCAGACCTCAATCCAATAGAAAATCTGTGGTCAGGCTTAAGCCTTGTACACACAATCGGATCTTCCAATGGGAATTGTGTGATGGCAGGCTGTTGTCAGAAAATCCAACCATTTGTACGCTCCAACGGACAATTGTCAGATTTTCCACGCACAAATGTTGGATGGCAGGCTTTAAAATTTTCCACGGACAATGGTTTGTTGTCTGATTTTCCGAGCATGTGTGCACAAGTCCGAAACAAGGCTCGGAAGCAAGGACGAGCCAGAAGCGGTTGGTCTTGTAAACTAGCGATCGTAATGGAGAATTAACATTTGTGATGTGTCATATTATGAAATCTCGAAATACATCGCACATTCTCTTCTTCTTTAATGAGATAATAATGAAGCTGCTTTGCTGGTGATACTGATGGAGTTCTCCCAAACGTATTTTAAATGGTTTTTATTTTCTAGTGATACCAAGAATAATATTATTGTGCTTCATTTTTTTATTTTTTGGTCAAGTTACTACAACACCATTATCCCGTAGTTTTTAAGATCAAAGATACAACTATGCTGGTGTCCCTTGTTAATTTTACATTGTATTTTTTTAAATGTAACTGCCTACTCCCAAACTGTCATTTGAAGTAAAACACATAGCCAAGTATTATTCTCCATATTTTTTTTATTGTGCATTTAAAAAAGAAAACAAATTAAAATAGAAATGCTATCTGTCAATAGAACTTAACCAAAAAGTACATTCTATGCATCCAAAAATATAGAAAATATACCAAACAAAATCATTATTTAACCAAAAAATAAAATAAAAGCCCCGTGCATGTGTCCTGCTTCTTAATATAGGGGATTAACAATGCCAAGAGTTGGGGTCCATCATCATGAGATAATTCCAAAAATCATCTGGATTATTCTCCTGGAGCTCCCACAGCAAAGGCATATGGCATAATTGGTCACGATTAATAAAGCAACCAATTTTGGTCCAAGAAATCCTCCTCCTCCTGTTCCTGGACTGGACTTGTATCAAAGCAATAACTCCAAGGCCAATAATAAATAACACGTTACCTCCTCTGATTCCGCAACATGTCTGAATGACGAATGGCCATTCAGAAACTAACTGAAAAGCACAAAATGAAAATTGCGAGATGAAAAGCGCAAAATGAAAAGCGCGAATCAACACTTACCAAACCTCTACTAACAAGAAATTAGAAGAAGGAGCCCAAAGAGTTGCGCATGACAATTGAACTTCCTCTTTATTGTCTCGTAATACGTCCACTACGTTCGTGTTTGATGACCGACAATTGTGTGCCATTTGTATGCAAGACAAGTTTTTGGCCAACGCCATTCAGACAAAAATCTGAGGCTTTTTGTCTGTGGAAAATCCGTTCCGATGAGTCTCACACAGTTGGAGACAGCTACAATCCTTTGGACAGCACAAGGCAACTCTCTGATAAGAGGTATATAGAACCCACACTGAAGCAACTGCCTCCTGTTCTTGAATTGATGCATGCAGGCTGCAACATCTTTACACACTCAGGTACAACCGACAGACATATATGGAATCCCTCTAAATCTCTCTCTCTCTCTCTCTCTCTCTATATATATATATATATATATAAATATATAAAAACATGCAAACCACATTTCTCTATGATATATAGAGCACTGGGACGCGGACAGCTTTAAAGCTAAGGAGAATCCATCACTTACCATGTGATATGCCTCCCAACTAGCCAGTCTCTTTTATGTTGATCATCATATTGTACAGACTTCTCCTGTTGTTTTTCAAAAGTTCAGCTGTTCTAGTAGGTCTTGCCTAACATTTTCTTAGTCATATCCTACAGCAAAAGTCATGGTCCACAGAGAGCTTCCAAAGCATCAGAGGGATCTCATTGTTAAAAGGTATCAGTCAAGAGAAGGGTACAAAAGAATTTCCAAGACATTAGATATACCATGGAATACAGTGAAGACAGTCATCATCAAGTGGAGAAAATATGGCACAACGGTGACATTACCAAGAACTGGACGTCCCTCCAAAATTGATGAAAAGATGATAAGAACACTGGTCAGGGAGGGTGCCAAGAGGCCTACAGCAACATTAAAGGAGCTGCAGGAATATCTGGCAAGTACTGGCTGTGTGGTACATGTGACAACAATCTTCCGTATTCTTCAAATGTCTGGGCTATGGGGTAGAGTGGCAAGATGGAAGCCTTTTATTACGAAGAAAAACATCCAAACCTGGCTGAATTTTGAAAAAAACACATCTGCAGTCTCCCAAAAGCATGTGGGAAAATGTGTTATGGTCTGATGAAACCAAGGTTGAACTTTTTGGTCATAATTCCAAAAGATATGTTTGGTGCAAAAACAACACTGCACATCACCAAAAGAACACCATACCCACCGTGAAGCATGGTGGTGGCATCATCATGCTTTGGGGTTGTTTTTCTTCAGCTGGAACAGGGGCCTTAGTCAAGGTAGAGGGAATTATGAACAGTTCCAAATACCAGTCAATATGGGCACACAACCTTCAGGCTTCTGCTAGAAAGCTGAACATGAAGAGGAACTTCATCTTTCAGCATGACAACGACCCAAAGCATACATCCAAATCAACAAAGGAATGGCTTCACAGGAAGAAGATTAAAGTTTTGGAATGGCCCAGCCAGAGCCCAGACCTGAATCCCATTGAAAATCTGTGGGGTGTTCTGAAGAGGGCTGTGCACAGGAGATGCCCTCGCAATCTGTCAGATTTGGAGTGTTTTTGCAAAGAACTTTGGGCAAATATTGCCAAGTCAAGATGTGCCATGCTGTAATTCAATCAAAAGGTGCTTCAACAAAGTATTTGTTTAAGGTTGTGCACACTTATGCATATGCATGCATCCATATTATTTTATTTTTTTATTTTTATCCCCCCCCACCTAAAAGATTTCAGTTTGTTTTTCAACTGAGTTGTGCAGTTTATAGATCACATTAGGTGGAAAAAGTTCTGAAATGATTTACCTTTGTCTCATTTATTTACATCACAGAAACCTAACATTTTAACAGGGGTGTGTAGACTTTTTATATCCACTTTATGTTACGTGGTAAACCTTGAATATGGGTGTAACATGTTGCAAAAGGTGAACTTATCCTGTAAATGGGCTGAGTAGGGAAATTTTTTAAAACTATCAGGATATTGTTAAGTGTTAAAATATATATTCAGGTGTTGTACATGAATGTAAATTGTTATCCGATTTTATTTCACAATACATTTTGCTTTCTCCTTAGATGTTGCTTTCACATTAGCTTTTGTTCTCTCACAACTTGACTTGCACCCTATGACACATGTCCTTTTGCCCTTTGATCCTGGCCTGGGGTCTCTTCTGGGCCATTGCTCTCCAGCTCTTTCCATGCACTTACCACACTGCTATAACCACACTGCTATAACCCTATTGTCCCACACCCCACAATTCTGTTCCTGCACTTACCACACTGCTATCACCCTGTGTTCACTTAATTGTTACTGTCTTAACACTTCAACACTAACACTGATCACAATATTACACCTTGCTCCATCATGTTAGCAATATCTTACTTTGCTTTCCTTTTTTTTAAACCTAAGCAGCACCAGGGACACTTTCAAGCTGCCATCCTAACCTCCTGTCCCACTATTTCTTGCCAAACTTTTCTCTCTTGCCTGTTCATTTCCCATGGTGGCCTGGTGTTCAGTGTATCCCCCCCCCCCCCCACCACCACCACTAGCACCATAGGTCATGCTACCACCATCTAACTTCCAATTCCATCTTATCCCACATTCAACCATGATCTAATCCTGCTTATTTTTTGCATCTCCAATAAGATTCAACCCTGCTTCCTGCTCTCCTTCTTCATTGTTTTTCCTCACTCCATCATGATCAGGTCTTGCTGCTTCTTCTCCCTCATTCTTATAATTAAAACCACTGCTTCCTCTCCTCCCTCCACTAGAATCTGGTCCTGAAACTTTATTCTTTGCCACTATCCAATCACACTATTTCCTGACCTACCCTATGAATCAGTTGTGCTATTTACATCCATGTCCAATATATTCTGATCAGACTGCTACTTCCTGTACTATCCACCAATGTTTCTTGTATGTCCTTGATCGAGGACACAAAAAGACAGCAAAGGAAGGTTTTGGAATATCTCCTTATAATACCACTTATTTCATACTGCTTCACACTGTACACTCCGCAATACTCCCATTGGGATGCCTGTTCCTCTGATAACTCTCTAAGATGGCAATTTCATTCACTTGGAAGAGATTTCCTATTAGTCCAGTTGTGTCTTCAGGACACTTAATTAAAAGAAATTTTCCAAGTAGGACACAGTCAAAAAAAAAACATGATAGAGGTTTTAACCCTTCCCTAATCTACCTATCCCTTGTACTGTGCAACTTACTTTGCTAAGTGAACAGCCTTATTCTTTGATAAATCAACCCAAATGGATTGGTTTGCTAGAATGTTCACTATAACCAACCAAGCAGATGCAAGGCAAAATTGAACATTATGCTGGATGGATGCATCCAACCATCTGTTCAAGGCATAGCGCTTGGAATTAGTTTTGGAATAATTCAAAATGTTTACTGTATATAAATATTTCTTTGTACAATGTAACCTAAACCCAATATCATTTTTTAGTTTAAACCAAATATGCAGCTTACTTTTTTTTTATAGCAGATAGTGTGTATTTTACAAAACATAATACATCACCTTGTAAATGCTAATCCATATTATTGATCTAATGTTCCGCATAACAACAACACAAAACCAATATTACTACAGCTAGAACACTGTGGACCACTGTGGTGTGTGGACCAAGGCCCTGTTATTACCCAGAGGTAGTTAAGTGATTGAGGACAATGGAATAGCAATACTTGCTGGAGATAATGGTTTGAACAACAGTTTAAGGTTCTTTCAACTCTGGGCAAGTTAATATTAATAATAATTAACATGAATTAATAAATATGCACAAAAACTTGCTAACATCTATATGGCATGCACTGTACATTCTTGTTTATTTGCATGATTTTTTTATAAAGTAATCATAATGAAGATGATACAATTTGCTGAATGCTTTATTTTGAAATAGATGACATAGCCTAGCTCTTAGACCCTGGTGATTATGGCAGACAACATACACAGTATATGTATGTTGTGCTAACAGAAGATTATCACGTTAACAAACCAAACTGCAAACCTACCTTTTTTTCTGTGGTCAAAGTAGAGAGTCCAGTAACAATCACTCAATGGATTCTCTATATTTTTTTCCTGAGGGAAATGTTTAGTTGCAAGCTTTAATTCTTTGTATTTACAGGTATTTGTTAGGTTGTGGGAGCTTTTTTCTTTTTTTTTTTCATTTTGCAAAATAATGTAAAAATACCGTATTTATCGGCGTATAACACGCACAGGCGTATAACACGCACATTCATTTTAAGAGGGAAGTTTCAGGAAAAAAAAAACCTACATTTTAAATAAGGCTGTACAGGCCTCTCATCTTTTTAAGTGGGAGAATTTGCACAATTGGTGGGTGACTAAATACTTTTTTGCTCCACTGTATTCTTGCTAAAAAAATCACAATAAGCATATATTGATTGGTTTGCACAAAAGTTATAGCATCTATAAAATAGGGGATAGTTTTACGGCATTTTTATTATTAATTTTTTTTTACTAGTAATGGCGGTGATCTGCAATTTTTATTGGGACTGCGACATTATGGCGGACACATCAGACAATTTTGACACATTTTTAGGACCATTGGCATTTATACAGCGATCAGTGCTATAAAAATGCATTGATTACTGCAAAAATGTCACTGGCAGGGAAGGGGTTAACACTAGGGGGCGATCAAGGGGTTATGTTGTGTTCCCTAGAGTGTGTTCTAAGTGAAGGGGGTGGGAACTGTGTAGGGAAGATGACAGATCGCTGTTCATACTCTGTATGAACAGACAATCTGTCTCTTCTCCCCTCAGAGAAGCGGAAACTGTGTGTTTACACACATACTGTAGATCCCAGTTCTCCGTGTGTCAGCAGCAATCATGGGAGCCCATTGGTAATCGTGACCGCCGGGCACTAGCATCAGCTCGGGGGGGGGGGGGAGCAGCGGTGCGCACATGCCCCTAGTGGCCACAGGGCGAAGTGACGTAACATAACGTTGTTTTGCCCAGCCGTGCCATTTTACCACAGTACAACTGCGGAGGCTGGTTGACAAGTGGTTAAGTTGACCTTAAATTTAACCCATACCAGAACTTTATGGAAAGTCAACCCTTATTGGTTCAAACTTTTTATTTCAAAACAGAAAATAAAGCTTGATATTCTGGCTTATGGCACAATTAACAAGTTTACTGCATCCTTACAGATCTATTGGGATTCTTTAACCACTTCAGCCCCGGACCATTTGGCTGGCCAAAGACCAGAGCACTTTTTGCGATTCGGCACTGCGTCGCTTTAACTGACAATTGTGCGGACGTGCGACGTGGCTCCCAAACAAAATTGTCCAAAGTCCTTTTTTCCCCACAAATAGAGCTTTCTTTTGGTGGTATTTGGTGCCTCTGCAGTTTTTATTTTTTGCGCTATAAACAAAAAAAGAGCGACAATTTTCCTCAGTTTAGGCTGATATGTATTCTTCTACATATTTTTGGTTAAAAAAATCGCAATAAGCGTATATTCATTGGTTTGCGCAAAAGTTATCGCATCTACAAAATAGGGGATAGATTTATAGCATTTTTATTATCATTATTTTTTTTACTAGTAATGGTGGCGATCTGCAATTTTTATCGGGACTGCAACATTATGGCAGACACGTCGGACAATTTTGACACATTTTTGGGACCAATGGCATTTTTACAGCAATCAGTGCTATAAATTTGCATTGATTACTGTAAAAATGTCACTGGCAGTGACGGGGTTAACCACTAGGGGGCAGTGAAGGGGTTAAGTGTGTCCTATTGTATGTTCTAACTGAAGGGGGGATGGGACTGTGCAGGGGAGATGACAGATCGCTGTTCACACTCTGTATGAACAGACGATCTGTCTATTCTGTGTGTTTACACACACAGATCCCGGTTCTCCGTATATTCGCACGCACCCCCTAATGGTCGTCTATGTTACCCATGTAACATGACGGCGATTCGCGCAGCCGAGCCATGTTGCCGCAGTGCAACTGCGGCGGCTGGTCGGCATGCAGTTAAAAGCTTATATGAGAGGTCTGTTTATCTTTCAAATTTCAAGAATAAAAAAAAGATCTAGGGCCTGGGAATGCTTAGTGACTGAACAAGTCTTAAAAGCTGAACTTCAATATATAGTGAACCCAACTATAGAAATATATTCTGGTATCTCTTGCAAAAAAGCAGAGCAGAAACTTTTTTCCTTCAGCAACCTTATTTTAAGAATGGGGAAAATACGGGTCACCTTTTGGCTGCAATTGTAAAATTCAAAAACCAATGTCACAATGAATGAATGAATGATTTGTAAAGTGCTGCAAATGCGAACTGAATCGCCTCAAGGCGCTGATGAGTTGTGTTGTCAGCTTCATTAGAAGAGGTAAGTCTTGAGTTTTTTCCTGAAGGCCAGATGGTTTTCTTCCATGCGGATGTGAGTCGGATGAGAGTTCCATAGCCGAGGTCCCTGGACTGCGAATCTTCGTCCTCCCCTTGCTTTGTAGCGGTATTTGGGAACGAGGAGGAGGTTTTGGCTAGATGATCGCAGATTGCGATTCGGTGTGTAATGTTTTATTTTCTCTCTGAGGTATTGAGGGGTGTTACCTTGTATGCATTTGTGGGTGAGGCAGAGGGTCTTGAATGTGATCCGATTCTTTACTGTTAGCCAATGTAGGCTCCTCAGGGATGGGGAGATGGACTCCCAGGGTTTTTTTCCTGTTAGAAGTCTTGCCGCCGCGTTTGAATGGCCTGTAGGCGCGTAAGCTGATATTGGGGTAATCCTATGTAGAGTGAGTTTGCGTAGTCGAGACGGGAATTGATGATTGTTCCCACTACTGCTGCTTTGTCATCTTCTGGGATGAAGGGGATGAGTCTGCGTAACATGCGGAGGAAATGGTGAGATCCACTAACTACTGATCCTATTTGTGCATCCATTGTCATTTCTGAGTCAGAGATAACTCCAAGACTTTTGGATTTGGTACTCGGAGAGATGGTCTGTCCAAAGATTGTGGGCGGTGTCCATGGAGTCTTGGTTTTGGGATTTTGGTTAGCGTGTAGGTAGAGAAGTTCTGTTTTTGACCCGTTGAGTTTGAGGGAACTAATGGTCATCCAGTCATCTATTAAAGTGAGGCATTTCTCTAGTTGCTGATGGTGGTCTTTTTGTCCGGTAATCCGAAAGTAGATTTGGGTATTGTCTGCGTATGAGTGGAAGCAGAGGTCTGATTTTTTGATGATTTTGAGGAGAGGGCGGATGTATATGTTGAATAGCACTGGCGACAAGGGGGAGCCCCGAGGGACTCCACAGGAGATTGCTCGGGTTTCCGAGGTGAATGCTCCAAGTTTCACTGTCTGTGAGCGATTCTCTAAGAAGGATGCGAACCATTTTAGACTAGAATCTGTGGCTCCTGCTACTTCTGTGAGCCAGACAAGTAGAGTATTGTGGTCCACTGTGTCAAATGCTGCACTGAGGTCTAATAGTACCAGGAGACATGATTCTCCATCATCTGCTGCTTCGAGTGCATCGTCCCATATTTTTAGAAGTGCAGTTTCCGTACCATGGCCTGGTTGGAAACCTGTTTGTAGAGTGTCCAGAAGTTGATGCTTGTCAAGGTGGCATTGTAGCTGTTGTACTACCGCTTTCTCCATAATCTTGGAGACGGTGTTGAGGCTTGTTATCGGTCTGCGGTGGTTAGGGTTAGTGTCGAGATTGGGTTTCTTTAGCAGGGGTTTGACGATGCCGTGCTTGAGGGTGGTTGGCACAATCCCTTCTTTGAATGACTGATTTATGAGGTGTGTTATAGTGGGAGCCAGGATGTCTGCGCATTCTTTCAGGAGTTTTGTGGGAATTATGTCGTTTGGTGATGTGCTGTCTCGAAGGCTTCTCATAATGTTTTTGGTCGTGTCAATGGTGATTGGGGTCAAGAAGAAGTCTGACGGTTGTGTGCTGTTCGCGTCGATGTCCTCTTTTTGCTTTGGTTGGGTGAGATTGGTTGCTTTTTTCTGTTGAATTGATTTCCGAATGCTGTCGATTTTGTCGATGAAAAAATTAGATAGCTCATTGCAGAATTCTTGAGTATCGTTTGCTGGGGGCACTAAGCAGGTTGGGTCCATTGATTGGGCGACTATTTTGAAAAGTTCCCGCTGCCGGTTTAAGGCAGTTGAGATGGTGTTCAAGAGATGTTCTTTTTTCGCAGTGAAAATCGCTTTGTGGTATTTCACAGTGAGTATGTTGTAGTTCGTATGGTTTTCCATGGTAGGATTTCTTCTCCATGCTTTTTCCGCTCTTCTACGTTCTTGCTTGAGTAGAGTGAGAGTGCCGTTGTACCATCTCGAGTGTTTTTTGCGGATGAGTGTTCTGCGTTTTGGTGCTACTGAGTCTGCTGTTTGTAGTAATGCCTTGTTTAGGGAGTTGAGTGTTTGTTCCGTTGTGAGGTCTGCGTTTAGAGATTGTATTTAGTTTGATAATGTGGTTTTGAAGAGTTCCGAATGCAGTTTCTTCTGGGATCTGTTCCAGTGTGTTATTGTGGAACGTTTCTGTTTTTGGAGGATGGAATTGGTGGTGATTTTAAATTTGATGGCGTAGTGGTCCGTCCATGGTAGTGGAGTGTTGTCGAATATGTCCATATTCTGTTGGAAGATGAGGTCTAGGGTATATCCTGAACTGTGCGTGGGAGTATTTATCAGCTGTTGAAGACCTAGCTCTTCCAGTTGGTTGATGCAGGCGGTCGCAATAGGATCTTGGGTGGAGTTTGCCCAAAGGTTGAAGTCTCCAAGTACCAGAAGGTTTTTGGTTTTCTGGGTGTGCATTGAGATGAATTCAGTAAGTGGTGTGATGAGATTAGTCTTTGGTCCTGGTGGTCTGTAGCATAGTAATATGTGGATGGTGTTTTGGGGTGTTGTTTGAAGTTGCAGGGGGAGTATCTCCATGAAATGCACTGAGTTCTGTGACATTGGTTTGGTGAAGGCAAGGTGCGATTTGAAGATCACTGCTAGGCCTCCTCCTTTTTTTCCTATTCTGTGCTCGGTTAGGATGCTGTAGTTCTCTGGCACCAATTCAGTTAGGATGGTGTTGCAGTAAGATGTTAGCCAACTTTCCGTAATGAAGAGGCAGTCTATGTTGTTATCGATGATGAAGTTGTGGATTTCTAGTCTGTGCTTGACTGCAGATCTAGTATTAATCAGGGTGCATGCTAGTTGTTGTAGTTGGATTGGTGTCTCCCTGTATTTGATGGTTGCTTGTGGGTTGGTCCTTAGTAATTTTTCTTTCCTTTTTTGAGTGGCAGTTGGTAGAGTTGAACAGATGTTTCTTAGCCTGTGGAGGGCGTCCGCTGTGTACTTGAGATTACACATGGTGAAGCAAGAAAGTTGCTGAAGGAGGATGATGGGGGTGATGGAGGCTGCCTACCACCCTACCCGTTGATCCAGAGGAAGGCGAAAAAACCCCTGGCTGAGCTGGCCAATTGCTACAGCAGAGGAAAAATTCCTTCCTGACCCCCTGAGGGGCGATCGGCTCCAAGGACCCTGGATCAACTGCTGAGGTACCCCAGTGGCTTACCCGTGCAGGCTGGTCCGGAGGATGATGGTGGGGGGGTGGGGGTAAGGGGATCTGGCCGCTACTTACTGGTTGGAGTGATGCTGTGGCTGGGCTTAGGCGGAACTAAGCTGGACACTGGTCTGGTCCAGCGTCTCCGGTGGTAAGCTGTGCTCACACAGTGAAGTCAATGTAGAGGACGGGGTGTTCCAGGAGTAGGGGTACGGGGGCCCGCTGGACACGTGAGGGTGCTGGGTGGCTGGAGCTAGGCCGCAGCCGTGGTCTGTCCCCCGAGTCTAACAGCTAGCTGTTACAAGCAACAAGCAACAAGTAGTGGAATTGCAAATTTCTCCCACTAAAATTGCGCAAACAACTTTCATCAGTGTTTCTTGATTTCAACAAAAATCTGTATAGTAGAAAAGTAACCTATAAGGAGACTGATTTGCAACTTTTTTTTAATTCCATTACGCTAGTAGAAATATCAGAAAGCGATAGGGAGATGCTGGACCAACCTTTATCACTAGAGAAACTTCAAAAGGCCTCTGTTAACTTGCTTAATAACAAGCCCCAGGTACGGATAGGTTACCAGGGGAGGTTTACAAGGTTTTTGGAGATGACTTGTTGCCTGAATTGCTGGAGGTCTTTTATATAGCATTTGAAAGAGGTTATCTGCTATCCTCTATGAATGAAGCAATTAGTGGCATGGGTGCAGGTAAATGGATATATAACAGCACCTTTTTCACCACAACAAGGTACCAGACAGGGATGCCCATTATCACCTTTGTTGTTTGCTTTGGCCCTTGAACCTTTAGCTGCCTCTATCTGTCAATCAAAGAATATCATTGAGTTTTGTAGATCTATGGGAGAAGACAAAATTGCCTTATATGCTGATGATATCTTTTATTTTTGGAATACACTTTGTCCTCATTGGAGGCAGTGATGTCTTTAATTAATACATTACTTAGTTAATTTTCAGGCTTTAAGATAATTTGGGACAAGTCAGTTCTTTTACCACTGGACCCTCTGGTGACCAATCTGCTAATTTCTGCTACTCAAAATTGCTGTAGTCTCTACATTTAAATATCTAGGGGTACATGTCACATAACAAGTGAGTACATATGTGGAGAGGAATATGACTCCATTACTTAAGCGGCTTGGGCAAGTGGGAATAATTTGGAGTAAATTGCCTTTAACAATAATAGGAAGAATCAATTTGATAAAGATGATTTGGATGCCACAAATATTATATTCGTTACATAACTGTCCCATATGGTTACCACGGAAATTCTTTAAACAAATAGATACCCTGTTTAGAGAGCTTATTTGGAGATATAAACATCCCCAGATTAGCTTGGAAACTTTGCAGCTTCCTAAGGATGAAGGAGGTTTGGCTGTCCCTAATGCCAGGTCTTATTATTTGGCATCTCAACATCACCAATTAAATGGATGGAATACTATAGATTGTGAGGATCCCATACAACAAATTATATTCTCTCAATTGCTGATAGATCGCTTAGTGCAGTAAATAGTTCCTTACCATTTTTATAACAAACGTAGATATCCTACATTCTATTTGATACATAGGATCTGGACCACTGTTCAAAAAGTTAAAAGTTTTGATTTGTGGAAAAAGGCAGTTTTGATTTGTGGAAAAAGGCAGGTATTCAGTTTCTTAGCCAACTTTATGATAACGATGTTTTGCAATCATTTAATGAATTGGCAGTGAAATATCATTTGTCCGATAAATTATTATTTCAATATTTACAGTTACGGCACACCTTGCAGAGCCAAGCAAAGACCGTTTTATTCAAATATAATCCTTCATCAACTTTAGCTCTGGCAGTTTCCACAAGACGTACTAAACAGGGACTGATGGGTCCCTGCTCTATTGAAATGATAACTAAAATCAATTCACAGGAGGATAGCTTTGGACGGTGATGTAGAGACCTAGAGACACTTAGGCCACGTACACACGAGCAGACTTTTCGTCAACAAAAGTCTGACGGCCATTCCGGCGGACTTCCGGCGGACTTTTGAAGGACTTCTGATGGACTTTTGAACTAACGGACTTGCCTACACACGATCACACCAAAGTCAGATGGATTCATACATGATGACTTACGACCGGACTAAAATAAGGAAGTTGATAGCCAGTAGCCAATAGCTGCCCTAGTGTGGGTTTTCGTCCGTCGGACTAGCATACAGACGAGCGGATTTTTCGACCGGACTCGAGTCCGTCGGAAAGATTTGAAGCATGTTTCAAATCTAAAGTCCGTTAGGTTTTCGACTGGAAAAGTCCACTGAAGGTCCGATGAAGCCCACACACGATCGAATTGTCCACCGGACTCGGTCCGTCGGACCAGTCCGATAGAAAAGTCCGCCTGTGTGTACGCTGCATTAGTGATGAGGAATAGGGGCAAGCTCTTAAAAAAGTATTTAGGGTATCCTTATCCCCCACAGAGTGTTTAACCCAACTATTTATCATCCATAGAGTCCACTACACTCCTTCAAAACTGTATTCCTGGGGTAAAACAACTACACCCAATTGCCCAAGATGCACAAATGGTGCGGGTACACTTATACATATGCTGTGGCGATGCCCCAAATTGCATCGCTACTGGGATTTTATATTTGACATTTTGAATTCCTTGTGCTTTACACAAGTACAGCCTAATCCAAAAATTGCATTGCTGGGGGTTATACCAGATGATACCCTCCCAGTGGAAGTGCACATGATGTGGCTAAGAACTATGTATTTAGCACGTAAACTTATTTTGCAAAAATGAATATCAAACTGTCCACCAATGACAGATCAATGGATTAAAGCAATAAATCTAAATTTAAGATGAGAAGAAATGAATTGTGTAAACTGGTGGTTAGTGTCTAATCTGGTTGAGCAATCAGAAGGGTATATTAATAATATGGAAAAATAATAATACTGGAGCGAAATTGATATATATAAAATATGCACCATTATGGAACAATGTGAAGGAGGGAATTGAAAAAGAGTCTGATGAACGCAGAAGGAAGGGATGTGTTTTTTTCTCTCCTCTTTTATAGGGTGGGGCTATGTGATGAAAATGTTGTAAGTGTTCTTTTTTTTTTTCTTTTTTTGTTGAAAAATGTGAAAAAACTCAATAAAAAATTAGTTGATTGAAAAAGAAAACCTACGGTATTAAACGATTTATGTCCTACCATGTCTTCACCTTCCTTCTTTATATCCTTTATTGTAAGAAAATGACAAATAAACAAATATACCTCCTAACACATCTACTAAACAGCAGACAATTACGTGTGAATGATCAGTGAATCATATCACTTGTCACCTTTTTTGCTATTGGTATTATAGGAAAGATTCAGAGTAAAATTACACCCAAAGCTGAACTATGTGCCACCTTGGATACCATCTGCCGATTACACAGTAACTGCAACAAAGTGGCAGCTAAGTAGCAGCCACAGACTAAAACAAATTTCACCTCCTTAATAGTTTACCCCCTCTGTAAGCCTGTTCATTAATTGTGATATAAGTAATGGTCTTGTGTAATTACATTGCCAGATCACATAGCACTTCATTGTTAGCCGCTATACTTTCCTCCAATCCTTCATGCCAGACTTGCAAGCTTTTTGGTACACTAAGTACAATACACTTCTGTCCATCCATCCACACAGCCAGTGAGTGTGGGGGGCACAATGCCATAAATATTCTCCTGTCTAACATTGCTGGGACATGAGTCAGTGGTACTACAACATTAATCGTCACTGATGGTTGTGGAGGGATTAAACAATGTTGTCTAATATAGTTTGCCCCCACTGAGTGACCTAATGTAGTTGATTTATTAAAGCAAATAGGCTCTTAACTTTGCAAGGGCATTTTCAAGATTAGCAAATGAGGTTGGGTTCCATTTACTTTCATCATCCAATCATGTGCAAGCAAAAAAAAAAGATATATATATATTTTCCTTGCACGTGACTTGATATTCTTTGCAAAGTGACTTTTTACCATATTCACTAAGCTAAGAGAAAATGTCCTAGCAAAGTGAACAGCCTATGTGCCTTTATTAAATCAACCCCAATATGTCTCTCTGCTGAGTGAAATAAAACATTGTAACATAATCTGCTGATCATAAATATTCATTCATTCAGTATGCAGTTGTTAAATGATATATTATGACCTATAGTGTAATATAATATGCAGTCTCTGAATGATATCATATGATGCAGCTCAGCGGCAGTCTAAGGCTACAATTTACATATATCATTTCCTATTATTTCTTCCATGGTGAGGATGTCCACTTTTTTCCCTTAGGCCTTTTTCATAACTTCCACCATACAACAAAGCTGATGGGAAAAGCACTCAAGAAAATATGACCCTCTACTGATTGATTGAATTGCCTTTTATATTAAAGATGTGAAAGTTAAATATTCTGCAACATGTATATGTATTTAACATCTTAGATACTTTTGCATAATAATGTAAAGCTTGAATAGTTGCTGTTTGACAAACATTGCTACTTACCGAATAGAATACAGAACATTTCCATCCTTAAAGATTCTTAGAAGCTTGTTGTCTGTTGTAACTTCATGAAAGTTAGCACCTTTTTCATTTGCAAAGAATAAATCAGGTTTCCATATAGAATCCAGCATAGAAGGATCTAAATCTAAAGAATCATCTGGATATTCACTGTATGCAAGACGTGGGTCATTCCACTTCTGTCGCAAAAAGATATTCAAGCGGTAGTCCTGTAAAAAAAATAATAATATGATCTAAGTATAGTATACAACAACTTCTTCTTTAAATGAAATAAGAAGAGATAGAGCAGAATTAAATAATGTCCCTCATTTAAAAAAAGCAAGTGAAGTCATAAACATAAAGAGATACCAACTGCATTCTCTTAATAAACATAATGCCAGAACTGTAATTATTGGTTATAGCAGTCCAGTGGTTAAGTATAAGGTCCCATTCACTTCTCTGATCCTGACTATAAAATGAATGTGCAGCATTTTGTTCAATGCAGCACAGTACAACACACAGTAGTGCATTACTATGCGTTACAATGCATTGTAACACATGTGCATTGGAGCTGCGCTGCCTTTGTAAATTAGGATGCCATTCAAAAGGTACTAAACACACTGGATTGAAAAGGTTTGTTTCCCTTTGTGTATAACTTTGGAAAGGGCTAGAGGATTTTTTTCACTCCTTTAGCTTCTGTTGAAGCTGAAGGGGTGAGAATTTTGTAAATGTTCACTGCAGGCTTGTTTATTCAATAATACATTTGTCATGATATAAAAATTATATAAAATATATATATAAATTATATAAATATAAATCATGCATATGTACTTTTATGGGCTTTCTTTTGGAAATATTGTAATCTATAGACAAAAAAAGTAATTCAGAAATAAAAACCATGTGTTTTTTATTCTATGTTCTATAAAACGATAGTTTTAAAAATGTAGTGTGGGTGTAAATAAAAAGTATATGATTTATTCAATAATTTGCCCCAATAAAAAATAATTACAATTATATTACTGAAACAGAGCATGGCACATTATTTGCAAATTCATTTTTTTTCAGGCTTTAAAAATATTTGACATTAGAAATACAATAACATAAAATCATTATTTTATTAAATAGATGTATTATTGCACAGTTTGCCATGATAATTAAATGTGAACGTGTTGAAAATAAATTGTATTTTATCATGTATTGAACTAACAATGAAAGCAGCTTTCATCTTCAATAATCATTCCCTTGTAAAGTAAATCAAATTAAAGTCAAAAGTCATTTCCATGGTTCTTACAAAAAGGAAAACTGAGAGTAGGTATATATGAACAAGTAATAAAAAAAGCTGATCATACAAGACTGGATTAACTATTGAGGCTTAGTCCAATTTATACCCCAAAAAAAATGTAGGGATGAGAGAACAGATTTCAATTTAAGACAAAGCACAGACATCTCAATTCACAGAAATATATTTATTCAGACTTGTCCAATCTGCAAAGAATTATACAATCTATTACACAGTTATCCAGTTGTTGAATTGTGTGATTGTGATGATGTGATTGATCACACAGATCTGCTAATTGTCACGAAGATTTAAAAAAATGCACATTTTTGGGTCACCAGAAAATTGCCCTTCAGATCTGTGTGATAAGCAGGCAATCATACAATTCTGGATCCAAATGTGATCATGAAATGTATTAATTATTTCATTACCATTCACATTAATATAATTAAAGGGGTTGTAAAATCAGAAAGTTTTTTATCTTTGTGCATTCTATGCACAAAGATAAAAAACCTTCTGTGTGCAGCAGACCCCCTCAGCCCCCCTAATACTTACCTGAGCCCCATCTCTGTCAGCAATGTCCATGAGTGTCTTTGCCATCCAAAACTCTCAGTGCTGATTGGCTCAGACACAGCAGCAGTGCCATTGGCTCCTGCTGTTGTCAATCAAAGTCAGTTAGCCAATAGTGGGAAAAAGGGGGCAGGGCCGGCCTGGGCCACAGCTCCGTGTCTGAATGGACACAGGAAGCTGTGAATTGGATCAGGTGCCCCCATAGCAAGCTGCTTGCTGTGGGGGCACTTGAGAGGAGGGAGGGGCCAGGAGCACAGAAGAGGGACCCCGAGAAAACGAGGATCTGGGCTGCTCTGTGCAAATCCACTGCACAGGGCAGGTAAGTGTAATATGTTTGTTATTTTTATAGAAAAAAAGAAGACTTTACAATCACTTTATGATTAAAAAAAAGGTTTAAATTTACCTATTTAACTTGTGTGAATCAATTTGTTCAGTCATATATTACACAATTGTAAGATCCACAGAGCACAAATCCCTGGTAGATCCCATATAGATATAAAATAATAGAGAGAAGTAAGTCCAGCATGATTACTTCCCCAAACAATTCCAGCCTTCTAAGTTTACCTTTTTACTTTTATAATTGTACTCATATATCTTTACTTGATTTTCTGTTTTTCATAAAATATTGCTTTTCAATGTTGCTTGTTATTTTAGGTATTACTGTTTACTGTCTGTATACAGAAATTCTACTTTTATTTTCACATTCATTAACTGCATTACCTCAGTTTCCAACCCATGGAGCAAACCAATAATAATGACCGAGCAGTCTAGTATGACATCAGGAACATATTATTATTATCTGAAAGCCTAAGGGGCTTTACAATAAAGAGGTAGATTAATCATAGACATTTACTTGTTATGTAGGAAGCTATTACAAAAGCTCTGCCAATGGGCAAACTGGATTTTCATTAGTTTGTCTCTGTGACTAGACATAATAAAAAAAGTTCTAAAAGCCATAAATATAAACAATTTTGTGTTCAAAATAAAATTCAAAAAGGCCATTAGATTCCTGTTTTCTAATAACAATTTGTTCACTTGGTTGGTCATTGAGCTGCCTGTGCATTCCTCCTGCAAGAAGCTTAATGGGCAACTGTACCAGAGCACACAGAAGGCTGGCAATGGCTTAGCGTTAGATATAAAAAAAACAAGTGCAGCTCTCTAACAAATACTTAAAGCACATAAACAAATTTGAAAATGTGAAAAAAACCTCAATAAATTCTTAAAAAGTGAAAACCTAGTGCATCACAAATATAACATAAAATAAATAAATATATATATATATATATATATATATATATATATATATATATATATATATATATATATATATATATATATATATATATATATTTTTTTTTTTTTTTTTATGTGCTTTATGTATTTGTTGAGAGTGCTGCATTCATTTTTTATTTATTTTTGTACTGTGGGAGTGTGCAAATCATATTTAGTGCTTGCTTGGGAGAGGAGTGTTCATTTAGTGGCGGCACAGGTTTTTATACTAGTTTATAATTGCTTAGCATTGTCAGCCTGCAACAAAAAATGCTGTTATTGGCACTATCTTTAAGTAAAAAAAAATGCAGCATACTAGAAAAAAATAATTAAGAAAACTATACACAGTGAGGCATGATGGCAAGCATTCTGGAACTATAGATTTGTTATTTCAAACACTTTGAATTAAGCATTTTAGGGGAGACTTATTTTTGTATATGAGATCAGCTATAACAAAATAGTGATGCTTGCAGTGTGAATTTTACAAATGTCTACTTTGATCCTGAACCACAAGTAAATTATCTTTTTTCAATCCAATACAGATAGCATGTAGACATGCACATACTAGAATTGTCTCTGTCCAAAGATGATGATGAGGCTCTAAATGAAAATGTATTTTCCTGTGTTTCTTTTGCCTGATGCTTGAGGTGATTGTAGCCTTATTAGACCTTATAGAAAAAGTGCTAAAACCATTAGTCACAAACACTGCTAAGTTCCTGCAATATACTGATACAAATGATTTTTTGAACAAGCTCCACAATATACAGCAATTACCACCAAATACAATTCTAGTGTAAATTGGTTAAGATGGAATGGCTGCATGTCACAGATTCTTATCATCCACACCAAATCACACATACAGCACTTGGAATATTACATATCTCATTTAATTCATTGGGAAGTGGGAAGTAAAATGGCATCCCAATATGAAAACTTATTTATGGCTGACCTGGAGAACAAATTCCTTAAAGTGGAGTTCCAACGACATGTTCTAATTTTTTTTTAAACACTTCTAAAGGTCAGAACATTAACATATAGCACTCACATGTTTAGAAAATTTCATCCCCCGATGTCCACTGTAATATAAAAAATAAGTTATATAATAGTGTCCGGGCCGTTCCCATTTCGCTTTAAATCCAGGAACAGCAGCTAGCCAATGGGATGCTGCGGAATGTGCTGGAATCTGGGAAGCCTTTACAGGGAACTGCTGGGCTGGGAATTTCCCCCTTTTCCTGCAAGGAGCACCGGCTGAAGAGCTCTGCCCCTCTCACTGAAGCTATGGAGTCCCTCTTTAAGCAACTCCTGGAGAAAGCTGGCAGTGAGGGAGGAGAAGCATGACTGCGGCGCTGCTTGACACTAGGTGAAGCTGAGAATGGAGGACAGCAGGACAGGGACATTGTGAAAGGTATGGCCAGGATTCCGCGGGCACAGCACGGTGACATGGAGAGAGGGGCAGCGGTTCAGGTGCAGCAGGGGAGAACGCGGCAGAGCCAGCCTCCTGAACAGAGCCAGACTAGCTGAGGAGGAGTCTGAGGAGGAGCATGGATGGTGTGGAGCGGCCGCCGAAGATAACAATGGAGAGCCTGTGGGTGCGCGCTGCACCTCTAAGAAGAAGACATGTTCCAGGTCGCCGGGTAGAAGAGGCAGCAGGCAGGGCAAGACTGGGCAGCCCGCTGCAGGAGCAGGGAGGGGGCGTGCGCTCTCCCCACAAGCAGCCAGTGTACAGGAGCCAGCAAGAACAGTGCAGGACAGCTGCTGTATGATTGAAGAGCCACAGGCACTGCTACACAGACAGGTGCCAGTTCACGGTTTGCTGCTGGGGGAAGCTGTTCAGCAAGAGGCTGCACAACCTCCAGCAGTGGGTCAGTGTGCTCAATTTCATACTTTAAATGTTTTAGTTGATTCCCTGTCATCTTTAGTGAGAACGCTATCACCTATGATTCCTGCTGCTGTTTCATCTGGCAACTCGGCCCAGAACTCTGTGTCTACTGCTATGCTCAGCCCTTCTCCTGTCTCTGTGTCTCACTCTGCTAGCTTGTTATCCCAACACAGCCCCATTGCCATGGTTACTGGGGGTATGTCTGGGGATTTGAATGTTCCTTTGGCAAGGGTCAATGTTCCGGAATCACTCATGAAGAAGTCATGCCATGTGAAATGTCTCCCCTGGGTTACCATTTGAGTTTAGCGGTAAGGGAAAAAATATGGAGGGGGATTTTATAGATATGCTATCCCTGTTACCCTCACATAAAGATTTCATGGGGAAGATAGAGAAGAGAGGGGACGAAAAGCAGGAGGATGAGAGGCGTAGACCTATCCCTAGGTCATTCAATAACTGGTTGAAAGCTTATTGCATCTTTGCAGGAGTAATGGCGGAAAAGCACCCAGAACAGTGCAGGGGTTTGCATTTAGACCACAATTTGGAGGCATATAAAAGTTTTGGGGGGCTCGGCTGGTACTATTATGATGAGTCATTTAGACAAAAGTTGTCAGTCCACCCCTCGTTGAGTTGGGGAATGAAGGATGTAGGGCTATGGCTCAATCTGCTTGCTCCCCAGAGACAAGTTGCACCTAAGCCAGTTGCAGTTAACCCTTCAAGCACTGCGTACAGAAAAGGCTGCTGCTTTGCTTTTAATGACAGAATTTGATGCTGGAATGCGGCTTGTAAGTATAGGCACAAATGTGCCTATTGCGCTGGAGCACACCCTGTGGTTAAGTGCTATAAAAAGAATGTGAGTGCTGGGGCTAATCAAAGTCAGAGGGATATTTTTCAAAAAAGCCTGCACGCTAGTGATGCTGGAGAAAATGCGCCCATGGCTGGACAGGTATCCAAACCGAGAGAAGGCGCATTTTCTCATTAACGGCTTTTTGACTTTCCTCTCCCCTCTTTTTCAAGGGAAGGGTGCACGATGGTGAGAAATTTAAAATCGGTAGGGAATTTTACGCAAATAGTTAGGGAGAAAGTTTTCAAGGAAATTGAGGACGGGCACATTGCTGGTCCTTTTGATACCTTCCATATATCACCTTTGGGAGTGGTACCCCAAAAGGAACAGAATACATATAGCATTATTCATAATTTGTCTTTTCCTAAAAGGCATTCTTGTAATGATGAAATTGACGATGCGCTCTGCTCAGTCTCATATGCGATGTTCGAAGAGGCGATTTTTAGGATTCAGGAGTTTGGGCCTGGATCGTTGTTGGCCAAGGTCAATATGAAATCGACTTTTAGGCTTTTGCCAATTTCGACTTTAGCTTTCAATTCTTTAGGGTTTTATTTTGAAGAGGCCTATTTTTTTGACAAATGTCTCCCCATGCTCAGTGTCGTGCTCATATTTCTAAGCATTTTCTTCTTTTCTCCACTGGGTGACTTGTTTTCATTCAGGAAGAGATAGCATGGTCCACTACCTGGATGACTTTTTATTTGTGGGACCTCCAGAGTTGATGATTTGCAATAATTTGTTGCAGGCATCCAGGGAAATTTCTCAGCACTTTGGAGTTCCATTCGCAGAGGAGAAGACGTGTCTACCCACCAAGTCTTTGGAATTCTTGGGAATTCACATAGATACCTGTAGGATGGAATTCCTTTTGCCAAAGAGTAAATTATTGAAATTGAAATCTTTGCTGGGGTTAATTCTTGTAAGAAAGTGCTTCTGAAAGACATGCAATCTCTTTTGGGCATCTTGAATTTTGCATACAGGATTATGCCAGTGGGTCATATTTTTTCACGTCGCCTTTATCTTGCTATTTCTGGCATGCAGTCACCATTCGCCCACATCAGATTGACGAGTTCTCTTAAGGAGGATATGTTGGTTTGGGCCAGGTCCCTTGAAATCTACAATGGCCAGTCTTTTTTTCCAAAGGATTTTATTTTTGCACCAGATTTTATATTGTTCAGATGTGGCAGGTTCGAAGGGATTTGCTGCAATTTGGGAAACGCATTGGTGTTGTGCAGCTTGGCCTGAGTAGGTGGGTAGGTAGGGAGGTAACTAAGAACATAGTTCTGCTGGAGTTGTTCCCAATTTTGGTGGCGATGGAGCTTTGGGGATCTGGTATTGCGAACAGGAGGATTTTGGTAGAGACAGACAATAAAAGGGTCCTCTTTGCGATAAACTGCCTCTCGTCCAGATCGCTGTTGGTAGTTAAGGTGTTAAGGCAGATTTTTTTTTGTGTTTAAAGTTTAATGTATGGCTCAAAGCTAAATACACTCCGGGAGCTCAAAATAATATAGCCGATTCGTTATCTCAATTTTAGATGGACCGTTTTCGCCAGCTGCCTCCGGAAACAGATATGGAAGGCATTCAATGTCTGGAGTATCTGTGGGACGTGATCTGAATATAGTAACGAGAGCTATCAACAAGTACACCTATGGAGAGCTCAGAGGAACAAAAGCTACTCTTAACATTTACTTCCTTTGCACAGCACCAACTACAGTGAGGAGACTGAACTGCACCAGCCTTCACACTGACCAAAGACTTCTCTATTATTGTGGTAATGGACTTTAAAGGTACACCAAGAGAGTCACACAGTACAGAGAGTACAGTGTTTAACCACTTGAGCCCCGGACCATTATGCTGCCTAAGGACCAGAGGTCTTTTTCCAATTTGGCACTGCGTCGCTTTAACTGCTAATTGCGCGGTCATGCAATGCTGTACCCAAACAAAATTTGCGTCCTTTTCTTCCCACAAATAGAGCTTTCTTTTGATGGTATTTGATCACCTCTGCAGTTTTTATTTTTTGCGCTATAAACGGAAAAAGACCCAAAATTTTGAAAAAAAATGATATTTTCTACTTTTTGTTATAAAAAAAATCCAATAAACTAAATTTTAGTCATACATTTAGGCCAAAATGTATTCGGCCACATGTCTTTGGTAAAAAAAATGTCAATAAGCATATATTTATTGGTTTGCGCAAAAGTTATAGCGTCTACAAACTAGGGTACATTTTCTGTAATTTACACAGCTTTTAGTTTATGACTGCCTATGTCATTTCTTGAGGTGCTAAAATGGCAGGGCAGTACAAAACCCCCCCAATGACCCCATTTTGGAAAGTAGACACCCCAAGGAAATTGCTGAGATGCATGTTGAACCCATTGAATATTTATTTTTTTTGTCCCAAGTGATTGAATAATGACAAAAAAAAAAAATATTTACAAAAAGTTGTCACTAAATGATATATTGCTCACACAGGTCATGGGCCTATGTGGAATTGCACCCCAAAATACATTCAGCTGCTTCTCCTGAGTATGGGGATACCACATGTGTGGGACTTTTTGGGAGCTTAGCCGCGTACGGGGCCCCGAAAACCAAGCACCGCCTTCAGGATTTCTAAGGGTGTAAATTTTTGATTTCACTCTTCACTGCCTATCACAGTTTCGGAGGCCATGGAATGCCCAAGTGGCACAAATCCCCCCCAAATGACCCCATTTTGGAAAGTAGACACCCCAAGCTATTTGCTGAGAGGCATATTGAGTCCATGGAATATTTTATATTTTGACACAAGTTGCGGGAAAGTGACACTTTTTTTTTTTTTTTGCACAAAGTTGTCACTAAATGATATATTGCTCACACAGGCCATGGGCATATGTGGAGTTGCACCCCAAAATACATTTAGCTGCTTCTCCTGAGTATGGGGATACAACATGTGTGGGACTTTTTGGGAGCCTAGCCGCGTACGGGGCCCCGAAAACCAAGCACCGCCTTCAGGATTTCTAAGGGTGAAAATTTTTGATTTCACTCTTCACTGCCTATCACAGTTTCGGAGGCCATGGAATGCCCAGGTGGCACAAAACCCCCCCAAATGACCCCATTTTGGAAAGTAGACACCCCAAGCTATTTACTGAGAGGCATGGTGAGTATTTTGCAGCTCTCATTTGTTTTTGAAAATGAAGAAAGACAAGAAAAAACTTTTTTTTTTTCTTTTTTCAATTTTCAAAACTTTGTGACAAAAAGTGAGGTCTGCAAAATACTCACTATACCTCTCAGCAAATAGCTTTGGGTGTCTACTTTCCAAAATGGGGTCATTTGGGGGGGTTTTGTGCCACCTGGGCTTTCCATGGCCTCCGAAACTGTGATAGGCAGTGAAGAGTGAAATCAAAAATTCACGCCCTTAGAAAATTTGTCTCTTTCCCGCAACTTGTGTCGCAATATAAAATATTCCATGGACTCGACATGCCTCTCAGCAAATAGCTTGGGGTGTCTACTTTCCAAAATGGGGTCATTTGGGGGGGGTTTTGAACTGTCCTGGCATTTTATGCACAACATTTAGAAGCTTATGTCACACATCACCCACTCTTCTAACCACTTGAAGACAAAGCCCTTTCTGACACTCATTGTTTACATGAAAAAGTTATTTTTTTTTTGCAAAAAAATTACTTTGAACCCCCAAACATTATATATTTTTTTAAAGCAAATGCCCTACAGATTAAAATGGTGGGTGTTTCATTTTTTTTTTTTCACACAGTATTTGCGCAGCGATTTTTCAAACGCATTTTTTGGGGAAAAAACACACTTTTTTAAATTTTAATGCACTAAAACACACTATATTGCCCAAATGTTTGATGAAATAAAAAAGATGATCTTAGGCCGAGTACATGGATACCAAACATGACATGCTTTAAAATTGCGCACAAACGTGCAGTGGCAACAAAATAAATACATTTTTAAAAGCCTTTAAAAGCCTTTACAGGTTACCACTTTAGATTTACAGAGGAGGTCTACTGCAAAAATTACTGCCCTCGATCTGACCTTCGCGGCGATACCTCACATGCATGGTGCAATTGCTGTTTACGTTTGACGACAGACCGCCGCTTGCGTTCGCCTTAGCGCGAGAGCAGGGGGCGACAGGGGTGCTTTTTTTTTTTTTTTTTCTTTATTATTTTTTTGCTTTTTTATCTTATTTTTAAACTGTTCCTTTCATTTTTTTTTTTTTTAATCATTTTTATTGTTATCTCGGGGAATGTAAATATCCCCTATGATAGCAATAGGTAGTGACAGGTACTCTTTTTTGAAAAAATTGGGGTCTATTAGACCCTAGATCTCTCCTCTGCCCTCAAAGCATCTGATGACACCAAGATCGGTGTGATAAAATGCTTCCTCAATTTCCCAATGGCGCTATTTACATCCGGCGAAATCTAAGTCATAAAATGCTCGTAGCTTCCGGTTTCTTAGGCCATAGAGATGTTTGGAGCCACTCTGGTCTCTGATAAGCTCTATGGTCAGCTGGCTGAATCACTGGCTGCATTCTCAGGTTCCCTGTTGAGACAGGAGAGCCAGAGAAAAACACGGAAGACGGTGGGGGGGGCATTCCCTCCCACGGCTTGTAAAAGCAGTCTAGAGGCTAATTAGCCACTAGGATTGCTTTTACATGAAAGCCGACCGCTGGCTGAAAAGAATGATACCAAGATGATACCTAAACCTGCAGGCATCATTCTGGTATAACCATTCAAAGTCGTGAATGGCGTACCTGAAGACAAAAAAATGGTTAACAATAAAGCACAGTAAACGGTAAAGTATAAAAAATTGAATACCTGAAAAGCAAACTTGATAAAACATAATAACAATAAAACATTGCAGAATAGAATACAGTAAAAAAGAGCAGAACAAGAGAGAGAGAATAGAGAGAGAGAGAACAATAAAACGACAACTATTTTTTTTTATTTTATATTTTTTTTTTTTTTTTTACATTTTTTTGTAACTAACTTTTATAACGGTAACCGGTTCCAGGTTCGGGTCTCTCAAAATGTGATGGCATCTTGGGAGACCCTGTGAAAGTGTGCCTAGTCTGTGCAATGCTGTACCCTACGCTAATACTCAACTAATGAATGGTAGCGTTCAAAACATTCACCAATACAAAGACCAGGATTGTCAGGACAGGAGGGACAATAATAGAGGGTGTCACGCCTATATTCGCGCTTGCTGCAGACACGACATCTTTTTTGGGGGTTCGTTGGGTAGGGGTACTCGGGAGGACATAAAGAAAATGCCTCTCATGCAGCCGACTGCATTTGGTTGGGGATGTGAATGGGGGAAGTACGGGCGCTGCAGAAGCGGTGGGTTCCCAATTAGGATTGGCGAATGCAGCAGGAAGGGCATTATGGGCACGACGGGCCTGTGTTTGTCTTCTTGGTGGCAGCGGGACACTACTTGTGCTTGCCACCTCACCAGCTTGAACTGCACTTATGGGACTCGCCACGTCACCAAGTGTTACTGCAGTGCTGGTTTGACTACGACCGGGGTGTACTAGGCCGCTGGCGCTTGCCAGTTCAATTAAAAGCTACCAAAAAACTGTTAGCGATCGCAGGGATCAGGCCTGACTCTGCGAATGCTGCAGTTATGGGTTAAGTGTTTTGTAAGTGACAGTGATCGATCGATACTGCACTTGGGTGGGCTGGGCCGGGCGGAGGGGCAAAATGCAGGTGCTAGCAGGTATCTGGGCTGATCCCGCTAACACTGTGTTTTTGGGAACCCTAAACTGCTGGGGACGCCAGTATAGATCTGATCGGATCAGATATTGATCCGTTCAGATACTATACCACTAAGGGAGGTGTACGGTGCGTGCGTGGGTGTTAGCGGTACTGGCGCTAATCTGACGCTGCTTGGGGCTGGTGCTTGCCAGTTCACCAAAATACTACCAAAAAAACTGTTAGCGATCGCAGGGATCAGGCCTGACTCTGCGAACGCTGCAGTTATGCATTTAGTGTTTTGTAAGTGTCAGTGATCGATCGATACTGCACTTGGGTGGGCTGGGCTGGGCCGGGCGGAGGGGCAAAACGCAGGTGCTAGCAGGTATCTGGGCTGATCCCGCTAACACTGCGTTTTTGGGAACCCTAAACTGCTGGGGACGCTAGTATAGATCTGATCGGATCAGATATTGATCCGATCAGATACTATACCACTAAGGGAGCTGTACGGTGCGTGCGTGGGTGTTAGCGCTACTGGCGCTAACCTGACGCTGCCTGGGGCTGGTGCTTGCCAGTTCACCAAAATGCTACCAAAAAAACTGTTAGCGATCGCAGGGATCAGGCCTGACTCTGCGAATGCTGCAGTTATGCGTTTAGTGTTTTGTAAGTGACAGTGATCGATCGATACTGCACTTAGGCTGGGCCGGGCGGAGGGGCAAAACGCAGGTGCTAGCAGGTATCTGGGCTGATCCCGCTAACACTGTGTTTTTGGGAACCCTAAACTGCTGGGGACGCTAGTATAGATCTGATCGGATCAGATATTGATCTGATCAGATACTATACCACTAAGGGAGGCGTATGCTGCGTGCGTGGGTGTTAGCGGTACTGGCGCTAATCTGACGCTGCCTGGGCGACGCATATCACCGCCGGGCGATCAGGGGGCTAAACCTTTATTCGGTAATAAACGGCGGGTGCCCTGACACTATAAAAAATAAACAAACTAACCAGCGTCACCCGTAACAGTTATACGGTGATCAGTGGTGAAAGGGTTAACTAGGGGGCCATCAAGGGGTTAAAACATTTATTCGGTAGTATATGGGGGTCCCTGTCGCTATAAAACGCTGACGGCGAACCTAAATATTTAGGTCCCTAACTAGCGTCACCAGCGACACTAATACAGCGATCAGAAAAATGATCGCTTAGCGACACTGGTGACAGGGGGTGATCAAGGGGTTAAAACTTTATTAGGGGGGGTTAGGGGGGTATCCTAGACCTACAGGGGGGTAATACTAACTGTCCTAACACTGTAACTGTCACAAACTGACACCAATGCAGTAATCAGAAAAAAAAAAAAAAAAAACTGCTGGTGTCAGTTTGTGACGGGGGGGGGGGTGATTGGGGGGCGATCGGGGGGCGATCGGGGGGGGGATCGGGGTGTTTTGTGTGCCTGGCATGTTCTACTGTGTGTGTGTAGTGTTGTGCACTCACATACCTGTCTTCTCTCCTCGGGCCGTAACGGAAATTACCGAGCCGAGGAGAGATGACATCATTTCCTTTGCTGCTGTTTAGCATACAGCAGCAAAGGAATGATGTGAGGGAGGGGGCCACGAACGGATGGCCTCCCCCTCATCTCCGATCGCCGTGGGACAAAAGACGACCGCCTCGGGCACCGGGGGGGGGTCCGATCGGACCCCCCACCCGCGAAAGGCAAATCACGTATATGTACGTGATTTTGCCTGTCCGTGCCACCTTGCCGACGTAAATCGGCGTGAGGCGGTCGTCAAGTGGTTAAAACATGGGGGACTAGACACCCCTTTTAACATTTTATCAATCCATAATTTTGTTTAAAGCATATATATATATATATATATATATATATATATATATATATATATATATATACAATGACTGAACATAACAAAGATCAAAAACCTGCACAGTCAAAACCCCTTTAAGAATATTAAAGCTTCATATACAGTAAATTAACCATTTATCTGTTTATAACAGGGAACTAATCACCTATTAATATATTGTACAAAAGAGTGAATTTTCCTTGATACATTTTGTGGGGAATTCTTAAAGGGGTTTGGACTGTGCAGACATAATATTGTTATAATCATTCATTGTATGGTTGTGGGACCCCTCATTCTTCACCCTTGGATTCCCCCAATCATTTTATTAATACACACTGATCATTGCAATGATCTCCACAGATCCAGCTTCCACCCCAACATGCAAAATGAATCATCATAACCAGCCAGGCCACCAGATACCATATACTCTGACCCAGAAGACAGAAATAAACTTCTCAAAGCACTAGCAGAATCCTTCCATAAGAAAGGTTACAACAAAAAAACATCAACACAACCATAAGCATGGCCTTTAAAACCCAAAAAGAAAATCTCCTACAATTAAAAAAAAAAAAAAACAAATAATCATGTACCTTTAGTAACCAATTACAAAATGTGGCAAACTGTGCAGCCAAATCAATCCATTAAGAGCAAGTGCACACCACAAAAATGCACTTCAGATGCATTCCGGATACGTTTTTGCTTACAGTTCACACCACAAGAACTCAATCTGGATGCGTGTTTTAAAAAATGATTTTGATAAATCTTCAGTGCGATCCAGTGTGTTTTTTTACCTTTTGTCTTTTCTTTTTTTCCAAAGTTTTTTTTTTTGCTGTAATGCGGTCTGGTGCGTTTTTCATATGCTTCAGTGTGTTTTTTTATACATTTTACCATGTTGCAGTACAGTGCAGTGCAGAAAAAATGCAGCATGTTCTAACTTTTTTTATTGCACTGGAACTCACCGCACTGGTGTGAAATATGCAATTGGAACCCATCTAACCTACTGTCCATGCGTTTTTGGTCCAAAAAAAAAAAAAATGCACTGGGCTGCATCTGATGCAGGACACACACACAAGGGACCTTCAATATTGCAGGATCATACAACTGTAACTCCAGTAATTTACATAGACACACCTTTAAAAAACAAAGATGATTAACGCACACCTGTGGGATATCATTTCCTACAACCAGACCACTTTATGTAAGACATGCCTATTTTAGTTTTTAAAAGAAATTTAAAAAATACTCAAGAATGGAAAAGTTTTGAACCAATAATATTTCTACTTGAAACACAGGATAATGGGCTAAATAAGGACCTCAGTTCTCTAAATTCACTCCTTTCCTTATCTAACCCAGCCTGCTGTATATGTGTTTTTTTTCTCTTAGAGATTGTCCTACTTAACATTTTGTGTATTAGTACTACTTAGACCTTAAAAGAAAGGGGTACACCCTGAAAGCATGTCCTGAAAATTTTAATGTTAGGGGAAATAAAAAGCATTAAAACCAGCACTCATTTACTTTTTTTGCCTGATGGTAGCATGATGAGAATGTATTTTGCAGTCTTTCCTACACTATACATTTCACTGCCTAATTGTCATCTGGACACTTTTCAAATAAGTGGCATCTCAGTATACATTATCTTAAGTGTTGTTCCTTTTGTTTGCCACAACTGTGGGTATAGGATTGGGTATATGGGATTGTTTGATATTATTTTTTATTTATTTATTTATTTTTATGGTTGAACTAGATCAGGGATATGCAATTAGCGAACCTCCAGCTGTTGCAGAACTACAAGTCCCATGAGGCATAGCAAGACTCTGACAGCCACAAGCATGACACCCAGAGACAGAGGCATGATGGGACTTGTAGTTTTGCAACAGCTGGAGGTCCGCTAATTGCATATCCCTAAACTAGATGGACATCTGTCTTTTTTCAACCTGACTAACTATGTAACTATGTAGACATTGTCATAATTTTCCAATGTTTTGTTCTCCCATAAATCTCCTTTTAACAGACCCAGAGTTGTGCAGGCTAGACAAGTTAAAAATAAGCTGTTTGTGAGCTACTTCTGTATTGAGCAAAACATTTTCTTTTAACAACTGATATACCATAAGCAAGATTTGAATATCAAAAGAACAGGATGGGGGGGCGCATGCGTGGCCTGTGAAGATGGCAGACATGTAAGAAGAGAGTTCCGGTCCCCGTCTTCCTGTCCGAGACACCTGCTCTGCACCGACAGCTACAACAGCCCTAGAAGTATGACCGAGCCCCGCCTGAAGTCCCAGGGCAGCATATGGGCAAAATCAGAATCCAGAAAGGTACTTACAGAGGCTTTATCTCGCCCCCACCCTCGAGGCCTGCTCATGCCATGGAGCACTTTCTATATAGGCCGCAATCCCCAGCCTCAATTACCGCGGCCGGCCCGCCGGATTCTGGCGATTCTCAACTAACGAGCGAACGTACCCCTCTGATGGACCACAGGCCCCAGCAACTCTCACCGCCAGATGATGCAGCTATGGTGACAGCAGCTGTGCTGGATATTAAGCTACAATCGCTCCTCCAAGATTTAACCCATAGCATAGCTAAAGAGGTGGGCAAAATCGCACATGAACTCAGGGGTGAGATAGACCAATTGGGGGAATGCACAAACACTCTAGAAAACAAATTTGATGAGCTTACCCAATACATAAACGTCCTAGAGGAAGATAACGCTGCCATGAAACATACAGTCTCCCAAATCCAGTTACAACAAGAGGATTTAGAGAACAGGGAGAGATGTGAAAACCTCCAAATTCGAGGAGTGCCTGAATCAGTCACTGACAAGGAACTACGTTCATACCTTCTGGGCCTGTTTATCACTTTGGTTCCTCAAATTCCAGATATAGACTGGCGCCTCGACCGGGCTCACAGGTCACTAGCCCCTAAGCCCCCTCCTGGCTCCAACCCCAGAGACATTATTGTCCGCTTTCATTATTACGAAAGTAAAGAAGCCCTCACAACTGCTACTCGTAATAAATCTCGTATTGAATTTAAAAAAGCCAAGATACAAATCTTCAATGATCTCTCCCCATTACGTTGGCAAAAAGAAGAAGCTTTCGCCCTGTCACTACCCATCTGCAAAATCACCAAGTACCTTATCGCTGGGGTTTTCCCTTCTGCCTGTCGGTCATGAAGGATGGGATCCAACACTCTCTGAGGGATCTTTATGAAAGCGAGGCCTTCATTTGCAGCCTGGATCTTCCTCCCATCCCTGACGAGGATCTACAGCTTTCAGCCTTACCTTCCAAGCCTCTGTCAACCCCAGCCAAGATCTGGACCCCTGTACAAAGAAGATCGTGTAAAGCTTTTTCCACTCCTCAACGGGTTAACCCTTCTAGATTCCCGACCTGACGCAGACTACCTCTCAAGATATTCTACTCACCTTCATGGCCGGTTGAAGCTCAACATGGTCGATATAGTGGTCTTACAATTTTTGAATGACTGTTTTTTCTCTTTTTTTTACTTTTCTAACTTCAAAAATGAATTTTAACCTGGGATCTTTAACTGCTTAGTCACCTGCCCTTCACAGATTGGTGATGACTGTTTTCTTCGACAAGATGGGGACCCCCCCTCCGTTGGTCCTTACAGGCTACCATGCCCCTCAACCAGACGGCAGGATGCTGTCTGGGTTCCCTGCAGTTTTTTTTACATGCAGGGTCTTTAAAAAAATGTTCTCCAATGATTCTTGCTGCTTTTCAATTTTGCTCTTTGTCTATTGTTTTGATTTTATTTCCTTTTTATTTTTTCTTTTATAGGTCCTTTTTTTGACCTTACTCAGGTTACCAGTGCTTTTAACGTGGTACCATTTCAACTCAGAAGCATACGTGCTATAACAATTTTTTCTTCATGTTTACTTAGATGCACATTTAAAATATGCGTTATGATGGCAGTTTATGCAAATAAGTGATTATGGCTCTGAAGATTTATTCTTGTAATGTGAAGTGTCTGAATTCTATTGGTAAGAGGTGGCGAGCTTTGAAGGAATTCAGATCCTCCAATGCAGGGGTGATTATGGTTCAGGAGACCCACTTCAGACCTGGTGGATCCTTTAAATTTGCTTCTAAACACTTCCCCAAAACTTATGTGGCCTCTGATCCATCTGGTAAAGCAGGTATTGCAATTCTATTTAAGCGGTCCTGTCCGATTCAAATTATCTCCTCCTGTTTAGATCCCCATGGTCGTTTTGTGCTCCTAAACTGTAGTCACCTAAATACCCAATTTACTCTGGTTAATATATATACCCCAAACGTGGGACAAATTGGATTTCTCACGACAGTATTTGGGAAGTTGTAAACAATTTCCCATCCTTTTACGATCATAGGAGGATATTTCAATGTGTGCATGTCTCCGACCAAGGATAGGTGTGCCCTATTCCAAGACACCCCACGGACTGCTGTCCAGAAACTTTCTGCTTCCTTTCATAAACTGATAAGATCATACAATCTTTTCGATACATGGAGAATAAAACACCCAACTCAGAAAAGTTACACTTTTTATCCTCCTCCTCATAAGCTATACTCCAGATTGGATTATTTCTTTGTAACAGCTCCTCTACTTCTGTATATTGTTTCTTTGGAGATCGCCCCGATCACTTGGTCGGACCATGCGCACATTGAACTTGACCTAATTTTATCTCCTCCCACCCCCAAGACCTGTCATTGGCGTCTTAATGAGTCACTACTTAAGAACCCAATGATTCAGACTCAACTACAGCAAAAATTATCTGAATTTTTCATATTAAACGAGGGATCGGTCTCGGAGCCTTCCACCCTATGGGAAGCCCACAAAGCTTATTTTAGGGGTGAGTGTATCTCTGCAGGTTCTCGGCTTAAGCGAGACTCCTTGAAATTAAAAGCAGATCTGTTTGCTCAGTTGAATATTGCAGAGAAGTGCCTTAATTCCCCCATGATGGAATGGCTGAGAGTGGTAACCACAATTCGAAATTGTATTAAGGCATTTGACATGAATAAGATATCTAAATCTATCTTATGGGCCAAACAAAAGTTATACGAAAATGCCAATAAACCACACAGAATGCTGGTTAACAGACTAAAACCATGTCCCTTCCTCTCGATCCCTAATCATTAGATAATGTCAGATGGCACACATACATATTGCCCTAAGAATATATCCCAGACCTTTGGAAACTTTTATAAGAAACTATATAACTGTTCAAGCTCTGAATCAGCACTTTCTCCCATGATAAATTTGAATAGTTTATGTCCCATTTAGATCTACCTACACTGTCCAATGCCCAAAATTCTATCCTCAATGCTCCCATTACTATAGAACAGATAACGGGGGTGATTAAAGCTTTATCGGCTCATAAATCTCCAGGCCTAGATGTGCTCCCTTACACGAACTATAAGACCTATTCAGAAACTCTTACCCCCCATTTACAGTCTTTATACTCCTCCCTCTTCAAAGGCTCCATCCCACATTCACAATTCTTACATGCATACATCACTGTCATTCCTAAGCCAGATAAGGATCCCTCACTGCCAGACAATTACCGACCAATAGCATTATTGAACTCAGACTATAAAATATTTACTAAGATATTGGCCAACCGACTCTCCCCATTATTAACAATGTTGATCCACAGGGATCAAGTTGGGTTTGTTCCTACAAGACATGCAGGTGACAATACTAGATGGACTGTAGATCTTATAGATCTTCTAAATAAAACTAAGCAACCTGCCATCGTCCTAAGCTTAGATGCACAAAAGGCATTTGACCGCCTTAGTTGGCCTTTCATGTTCGCAACCCTTTCCAGATTAGGATTTTCCGTCTCTTTTATCTAAGCCTTACAGGCTCTATATTCGAACCCCTCATCCCAGGTCCAGCTGTCTTCCCATCTGGCGCAGCGATTATCCCTTAGTAATGGTACCAGACAGGGGTGCCCACTGTCACCCCTGGTGTTCATACTATGTTTGGAGCCTTTGGCAATAGCTATCAGATCCCGATCAGAAGTAAGGGGGGTTTGGCTGCGACAGCGGGGCTACAAGTCTCGCTTTCACTGACAACATATTACTGACTCTTACCTATCCGCACACATTTCTACCTGTCCTACATGATATTCTTTCCACATTTGGAGCATTATCAGGGTTTAAGATTAATCACTCTAAAACAGAGGCTTTGCCTATAAACATACCCCCAGATCAGCTTAAACCCCTTCAAGACTCATTTAACTACCGCTGGTGCCCCTCTAAATTGAAATACTTAGGAGTATATATTACATCCTCATATCCTACTTTATACCAAGCTAACTTTCCCCCTATGCTTGCGGAAATAACCCGTCTTTTACATATTTGGTCCTCCCTTCTGCTCTCTCTCCTAGGTAGAATTAATGTTCTTAAAATGTCGATACTTCCTAAGATGCTCTATCTGTTCGAAACACTCCCAACCTCAGTCCCAATGTCACAGAGGCAATTGCTCAAGTTCATATGGCACAACTCCTCCCATAGGATTGCACGATCAGTAGTATTTGCTCTTAAAAATAGAGGAGGTTTATCTGCTCCAGATATCATTAAATATTATTATGCCTCTCATCTCCGAGTATTGACTTCCTGGATCTCCAGAAAAGCTCCTAGGAGATGGGCTGAGATTGAGATGGGGATTACCACCCCGGTACACCCCTGCTACATGCTATGGCCTTCCTCTTCTAAATTTATATAAACTAAAAATTGTGCACTAGCATAACATGTAATAAGGTTTTATGATTAGACGGCTCCTTGAGATGATATCCAGAGCTACAATGTATTTAAATCCCAATGCAAGGAAATAACAAAACAACAAATTTATAACATATCTCCATAAAAAATTAATAGAAAAAGAAATAGAAATGAAAGTTCTGAAGATGCGATTGAACACTCAATCGTTTAAAAGACACCACATTCAGTCCATAAAAAACAAAATAGTAAAAACAAAAATTGTGAGAAAAAAAAAAAAAGGCGTTCCTTTGATGTGTCACATCAGGGTAGAAAGGTGAAAAGGGTGCAGAAACACTTCCGAGCCACCATTGCAGATCTGCAGAGATCAGCAGCAGGAAAGGCATAGTGAGCAGTGCTGCCTGGGATCCTGCAGACACTGGAGCCTGGACTAGGAGACACCTGGGACTAGGAGACACCTGGGACTGTGCACTCACCAATGGCTCGGGCTCCTCAGACAGTCTCCCTCCTGACGCTGCAGCAGTAAGATCGGCTCTGAGTTGGTGGTGCTCGTAAGCAAGACCCGGACATCTATATCTCATCTGTCCCTGCAGAGGGTTATATCTGCAAGTGCGTATGACCTCGCCACAGAGGAGGTCCAACAAATGGGGTAAGGGCACATCCATTACTCCTCTCCTGCAACTAATGGTGGCTCGGAAGTGTTTCTGCACCCTTTTCACCTTTCTACCCTGATGTGACACATCAAAGGAACGCCTTTTTTTTTTTTTTTCTCACAATTTTTGTTTTTGCTATTTTGTTTTTTATGGACTGAATGTGGTGTCTTTTAAACGATTGAGTGTTCAATCGCATCTTCAGAACTTTAATTTCTATTTCTTTTTCTATTAATTTTTTATGGAGATATGTTATAAATTTGTTGTTTTGTTATTTCCTTGCATTGGGATTTAACTACATTGTAGCTCTGGATATCATCTCAAGGAGCCTTCTAATCGTAAAACCTTATTACATGTTATGCTAGCGCACAATTTTTAGTTTATATATGTTTTTTACTTTATGGATATTTGAAGTATTTCCTTGCAGCGGCATTTTGTGAAGTTAAAAAAAAAAAAAATTTTTTTCTTGCTCATTAGCGCAGGTTTTTCCACCATTCTTTTCTTCTAAATTTATGCCTCAGTTGAGATCCCTCTGTCAGGCACTGATGCTCTTTACCCTCAATATTTGGAGAAAGTTTTCCAGACAGATTCCTACTCTCCTCCAAATGTTCTCCCCTCTGAAATATACTTTTTAACCCGGATATCCCGGATGGATTGTCCTTTGTGAGGATGTATCCTTGGACTCAGGCGGGAATCTTTCAACTGCGACATCTTGTTCATCTGGTTTCGCGTATTCTATTGCCTTTCTTGGAGCTACGAACAAAGCATGACCTTCCTGCCTCCCTTCTATACTCCTATACGCAATTTAAACATTTTTTTCTTTCTGAATCTCCCTCGCTCTCCCTAGAGAAACCTACAGACTTTGAAATCTTATGTGCTAGAGACCCTTATGAACCCAAACAGATCTCTTCTATCTATAGAATTATACATGAAAGCTCACCCTTAACGGAATCTACACATAATTATATGAACAAATGGTCTTATATACTACAACATCCAATTTCATTACTAGATTGAGGAAAAATTTGTAAATCTACGTCCAAAATTTCACGTTGTGTAGTGCAGAGAGAAACTGCTTTTAAAATCCTGTTTTTCTGGTATAGGACCCCAGATTTAATGCATGCTTGTGATTCCACCCTATCCAAGCTTTGCTGGAGATGCAGCAAGGCTGTGGGTTTCTTCTGTCATATCTGTTAGGAGTGCTCCCTTATCAGCCCTTTTTGGATTAAAATCCAAGAACTTCTGCAAAAATTACTAAACATTGATATACCTCTAAACTCTATGCATTTTATATTGGGCCTTCCTCTTCAGGGAATACCCAAAATCTCGAGAAAAATAATGCCTTTTATCATATTGGCCGCAAAAAAAGCCATACCTAGGCACTGGCTTTCCTCCTGCCCCCTACACTTCAACATGTTCTCTGAATAATGGCTGATATTCGTAGGATGGAACACCTAACTGCTAAGATAGAAGATACTCTCTCCCTTTTTAATAAGACATGGAAGGTGTGGGTTGACTCAGAGTTCTCATTGGAATCTGGAAATATCCCTGACCTCTGAGAGTCCTGATAATTTCTTTTTCTTTCTTTGAATGTAAGGTGTGGCCCTCATCCTCTGGGTTTATTACTGTATTTTATTTTATTACCTTTTTTTTCTCTCTTATTCAGAGCCAAATAAGCTTCCTACTCAATGTCTGTTAAAAGATACAGTATGTTGAATTAGCTTTGATTCTCATTTATTTGAAATAACTTCATCTGAATATACTTGTATCTATATTGCTTTACAAATATAACTGCCTGTATGCGCCATTATATATTTGAGAAAGTTGAAATGTCTTTATTTTTTCTAAATGACATTATATGTAATGTATACAAATTTCTATAAATAAACTATTTAAAAAAAACAAAAAACAAAAACAGGATGGGTAGGACACAGCTCTACAATATTCAGTATTCTATGGCTGCTTCTGCAGATTCTTGTATGTTTCATATTTCCATTTGTGCAGGAACTTTGATGTTTAAGTAAAACCCTTTATTTGCTAACTTAAGTTACTAACCCCTTCATGACAAAAGATAAAACAAATCTTAAAGTATTACTAAAGGCAACTTTTTTTCAGATTTGAATAGAGTGTAGATGGATTAGAACCCCTGTCAGTTTTTATTGCTGCCCCCCGGGAGATTCCCCCTCTCTATTTCTCCTGTTTACTATTAATATTAAAAGTTAAAGTGAAAGAAAATCCCAAATTTTGGGTTGTCCTCAGAAAAGTAATAGAGGGGAAATCTTCCAATGGGGACACTAGTTCTGGTGATCTGGGGGTCCCCAAGGAATTTCTTAATTTTATGAGATTTTCTCTAACTTCCTGTTTGGCAATGGGACCTAGATGGCGAAAAAAAATATGACAGTGAAAAAAAAAAAGTTTTGACTATAGTTCTACTTTAATACTTGAAACCAGTCTTGCAAGCTTGACGTGTTAGTAAAACATATCATCACAACTACTTAGTGTATTCAGATGAATTATACTTTATTTTTTTATCACAAATTGGACCTTCATTTGTGGTTAGTGGTGATGTATATCTCCTGATTTGTTATTTTTAGCATACGAAAACTGACCCAAAAGAGTAATTTTTATTTTATTTATCTGAATATTCCTTGCCATTACAATAACTTACCCCTAAGAACAACCCAAAACAAATTTTTCAACTCCCGATGATCACAGTGATACCACATATGTGTATATTGTTGTTTATACCCATAGTAGGGCCCAGATACAATAGCACACATTTCGTTTTTTTTTATCCTACCTAAAACACACTGACACTGACACTAAATAAAACATCTTTTTTCCCAACCTAAAACACCCTGACCATGGCCTTTGACCCTAACTTTGTTCCTAAGCCTGGCCCTGACTGAGATCAAAAACTGACCTATTTTATCTTTATTTTATTAAATTTTTTTTAAACAACTTTTTGTTGACATTCTTCTAATCTAGCAAGGCAAAAACGATGAAGGAAGAACACAGGAGCAGGTTGTAGTCGTTTTTGACCACCGTAATAGCCAATCACAGGGTATCACAGTGATCATGTAATCAAGAACAGGTCCACCTGGCTCCTAAATTTTAGTACGAGACCAGGAGCTGTTGGTGACAGCTCAGTCTCTGCACTGGGAATGCGCGGTGCAGGGTGCACACAGCATGAACAAAAGTACGTATATGTGGCCCTATGGTAGAAGACCCACTTCAGTGAGAGTGCATAAGTGCTCACACTCATCTGTAAAGGGATTAGAGCTTCAAGCTTTTGGACCCGATAGATCCCTTCTTCAGACTTTATACAATTCTCAATAAGCATATACAGTACAAACCAGAAAAGTATGCAGTCAGATTCTAGCATGGATTCTTCTACTGCAATTTAAAAAAAATTACTTGTTGTTATGGCAACACCATTATTTGTTCTTCTATAGTGGACTTCATAAATGAATCCCAGGAAACACTATTGTGTATTATGAGGAACCGCTACTTTGTACCACTATACAGCTTTCACTTATTATTGCATATATGTCTTCTAATAACATCACTAAAAACATCTTTAATGTAACAGTGTAACAAATATGACACACATTTTCTATGCATTTTATTAAAATATATTTTATTTTTTAAAGCAAATCTGAGTATTATTGGGATTAAGAAAAGGATTTTGATGATGTGTGTTATAACCATTTTGTTTCTCTTCGTAATTGAAAAATGCTCTTAATCTGAAAACCTCAGGAAGATTATTTCATATGCCATTGACTGCAGGGAATTTAACATAATCTGATGGCAATGTGGAGGCATGAATTAAATCATAACAATTAGATACTAGATGATATACTGTTTCAAAATATGTTGTATGTATATATTTAGTTCCAGCAAATTAAATTAAATTGGTAAAGTTAAATACAAGCACAGTGATCCAAAGGCCATCCTTCTTGACTGCATTCCCAATGTACAGTGCCCATTGCCGTGACGAGCACGCTTTATGGGCATCGAAGTATCATTTCTGAAAGTAGTGACATATTAAGAGCTTTAACCCCTCCAATCATTTAAATTTGTTTTATTCAGATCAGCTGAGACATTCTTGATTATAACTATTCTTGATTATTCTTGATTATAACTATACAGGACCAGTCTGAAGCAACATTCAGAAAGGATTAGCACATCATACAAAAGAGTCATGGATATACATTATGCTTACTAGTGGCATGAGAATTGATTGCAGACCTATCATGTTCCAGGCAATAAATTTACCTGGAGTGCATTTATTGCAGAACACATTTGTGTTCTTTATGATGTTATACAGTCCATAATGGACATTAGTCCAAATATCACAGATACAGGTTCAATCAGTAATTGTGCAGATCATAATGAAATTCAGAAGGATAAATAAAAATACAATTAAAGTGATTGTAAAGGTTTGTTTAAAAAACAAAAAACAAACTTGTTATACTTACCTCCTCTATGCAGTTGGTTTTGCACAGAGCAGCCTGGATCCTCCTCTTCTCGGGTCCCTCTTTGCTGCTCCTGGTCCCTTCCTCCTATCAAGTGCCCCCTCAGCCAGCAGCTCTCTATGGGGGCACCCGAGCTGAGTCAGAGCTCCATGTATCCACTCAGACATGGAGCCCCGACTCGGCCCCACACCCTCTCTCCCCTGATTGGCTGACTGACTTTGATTGACAGCCGTGGGAGCCAATGGCGCCGCTGCTGTGTCTCAGCCAATCAGGAGGAGTTAGCTTAGACACTTTTGGACATCGCTGGAGAAAGAAGGGGCTCAAGTAAGTAATTAGGGGGTGCTGGAGAGGCTGCTACACACAGAAGGTTTTTATCTTAATGCATAGGATGCATTAAGATAAAAAAAACTTGTGCCTTTACAACTCCTTTAATTTTGTTTATGGAGTTGTTAAAACGTAATTAAACGTATTTTTATAGCTTGCAAAACTACCTGAATCTCTCTTGAAATCAGCCTTCTGTAATCCCCACTACAGTACAGCAGACTGAGGGAGATGAAGATGTAGCACTGTATACCACTTAGGGCTCTACTAAATTACATTACATGCTTCTGCTCATTTATCACAGGAGGTGAGGCAGATTACAAATATTTAATGGTGCAACTGTGTATGTATCTGTTAAACTTTAAAGTGACACTAAACAATATCTGTATTTTCTAAAAATAAGGCATACTTTGCATTAAAGAATAAAGTGATTGTAACCCTATAAAACAAAAAAAAATGCTTCTCGTCCTTTAATGCATGATCAGTACCACAGTGCTTCTGCAGTGTAATTCATCCAGTTATATGTTCTAAAATACCTGATTGATCCTGCCTGTTCCTAAGTTCCCTTATGTGTACTGACCACAGTAATCATGGCTGCTAATCCATGATACTGTGGTCAGTTTATGTGCCTCCATCATCTCGCTGTGTGTACACAGTCTCTCCCTCTCCCCTCCCTCCCTGCCTGTCATTTCCTAGTCTGTGTGTGAAAAACGATCTCCAAACTCACCCCTTTCCTCCGCTCCTGCTGTTATTCACCTGTGGCTGTAAAGCCATATTCATAAATAACTGGCACCACCTCTATTGTAGCAAGATATAAAGTACTGTGTGTCAGTTTAAAAAAATTATAATCCTAAATACCTTCCTGCACAGTGCCGCTGTGTGGTCACGTGACCTCCCTCTGCTGGCTGGCATATGTCAGAGGGGAATCTCAGCCCCTCCCGCTGCACACCTTATATCTGCTTCTGTCAGTCAAAACCTTTGAGCATAGAGCAAGGGGATGGGGCAGAGCCAGGTTGTGTGTCTGAATAAATGCAAACAGTCTGACTTGGGAGTGAGCCGCATAAGTGCCCCCATAGGAAGCGTCTTCCTATGGGGGCACTCAGCAGGGGGGAGGAGCCTGCAGCATCGGCAGGGGACTCCGGATCTCTTTCTTTGCCCAGTCAAACTATCCCCCACACAGTTAAAAAGCACCCCCAGGGACACACTTAACCCTTTGATTGCCCCTGGTGTTAACCACTTCCCTGCCAGTGTGTTTTTTATCACTGATCACTGTATTAGTGTCACTGGTCCCCAAAAAAAGTGTCAAAAGTGTCAGTTAGGTGTCTGATTTGTCTGACGCAATGTCGCAGTCCAGCTAAAAATCGCTGATCGCTGCCATTAGTAGTAAAAAAATTAATTGAATAAAAATACTATTAAAATATCCCATTGTTTGTAGACGCTATAACTTTTGCGCAAACCAATAAATATACACTTATTGGGATTTTTTACCAAAAATATGTAGGTGAATACATATTGGCCTAAATTGATGAAGAAATTCTATTTTTTACATTTTATTGGATATGTATTATAACAGAAAGTAAAAAATATTGTTTTTTTTTTCAAAATTCTCTCTCTTTTTTTATTTATGGCATGAAAAAATAAAAAGCGCAGAGGTGATCAAATACCACCAAAAGAAAGCTCTATTTGTGGGATAAAATGGACATCAATTTTATTTGGGTACAGCGTTGCATGACCGCATAATTGCCAGTTAAAGTAACGCAGTGCCGTATCACAAAAAAATGACCTGGTCATGAAGGGGGTAAAACCTTACGGGGCTGAAGTGGTTAATGGCCAGGTGATCTATTTTTCATAAAATCATTTTCAGCTTCATTGTAACATCTTCCGTGAGCTAGAAACCTCTTATATGCCCTCTCATTTCCATTTGTTTGGAATGAGCAGTACACATTAGTTGCGGTCATGTGCACACTACAAATCCCATCGTCCATCTTGGGAGTGAGAAAAAGGGGTGGCTATGTTGTTACATACAGTGGGACCATGGAGAATGAACGTAGCCACCCTCAAACAGGAAGTCGGATCACAGGAGAAAATAAAAAAGGAATCTGGTAATTTAGAGGTGGCTCAGAGCAACAGGAGATTCTTTTTGAGTTAAGAACACATACTTAATTAGAATTTTCCTTTTTTTAACTTGAGTTTGGTGTCATTTTAAAGTTGAACTCTGGGCACAGAAATTTTGTAAGTTTTTATTTGTAAAAACATGTCACTCTGTTCAATTCTAATAAATGGCTGTATCACATCACAGTACTTTAAAAGCTATACTTGTCTTTCTGCCATATAGTACAGTTCCTGCTGTTCTTATGGCCAGGTCCGGGTTTGACAACTGCTGGTCATTTCTTTAAACATCCGAAATTCAAAATCTCTGTGCCCAGAGTGCCACTTTACCAAGTGCATCCTCTTATCCCAAATGTTCAGTGTTGCTATTTTTTTTTTTTTGGTGGGGGAGGTTTGTAGGGTTGGTGGGGGCTGATATCCCCATAGCAAAAATAAGAACATTTAGGCCCCCTGCGCTGCTGATACCAGCTTGTATGCCCATTAGTGTTTGATTAATCCTTGAAGAGCAAATAGTGCACAGTAAGATCCCATTCTTAAAACACCCATCCCATGCAATATGACACACACACACACAAACAAAACAATTTGAAAAAAAGTTATGTGAAAAAAACATAGGCTTTCACATATCCACCAATTTATTATAAAACATAAATAATAACAGAGCTACAAGATTATTATTATTATTATACAGGATTTATAAAGCGCCAGCAATATGTGCATCGCTTTACAAAATGAAGGTAGACAGTACAGTTAGTATACAATTCAATACAAGAGGAATCAGAGGGCCCTGCTCATTAGAGCTTACAATCTAAAAAGGAGGAACAAGTGATAAAAAAGGTCAGCTAAACTTTCACATGCTTACTCACTCTCTTCTCACTTTCGAGTTTCTATGGCATGGTTTAGGTTTACTTTCAGGAAAAAATCTTGTCTTCTCGAAAACCCCAGTAAGCTTTAATTGTTGTAATTACTGCTGTTGCTACTGGTTAATGCTAATATTATTAATAGTATACATGCTTTACAGTGCCTTGCAAAAGTATTTGCCCCTTTGGCATTTTTCATGTTTTCTTGCCTCACAACCTGGAATTAACATGGATTGTTTGAGGATTTGCATCATTTAATTTACAGAACATGCCCACAACTTTGTAGATTTTTTTTTTTATTGTGAAGCAAACAACATATAGGACAAAATAACAGAAACAGTCAATGTGCATAACTGTTCACCCCCCTGAAGTCAATACTTTGTAGAGCCACCTTTTGTGGCTATCACAGCTCCAAGTCACTTTGGATAAGTCTCTATGAGCCACATCTTACCACTGGGATTTTTGCCAATTTCTCCTTGCAAAACTGCTCCAGCTCCTTCAAGTTGGATGGTTTGCGCTTGTGAACAGCAATCTTTAAGTCTGAATAGATTTTCTATTGGATTGCGGTCTGGGCTTTGACTAGGCCCTTCCAACATATTTACATGTTTCCCCTTAAACCACTCAAGTGTTGCTTTAGCAGTGTGTTTGGGGTCATTGTCCTGCTGGAAGGTGAACCTCCGTCCTAGCTTCAAATCACACACAGAGTGGTACAGGTTTTGCTCAAGAATATCCCTGTATTTAGCACCATCCATCTTTCCCTCAACTCTGACCAGTTTTCCAGTCCTGACTGCTGAAAAACATCCCCACAGCATGATGTTGCCACCACCATGTTTCACTGTGGGGATGGTGTTCTTTGGGTGATGTGATGTGTTGGGTTTGCGCCAGACATAGCGTTTTCTTTGATGGCCAAAAAGTTAAATTTTAGTCTCATCAGACCAGAGCCCCTTCCTCCATACATTTTGGGAGTCTTCCACATGCCTTTTCGCAAACTTAAAACATGTCATTTTGTTTTTTGCTGAAAGTAATGGCTTTCTTCTTGCCACTCTGCCATAAAGCCCAACTCTATGGAGCGTACGGCTTATTGTCGTCCTATGACAGATACTCCAGTCTCTGCTGTGGAACTCTGCAGCTCCTCCAGGGTTACCTTAGGTCTCTGTGCTGCCTCTCTGATTAATGCCCTCCTTGCCCGGTCCATGAGTTTTGGTGTGCGGCTGTCTCTTGGCAGGTTTGCTGTTGTGCCATGTTCTTTCCATTTGGTTATGATAGATTTGATGGTGCTCCTAGGGATCATCAAAGATTTGGATATTTTTTTATAACTTAACCCTGACTTGTACTTCTCAACAACATTGTCCCCTGCTTGTTTGGAGATTTCCTTGGTCTTCATGGCAGTGTTTGATTAGTGGTACCTCTTTCTTAGGTGTTGCAGCCTCCGGGGCCTTTCAAAAAGGTGTGTATATGTGATGACAGATTATATGACACTTAGATTGCACACAGGGGGACATCATTTCACTAATTATGTGACTTCTGAAGGTACTTGGTTGCACCACAGCTTTTTTGGGGCTTCATAACAAAGGGGGTGAATACATACGCACATGCCAATTATCAGTTTTTTATTTCTGAAAAATGTATAAATTTTATAATTTTACTTCACCAACTTAGACTATTGTGTTCTGATCCATCACATATAATTCAGATTAGAAAAAGTGAACCAAAGCCTGTAATGTAACAATATAGGTAAAAAGCCAAGGGGGTGAATACTTTTGCAAGGCACGGTATATAGAGCCGACAGTTTGCATAGCACTTTACAAAATGGGGTGAGACAGTACAGTTACAATACAATATATTCAAGTGATACAAAAGGTAATAACTGTTATGCCATGTACACAGGCGGACTTTTCGACCGGACTGGTCCGACGGGACGAATCCGTCGGACAATCCAACCATGTGTGGGCTTCATCGGACCTGCAGCAGACTTTTTTGGGCAAAAATCAGATGGACTTTAGATTTGAAACATGTTTCAAATCTTTCCAACGGACTTGAGTCCGGTCGAAAAATCCGCTTGTCTGTATGCTGGTCCAAAGGACAAAAACCATCACTAGGGCAGCTATTGGCTACTGGCTATCAACTTCCTTATTTTAGTCCGGTCGTACGTCATCATGTACGAATCCCTCAGACTTTGGTGTGATCGTGTGTAGGCAAGTCCGTTCGTTCAAAAGTCCGTCGGAAGTCCGTCAAAAGTCCGTCGAAAGTCCATCGGAAAGACCGTCAGACCTTTGATGCCGAAAAGTCCGCCCGTGTGTACACGACATAAGGAATGAATTGATGGAGAAAGAAAATGGTAGGTTAATAGTTAGAGGCAGGATAGACCTCCCTGAAGAGATGGGATTGCCTAAAGGTGGACAGAGTAGAGGAAAGTCAGAAAGATTGGGATAAGGAATTCCAGAGGATGGGAAAGCCTCTAAAGGCAAGCACAGAAGGAGGTAACAAGGGAGCTAGAGAGCAGAAGGTTTGGAAGGAGTCAAGAGAACAGTTTCGGCTGGAATTTTGATAGGAGCTTGGTAATCTATCTTGGGGCAGAGTTGTGGATGTCTTTTTAGGTTCTTGTTAGTATTTTGAATTGAATGGAAGTCAATGGAGAGTTTGGCAGAGAGGGGTAATGGACATTGAGCGGTTCTTACGGTGCATGAGTTTGGCAGCAGCATTCATGCTTGAATTTGGAAAAACAAAATAGCAATTCTTTATAGGCACACTTCTGTTCAGAGCAATTTGACTAGATTGTTCTTTGATAGATGTCCTTTAGAAGAGAATGGAGCCTCTACACTGAAACATATTGTTAACTTTGCATTGGCTTCAGGTGCTACAGAAAAATTATGAATCGTAATGCTGAATTCCAGGTAGACAGCTAAATTCACAGATAAAAAAATATAAGGGAGCTGTTTTACCTGTCTAAGGATATGTGTTTCTGTTCTGTTTAAAAAAAAAAGTTCAGCAGGGAGTGGAACTATTAATGGGGCCTAAAGGGCAACATTATGCTTGAGGTGATTGTAGCCATATTACTGCATTGCAACAAGAACAATTGAGTATTGTCCATGATGCTTGTTTTATTTGCACTAACATCCAAATTTTCAGGACAAGCTTTCAGAGGTGTGCCCCCTTCTTCAAGACAAATTTGAATGTTAGGGGAAAAAAAGACAGTACTCAACGGTTCTTAGGGCAACATTAAAAATATACTCCTTTCAATAACATATTTGAAGGATGCCTTAAAAAGATAACTTCACCTCTCTGACCAAATTTAATGTTACAATCATATGGGTGTAGCATTAAAACATTGTCAGATTGCCCAGCCCGTCACACACAACCCCCCACCACCACTTACAAGACTGTGGGGTTCTTCCACTTGCTGGCTCCTGTCATATTTGAAATTGTCATGGCTGTGCATGGCTCTGCCCAACAGTTACATCTTCCACCACTACAGTACGGGACTGTAGTTCTCAGTGGAGTACAAGTGTGGTGACACCAGCAACCTAGCTACCTCCAGCTCCCTAGCAAAAGGTCTATACCTCTGTATGGACCAAGGACTGGAGGAAAGCATAGCACTTGTGATCCACTGGCTGCAGTTGCAATGTTTTGCAGGCTTAAATGCACAAAAAAAAGAAGAAATGCATATTTTTGCTTTTTTGCACAATGGGTTGATTTATTATTTTTTTACAAAAGGTAAAATTGTCCCTTAAACCTGCACAAGAAGTGCTGCCCATATAGAATGTAATCCAAACAAACTCACATAATAAACACTATTGTATGTATGAATGTGAGTTAGGGACCTTAGAGTGTAAGCTCCTTGAGGGTAGGGACTGATGTGAATGTACAATATATATGTAAAGCGATGCGTGCCTGAAATAAATAAATAAATATTGACACCAAATGACAGTTCCTTCCCTGCATGCTTCTGTTTGTAAACAAAGTGGCCAGGGTAAAAGATATCAGTCAGCATCCCCAGCTAGTGTTTTGACATTCAGCAGTCGGCCAGGAAGCTGTTATTTGTAGCAGACATGCAAAGAGAGAGGATCATCTTGGATTTTTAGGGGACCCCCTAGATCATTGGTTTTGTTTTTTGCACGTGTTCTGCCTTGAAAATCCATTGCAGACTCCCCTCTGGCTAGTCACCTTAGCCTGATCTTTATAGGGATAAGAGCCCCACCCCCCCATGTTGGGGAGCTTATCAGAATCTGGAAGGCCTCTTTAGAATAAGGGCCCCTCCAGATATTGTCCCTGCCTAGGTATATGAGTAAGGGGTACAAACTTCTTATTGTTACTCATTAACATAAAAAGTGTGGACTTCTGGAAGCTGTCATTTAGTGCTGGTAGTAATACTGCTGAAGCAGTTGGAGATTCGGAGGGTGGAATAACCAAATCTGGATTTGGTAAACTTTGAATTTACTAAAGCCAAATAGGCTAATCACCTAATCACTTTGCAAGAGATTTTTTTCAGAGCTTAATGAATGCAAAGATTACCAAATCATGTGCAAGAAAAAAAAAGAAAAGAAAATGTTTATTACTTGCACATGATTGGATGATGGAAGCTAGCAGAGTTAAATATAGCCTATATGCGTTTAGTAAAAAATCCCCCTTGGGTTCTGGTCAAACTCATTGTCAAACCGAAGCTCATCCCTAATCACTTTAGATTCCGCCATTAAAAATCAGTAAGGTCCAGTCTTAAAAAATTTCTTCAGTCTGTTTGAAAAAAAATATAAAAAATCAGCAGCTACAAATACTGTAGCTGCTGAATATTTATAAAATGGCACTTACCTGTCCAGGGATCCAGCGCTGTCCTCACTTGGGCCGGTTCTTGACAGGGCTTCAGGCCCCCGGCAGGAACGTTTAATGTGAAAAGCCAGCTGTGAGTCCTTGCAGTTCCACAGCTAGCTCCCCACTGCACGTGGGTGAGCCATGCTGCACTTTGTGAATGGTTACACAGCCTCCTGGGATTGTGACGTGTCCCAGGAGGTTGCGGGCAGGGGGAAGGGGCGAGCATCCGATGGAATCGCGTAGGAGATTCCAGAAAAAGTGAGAGCGATTATCTGACAAAACTAGGTACCAACCCCCCCAAAAAAGTGCCAAAAGTGATAGAGAAAAGGGGGAGCGGAGGACATAAAGCAGAACTTCCCTTTTAGGGTAAAGCTCTGCGTTAAGCATATGAAATATTTTCTTAAAGTGATTGTAAAGGATCACGTTGTAAAACAACCCATTCTGTTTAAAATTGAAATGAAAGGCAAACATTTGTGTACAGATATAATAAAACAACATTATAAATACCTTTTTTTGTCCTTTTTTATAAGTGATCACCTTCCCTCTGTTCTCAGCTGCATATGAGCTAGGGGGAGGAGAAGCAGAACACTGATCTTCTCAGTAAAAGGCTGTGCAGGGGGGGGTGCCAGGACAAGTCTGATCATTGGAGGAGGCTGAGTTCCCAGTACAGCTGGGGAACTGACCACAGTGAGCTCTCCTGCTTAGTGTGGTCAGTTTTTAACAGGATAGCAAAGGGATTGGCAGGAACACCAGGGATTTCACACAAAGGAAGCAAAACAAAGAGAACAGGATACTTTGTTATACAAGTACATGGTACAACAGGCACATATCTGGAATCTGAAATGCTGGGTTAACAAGAACTTTAAATAATGGAAATAGACATGTTTGGGAAGTAACAATTGGGACCATAATGGCCTTACTTCCTATCACAGATAATTACCTTTGAAGCACTTGTGAAGCTGCATTGTTAGGTATAATTAGAGTCAGATGGTTTAACATAAGTTAACTTTAACCACTTCCCGCCCGCCCTATAGCGGATTGACGTCCAGGAAGTGGTTCCTTTATCCTAACTGGGCGTCATATGACGTCCAGCAGGATAACATGCCACCGCGCGCCCCCGGGAGCGCGCATCGCGGCGATCGGTGGAGTGGTTTGTCACCCTGACACACCGCTACACCAATCTTGGTAAAGAGCCTCCGGCGGAGGCTCTTTACCACGTGATCAGCCGTGTCCAATCACGGCTGATCACGCTGTCAATGGGAAGAGCCATTGATCGGCTTTTCCTCACTCGCATCTGACAGACACGAGTAGAGGAAAGCTGATCGGCGGCTCTCCTGGCAGGGGGGGTCTGTGCTGATTGTTTATCAGCGCAGCCCCCCCCTCAGATCACCACACTGGACCACCAGGGATCGCCACTAGGACCACCAGGGAAGGGGCAACATGTGGATGGCCAGGTATGTACCCCATGGCCATCCATATGTGCCCAATGTGCCCAATCTGTGCCAATCAGTGCCCACAAATAGGCACTGATTGGCACCATTATGTTCCAGATCTGCCCAGCAATGCCCCCAATATGTTTGATCAGTGCCACCTGTCATTGCCTATCGGTGCCACCTGTCAGTGCCCATTGGTGCCACCTGTCAGTGCCAATCTGTGCCCATCAGTGCCCATCAGTGCCCACCTATCAGTGCCCATCAATGCCACACATCAGTGCCACCCATAAGTACCCATCAGTACCACCCATATGTACCAATCAATGCCACCTACAAGTGCCCATCAGTGCCGCCTATGAGTGCCCATTGGTGCCACCTATGAGTGCCCATCAGTGCCCCATACCAGTGCCACCTATCAGTGCCCATCAGTGCCACCTATCAGTGCCCATCAGTGCCGCCTATCAGTGCCCATCATCAGTGCCCGTCAATGCCACCTCATCAGTGCCACCTCATTGGTGTCACCTCATCGGTGCCCATCAGTGCCGCCGTATCAGTGCCCGTCATTGAAAGAGAAAACGTACTTATTTACAAAAAAAATTTAACAGCAACAAAGAAAAACTTGTTTTTTTTTTTAATTTTCGGTCTTTTTTTATTTGTTGCGCAAAAAATAAAAACCACAGAGGTGATCAAATACCACCAAAAGAAAGCTCTATTTGTGGGAACGAAATGATAAAAAATTTGTTTGGGTACAGTGTAGTATGACCGCGCAATTGTCGTTCAAATTGCGACAGCGCTGAAAGCTGAAAATTGGCCTGGGCAGGAAGGTGTCTAAGTGCCTGGTATTGAAGTGGTTAATTTTACGATATTGACAGCTGCATTTCTGTGTAATGATAAGGTGAGATATCTTATGATTCATCACACTTAACTTGATATTAAACCCTGAAGCAAACATTTATTATATTGCAGCTTACTGTTCTTAGATGTCATGGCTACACTAGTTTTCTTGTTTAAGCTTTCTTTCTTTATTTTCTCCTGGTGATCTGGCAAGTAAGTCTGTTTTCAACAGAACAAGCTCTCCTGCAAATGTGTCAGTTAAGAACTTGAGACCATTTACCATTGTCAGGGGTGCTTACAATGATCAGCTTTTACTTATTCATGTATAATCTTTATCCCAAAAGAAAGAAGGAAACTGTTGCTGTAATTGCTTGTGTAACTGCAGTGTGAGCTGGATTTTGGCTTCAATTCATTGGTGTAAATCTGCTAATACATCTAGCACTCCCCCTCTCCCCCAGATTATCAATGATGCTGTCTGCTGTGCCCCTGTACTCCTTCATCCAGAATTGGGGCACACTAATACAGGAGGTATTTTAATGGGCAGATCATCAGGTGAAAATAGAAGGGAAAAAAGCCTAGAATTGAAAACGAATGCAGCCACCACATCTAATGGTTTGTTAAGCTGCCATATATTACATTTTTGGTTTATTGTTTAATACTGCTTTAAGTTTTTTTGTCAGTTTTATTATAGTGTACATTATGTAAAGCATGTCCTTATTTTATTTTGTAAACATTTCTAATATTACATTAGGGAAATAAGAATCAGAAACATTTCTATGTCAAGATCGCAATTTAATGAGTTCATTATAGAATATTGAAATTCTGATAAGGTGTAAAGCTTTTGATTCCTGCATGTTTTCTGTTTTCTTTCCAATAGTATTTATTACGGTTTTACATAAACAATGTTTTACAAAACCAATAGAGATGCCCGAGAAAGTGCCCAAAAGAGACAATGGACATGTACAATGATCAGACATTACCATTCTCTCAAATTCCCGCATAGCATATCCTGAATCACATTCCGATAAGAGCTTGAACAAAACTTGGCCTTTCCTCATAGTATCCACCACTGTAAGGCTCGATTCACACCTATGCATGTTGCTTTTGAGCGTTTTTGGAGGTTTTTTTTTCATGCTTGCCACGTTTTTGAGCAGCGTTTTTGCCGCGATTTGCGTTTTGCGTTTTTTTTTTTGCGTTTTTTTTTTACAGTTTTTTTTACAGTTTTTTTTTACAGTCTAAAAAAAAAATTTAAAAAAAAATTAAAAAAAAAAAAACAAAACGGCAAAAACGCATCAAAAACGCATCAAAAACGCTGCAAAAACGGTGGAAAAACGGTGCACTTGCGTTTTTGATGCTTGTCCATTGAAATCCATTACATGCAAAATGCTGCTTTTTGCATGAAAAAAAGTCCCCGACCCTTTCCAAAAATGCAGAGAAACAAAAAGGCATTGATGTGAACATGTTCCATAGGAACCCATGTTAAAAAATTCCCGTGCATTTCTGCAAAATGCAAAATGCATCAAAAAACGCGCTAGTGTGAATGGAGCCTTAGAAGGGAAATATGCTTGTACATCACCAGGAAAAGAGTTTGCATATAAGTCCTCCAGAAGACACATAAACTTGGGCTCAATACAAAGATCTCATAAAATGACAGTGTTGTAAGAAAAAGAGAGGGAGAGATAAAGAAAAGAAAAAGAGGAAATAATAGAAAAAAGGAATTACCTGTTTAAGCTGCCTCTGCCACCATCAAAAAACTCCCTACTATCAAGAGGAAGATTGTGAATCCAAGGATTTCAGACCTTCTTGAACTTTGATTGCATATCTCTCAATACACTAACCATCTTTTCATTGTACATTAACCAGTTTAATGTATGCTTCATCAAAGATAGGCCGTAGCTATTGCAATTTTGGCTGCTAAGAACAATGTTTAAGTACGTCTGGGAATTTGTCTGGTAATAATATCAACTGGTTCATTTAGAAGGGCAAACTTGGTGCATTTAGAGATATTCACCATAGTGACTGAATGTATCAGGGAATGTATTTGCATTAAAAACGGTTGGACCTTGGGGCAGGTCCATCATATATGTAACATGGTTCCCATCTGACTGCATCCTCGGAAACAAGAGGAGGAAGACCAGGGGTACATTTTGAAGAGATGTTGATGGGACTAAGTGCCATGTAAAAAAAAAAACTTTATGACCAGCTAATAAAAACCACGTTCATGACTCCTTGTGAATTAGAGAGAGGTCAAATCCCTCCAATCTTCTTTATCAATTTACATGTGTTTGTGGAGCATTAGTTTAGGGATCAAGAGGATAAAGCAAGTGGTGAAGAGGCAGCACAATGCTTCCTCACCGCAAATGTTTTCAAATGCAAGTGCTATCAAATGCTTTCTGAAGTGTGATCTAAGCACAAATTGCTCTTCAGAAACCAAAGCTAGTATGAATGAGCCTGAAAGTAGCAGGGGATATAATTCCTGCCTTGGCTGCAAAGGAAAGCATCACAGCCACTGCAGATGTACACCCACAGCTGCTGCCAATGCTGTTAATGAAGATAGCAGGTGGGGATGGTAAAAGCATGGCTCAACCAAGGGGTTTTACACCCCCACCAAGCGCTAGTGTGAATGAACCATTACACTAGATGCTATAGGGAGTCCTTATAAAATCATTTATTGGAATGTTTTCTTGCAGCCTTCTGATGCTCCCTGGACCTTCATGCATTATTTTCTGGAAGGAAAATGGTGATGGTATACACAGTTCAGTCAGTTTATACAATCCCATCAACATCTATGCTAATAACTGGTTTATTATTTTTTTTATATAATGGAATTTACAAATTACAGATTTCATTACCCCACCCATTGTTAATTATGTAATATAATCACAATCTCTGCTGTAAGAAAAGCTGAATCAAAAAGATCAATTACAATTCACCTAATATGGACAAGCCCTAAGATACACAGTGCTTTCCTTATTTGCAATCTATATAACACACTGTGCAGCGCTGATAAATATGGAAACAATACTATATAAATATATGAATCCAGTAAACAATATATATAACATAAATGTCTAAAGCATAACAACATATAAACACTATAAATAAAGTGCTCGTGCTCCGTGATTTTGCACTCAGTCTTCAATGAGTTTATTAAATTAAACAGCAACACTCCGTATATATGAAAATAGAGTGCTCATGCTCCATGACTTTCAATTAATCCTTGATGAGTGTTTAAACTAAACAGAAAAAGTCCATATTAACATCAACCATGTGATAATTGTATCTTCATGCGTTGTGCACACACAACCCCCACCGGGTGTACCCTAACCTTAGGGGCTTAAAATATAAGCCTTTAATTGATAGCAATAGCCTGCAGAGATCCTCCTTTGCTTCCTTTATTCTATGCAGGCTTACGGGACACTTGTATGGAACGCAGGTCACCTGCTGCTTCCGATAATAACCTAGCTCAGAAGTCACTATTTTCTCCTGGTATGTTCAGAGACTCTTCCTCATATACATCACCTATAAGGTAGCACGGGATATCCCACATTTTTTGTCAACTCGAAAAAAGGTGGAAGGTCCGCTTTTAGGTTCCAAGATAATAAAACATGAATTCACTGCGTACAATGGATGTGGTATCACAATCCCACCTAATCAGAGAATTAGGTGGGATTATGATAGCACATCCATTGTACGCAGTGAATTCATTGTCTTGGAACCTTAAAACGGACCTTCCACCTTTTTTCCAGTTGACAAAAAGTGTAGGATATCCCACGCTACCTTATAGGTGATGTATATGAGGAGAGTCTCTGAACAAACCAGGAGAAAATAGTGACTTCTGAGCTGGGTTATTATCGGAAGCAGTAGGTGGCCTGTGTTCCATACAAGTGTCCCATACAACTGCATAGGATAAAGGAAGCAAAGGAGGATTTCTGCAGGCTTATTTTTTAAGCCTAAGGTGAGGGTACACCCGGTGGGGGTTGTGTGTGCACAACGCATGAAGACACAATTATCACATGGTTGATGTTAATATGGACTTTTGCTGTTCAGTTTAAACACTCATCAAGGATTAATTGAAAATCACTGAGCACGAGCACTTTATTTTAATATATATGAACTGTTGCTGTTTAGTTTCATTTCAATATTTCTTTATTTCTTTTTCAGCATAGTGAACAAGTTATACGTTTGTTACAATAAGTCGGATGTTCCGACTGGAGCAAGTAAAACTGAAACCAACAAAGTAGAGTTAGGTAATGTAGAGATATTCCTACAAGTTAAACTAGACAGTGGGAATCAAGCTCAGTATTTTAACATTTTAACATAACTCAACTCCAGACGGGGGGGAAGGGGTGGTGGTGAGGGTGAGGAAGCACCAGCTAGTTAGGTAACTTACTTACATCAGTAGATGGGAGTGAATAGGAGAATAAATAGGAAATACAAGAATGGGGGGAAGTTACAACAGGGATAGTACATCATGTGGTTACAGTACATTTTGGATGCGTGAGCCAGGCATGCCATTCATACAGAAACTTTTCCATTCTTAGATTTTTCCTAGCAACTAATCTCTCCATTTCACATTGAAGGTTTAAATCTGTAAGTGTGTTGGTAATGGATGGGGAATCTGTGGTTTTCCAGAGTTTGGTGATGTTTATTTTTGCCGCGAGTAGTAGATGGACTATTACTACTCGTGTCTTGGGTGAGAATTTTTCTATTCCAAGGTGTAATAATGCTAGCGATGGATCAGGGGTCGTAGGGACCTGCGATATGATGGAGATTAGGGCAAATATTTGTTTCCAGAATGAGCTCAGGGATCTGCAGAACCATAGGACGTGAGCTATAGTACCTGCACTTCCACATGACCTCCAGCAGGTAGGAGGATGACCAGGAAAGAATTTAGAGAGACGGTAGGGTGTGAGATACCATCTGTGTATTGTTTTTTGGTATGATTCCCAGTGATTAGAGCAGTGGGAGGCCGTAAAGGTTTGTTTAAAGGCACGTGTCCACATGTTGGGGGTGACAGTAATGTTTAATTCTTCTGCCCATTTTGAGAGAGATGGTATTTGGGAGTAGGGCCGGTTGTCGTTAAGTGCAGAGTACATTGTAGAGATGCCATGTTTTGGGTATGTTGTGTGTGCGTAGAAGTTGTGGATTGGTTCAGGAATTTTTGCCGTAATAGAGATTTTAGACCGTTGAAGAAAGTGGGAGATCCTCAGGTATGTATAGGCTTCCGTGTGGGGGAGGTTGTATTCAGTTTGGAGGTTCGTAAAGGTTTTTAGAGTGTTATTTGTGTTGTAGAGGTCTGAGATATTAGTTATCTTTTGTTTCTGCCATTTTAACAGGTTTAGATTTGGTAATTGCAACATTAGTGTTCTGAGAGGGATTTGTATTATATGACACGGGTGGTCTAAGGTGGCCGTCTGGGTGAGTTTTTTCCAGACTGTCAGAGAGGCCACAATTGACGGGGGAGTAGGCAGTGTGTGAGGAGGAAGGCCTGCCGAGGTGACAAGGAGCATATCACACAGTGTATTTGGTTTGAAAGTCGATGATTCTATGATTGACCAGGATTTATTGGGATTCGGGTGCCACCAGTAGTAGAGCTGGTCCAGGATGGAAGCATAGTAGTAGGTTTTTATGTGGGGAAGGCCTACCCCTCCTTTTTTGTGATGTCTAGTTAAGATGTAATGAGCACATCTGGGTGGTTTAGTTTCCCATATATATCTGGAAAGTTGTTTTTGTATGGAAGTAAAGAAGGAATGGGGAACAGGTAGGATTACTGTGCGAAATAGGTAGAGTAGCTTGGGGAGAATTAGCATTTTAAAGGAGGCGATCCTTCCTAGTTTAGATAGGCCTGTTGTGCGCAGCTGATTTAATAGTTGGGGAAGCATTTTTTGGAAGGCACGGTAGTTAAGGTCATAGAGTTGAGGTAGTGAGGGGGCTAATTTTATTCCCAAGTATGGGATTGAGTTCTTCGTCCAAGAATAAGGAAGAGATCCTTCCATGAGGGACTGTTGTGTGTGAGTTAGATTGAGCGGGAGGATCAGAGATTTAGAGGAATTGATTTTGTGGAAGGAGGCAGAGCTAAATTGAGTAATGATGTCTTGAAGTGCAGGCATGGATTGGGCTGGGTTTGTGATCAAAAGTATGACATCATCGGCAAAGAGGCTTATTTTGTGTTCAACGTCATTGTGTTTAATGCCTGAGATGCGCTTGTCCCCTCTAATCTTCGCCGCAAGGGGCTCCATAATTAGAGCAAAAATGAGAGGGGAGAGCGGACAGCCTTGGTGAGTGCCGTTGGAGATCTCGAATGGTTTAGACAGGGTTCCATCAGTCAATACCCTAACCATGGGGTTTGAGTAAAGTGAGAGTATGGCCTTTTGGAACCACCCAGTGATTCCAAATTTGGATAGCACTGCCCTCAGAAATCCCCAGTGGACCCTGTCGAACGCCTTCTCTGCGTCCAGAGACAGAAGCAGAGAAGGCGTTCGTGTGTGGGTGACCTGGTGAATCAAATGAATGACTCTTCTAGTTGCATCCGGGGCCTGCCTGTCCGGCATAAAGCCAACTTGGTCCGTGTGGACCAGAGAGGGGAGACATTTTGACAATCTAGAAGCAATCACCTTAGCAAATATTTTCACGTCTGTGTTGAGGAGCGAAATGGGTCTGTAATTGGTAGTGAAGGTAGGGTCTTTCTCTGGTTTAGGGATGGTGGTGATGATTGAGCGCAGCATGTCAAGCGGTATAGAACCAGAGGTGGCAGCAGAGTTGAAGAGGTCAGTGAGGTGAGGGGTGACGAGTTTGTCAAATGTTTTGTAGAATTCGTTAGTGTAGCCATCTTCCCCAGGTGACTTATGGAGAGGGAGTGTTTTGATGGCTGCTAGGACTTCTTCGTCCGAGAATGGTTGGGAAAGGCCTTCTAGTTGTGTATGAGTTATAAGCGGAAGATCAATAGTGGATAGGAAGTTTTGTATGCAGTGGTCAGTTGGTTGGAGAGTAGTTGTGTCAGTTGAAAGGTTGTAGAGAGAAGAGTAATAGTCGCTAAAGGCGTTAGCGATATCCTGTGGATTTGTCAGGAGTCGTTTGGTGGTGGGATGGTGAAGGGAAGATATTTTATGTTTGAAGCGTTGAGCCTTGGCCTGTCGGGCTAGTAAGGCTCCAGCTTTATTGCCTAAGGCATAGTATTTGGCTTTAGTAAATTTAAGGTTGTTTTCAAATTTAAAGAGTAAAAGTGAGCTGAGTTTTTGTCGCTGTTCTAAGAGCTCACTGACTAGTTTGTGGGAGGGATTCAGTTTGTTTTGGTTTTCCAGAAGGGTAATTTGGGAAATGACCCCGTCAACTTGCTTAGACCTCTGGTTTTTAACATTACTATGGAGTTTAATTAGGACGCCACGCATGTAGGCTTTATATGCCGACCAAAGTACCAGCCTATCAATGTCCGGTTGATTATTCGTTTGGAAATAGGAGTGGTGTTCGATATTGAGTTTATGAACTATGCTAGGATCAGAGATGAGTGAGGCGTCAAGTCTCCATATTCGGTGTGGTCTTGGTCTGCAGTTTCCCACAGTAAGGGAGATGGGTGCATGGTCCGACCATGTTATGGTTCCAATGTCGGAGTTCGTCACATCCTGGAGGGTGAGTTTGTCAACAAGGAAGAAGTCAATACGGGAGTAGAAAAGTTGAGAAGAGGAGAAGTAGGAAAAGTCATGCTCATTGCTGTGGTGGCATCTCCACGGATCGTAGAGATCGTTTGCTTGGAGGAAGGGGTTCAGAACAGTTCGATGGTTTCTAGTCGCGGAAGTAGTATCCAATGTGGAATCTCCAATTACGTTGAAGTCACCTCGAAAAAGAAGTCTCCCCTTTCGGAGCCGTAGTATTTTTTTGTAGAGTCGTTTGTGGAATCGTATTTGCTGTTTGTTTGGTCCATAGACGTTGACCAGAGTGTAGGTGATTTGATTAATGTCGCATAAGAGGATCAGGAAACGGCCGTGGGGGTCTGCAATGGATTGATGTCGTTTAAATTGTAGTGAATTCCGTATGGCAGTGAGGACCCCGTTTTTCTTCTTCAGGCCTGAAGCTGAGAAAACTTGATCGTAGTTTTTCAGGATAAATCTGGGAGTTTTAGCAGAGGCAAAATGGGTTTCTTGCACTAAGAGGATATCGGCTTTTTGAGTGTTGGCTTCTTTGAGAAGTGCAGATCTTTTCTGTGGAGAGTTTAAGCCCCTGGCATTGATAGAAACTATTTTGAAAGCCATTCTGGGGGATTAAAGTTAGGGTGGATTGATCCCAGGTGGAGGTGGCAATTGGTTAGTGTGGATCAAATCGCTAGCCTTGCTCTAATTGGTGTGAACAAGGTGATTTGTCACTTGTGTAAAGAGATAGAGACTTGGGTGCAGTTTGGCGGAAAGGTTAGTGGGGATTTGCTGGTGCTGGGTTAGGGTAAAAGGTCTTTGATTAAAAAGGGAGAGTCCAGTAACAAAGGGGCCCTGGACTCAATGTGCAGAAAATACTGCAAACAGATGGTGGGGTAAAGAGAACTTATGTCCACAACGTGGGACAGGGATCTCTTAGCAGGCAGGCAGGTACTGGATAAAGCCGCTGCAGTATCCCAGCCGTTTGGCTTGTGCAGAGAAGGATATATATTGCAGCCTTCAGGCATCTGGAGGTTCTCCTCCTGACTCCATGAGGGTTGGAAGGTGAGCGGAAGGGCACGGTGCTTCCTCTGGTATGATATGCCAGTTTCTCAAGAGCGTGAGACCCATAGGGAGGGTGCGCACTGTGTGAGTTTTGTTTTGGTGCGTAATGAGTAATTTAGTGGGGAAGCCCCATTTGTAAGGGATTTTATGGTTTTGAAGCGCTTTAGTTATAGTCGCCAGCTGCCTGCGATTTTCCATTGTTGCTTTGGATAAGTCAGCATACAGTGCGATGTTGGTGAAAAGGTCAGGGAGCCTTGTTGCACGTTTGGCTGCGTACATGATTTTTTCCTTTGTAGTGAAAAAATGAATGCGGGCTAAAACATCCCTGGGAGTGGAGGCAGGGAGGTGAGATGGTTTGGGGAGCCTGTGTGCCCTGTCAATTTCCATGTCACGGGTTGTTAGGTCAGGCAAAAGGGCCCGCATCAGGGATTGCAGAAATTGAACGATATCAGATTGTTGGATCGACTCAGGGATATTACGGAATTTAATATTATTTCGTCTGGAGCGATCTTCCAGGTCTGCGATTTTCAGATTAATTAATTGGAGTTCATCGTCATGATCCGCAAATCCATCTACCAGTTCATTATGGGCAGAGAGTAAGTCTCCCATTTTAGTTTCCATGTGTGTAAAAATTTGATCATGCTGATTTACAGTCATGGATAATGAGGAGACAGCAGAGGATAGGTCAGTATATAGAGTTTGCCTCAGTGACAGCAGCATATTCTTCATGGTGCTTTCAGAGAGTGGCTGGTCAGAGGCAGGGAAGGCATCTAATACAGACGATGGCTGTGGTGGGGGGAGAGAGAACAGGCAGGGAGCTGTGACATGCAGGGATTGCTGAGGCTCATCCGTTCTGAGCCTAGTCTTAGCAGGGCTGGATGTAGTGGGCAAGTTGGGGGGAGAGCACTCACCCTGTGTGTCAGATGAGCGGTGGAGCCCTGGAGACAGCGCAGGGCTCTGACTGGAATGTGAGGAGGAGAGCCGCGCCGTTGTTTCTCGGCCGCTGCCGGCGCCATTTTGGCCGCTTGCCAGGTCTGACGAGGGATAGTAATCCGTCAGTTTTCTGGGGAGTTTGGAGGGTTTCCTTCATTTCAGCATGGCCACTCACTGTGTGGGAGTGTTATGGCTGATTGTGGGGTAATTTCTCCTTCTCTGGAGCCGCTGGAGAAGTCGCTGTGGCCGGTTATACTGCGGAGCTGTGAGTCTAGGCAGCCATCCGCACGAGCCTTCAAGCCACGCCCCCTGTTGCTGTTTAGTTTAATAACCACATTGAGGACTGAGTGCAATATCACAGAGCACGAGCACTTTATTTATAGTGTTTATATGTTGTTATGCTTTAGACATTTATGTTATATATAGTGTTTACTGGATTCATATATAAATATATATATATATATATATATATATATATATATATATATATATATATATATATATATATATATATATATATATAGATATAGTTTTGTGTCCATATTTATCAGCACTGCAATGTGTGTTATATAGATTGCATTATCACCATCTGGGGAAGTGTGGGAAGTGCGGGTAGCTGATTATAGTTATATCACCTGTGTTTATTTTAGGTTAATTTAGGCTTAGTGTGGCAGCTCACAAGGCTTTTACCCATTGTTTCCTTATTTGCAATTGATTAGATATAGCTTCTGTGTATTATGAGTAAGGATGAGCTCAGGCATGTTCCCAACTCTGCGTGCCCGTGCCCACACCCGCCAGGAAGCTGAAACTTAGCAGCGCTAATCACAGGCAGTGAGACATTTCCCAATCCGTGGCTGCATAGATCGGGAAATGTCTCACTAAGTCTGATTAACTTGTCTTGCATACACACGGTCACACAAATGTTGGCCAACAATTACGAACATGGGAACGAGATGACATAAAATACATACGACTAGCCGAGAAAAATTAATTTCAATAGCCAGTGCGGCGCTTCAGCTTGATTCTGAGCATGCGTGAACTTTTGTGAGACGGACTTGTGTACACACGCTCATACTTTATAACAACAAAGTGAAGTTGGCGGAAAATTTGAGAACCTGCTCTCAAACATTTGTGGGCGGAAATTCCGACAGCAAATGTTCGATGGAGCATACACATGGTTGGACTTTTTGACAAAAAGCTCACATCGAACATTTCCTGTCGGAAAGTCTGACCATGTGTATATGGCATAAGTGTTCCCCATACCCAACAGAGACAGAAAATAGTGCACATTTTTTTCAGGGAACATTTACCAAAGATTCCAGTTGATGTAACAAGTCACTCAAAGGCTCGCTTCTTACCAGACTTTAACCACGCTGTGTCATTGCTCTCTCACCAACATCGACATGTACAATGCAGGACCAGCTGCCACAGCTAGTGCATGATGACGTTAAGGACCTGTACACATTTAGCATTGGAGATCTGAGGATCAAAGCCCCAAATGTAGCAGGGCCCTAGAGTAAGGTAAGTATTCCTCTCTATTAGATATCCCTCTAGATAAAATAAGCATTATATTTTGCTTATGCTGGAGGAGGGGGTGGAAGCAATTTTATATATATATATAGACAGTGGGGATGGTGTTCTTGGGGGTCTTAGGAAGCATTCCTCCTCCTCCAAACCCGGCGAGTTGAGTTGATGCCAAAGAGCTTGATTTTGATCCCATCTGACCACAGCACTTTCACCCAGTTCTCCTCTGAAGCATTCAGATGTTCATTAGCAAACTTCAGATGGGCCTATACATGTGCTTTCTTGAGCAGGGGGACCTTTTGGACGCTGCAGGATTTCAGTCCATCACAGAGTAGTGTGTTACCAATTGTTTTCTTGGTGACTATGGTCCCAGCTGCCTTGAGATCATTATCAACATTCTCCCGTGTAGTTCTGGATTGATTCCTCACTGTTCTCACGATCATTGAAACTGCACAAGGTGAGATTATGCTTAGAACCCCAGACCAAAGGAGACTGATAGTTATTTTGTGTTTCTACCATTTGCAAATAATTGCACCAACTTTTGTCACCCTCTCACCAATCTGCTTGGCAATGGTCTTGTAGCCCATTCCAGCTTTGTGTAGGTCTACAATCTTGTCCCTGACATCCTTGGAATCTGATTGATTGCTTCTGTGGACAGGTGTCTTTTTTTCAGGTAACAAGCTGAGATTAGGAGCACTCCCTTTTAGAGAGTGCTCCTAATCTCAGCTTGTTACCTGTATAGAAGATACCTGGGAGCCAGAAATCTTGCTGACTGATAGGGGATCAAATACTTATTTCACTCATTAAAATGCAAATCAATTTACAACTTTTTATATATATAGCGAGAGAGAGAGCAAAGTCCTTAGGGTGAGGTGCACATCGGTAACTGATGTCAGTGCAAAGAAATCAGACCTTCCCAAGGGCCATAAAATGAGGGAATTGCTGCACAAAAATGTCATGAAAAGATAAAAACAATACTGGAAATTACATAGTGTTCAAGGTATATATATAGCCTAGCTATAGCCTTTCTCCTAGCTAAAAGGTATATAATCTGGTAACACTAGTGCTCATAATACACAGAAGATACCCTACCCTGAGGAAGTCACGTGACAAGTGACGCAACGCATCAGACGGGACCTGTGACATCACTTCCAATGTCCAATGTACCCGTAAGTCGTGAGGAGACAATCTGCTGAGATTTTTACTGTTTATACTTTGTTCAAGTGATGTCATTGTGAGTGCTTAGTATACTTTTATTAGAAGGATTTTTGAGAAAGCATATTGCGCTATGAGATTTCTCTTTCCATGTGTTTGTGTAAACCCAAGGTGAGCGAAGTGCATCCAGGTAAATTTCTTAAAGGGAACATCATAAATGGAGAGTATCTTGCCAGATGGATGCCAGGCCCCAGAGGCTAACATCATTAAGGTGTTTTTTGACCTTGTATTGGTCACCTAAGAAGCTGAGCGGGCAATTCTTCCACAGGTAGTAGGTGGTGGATGTTTTTCTTTGCATGAAGGATCACCCCAGCACATGATATTTAGAAGTGGACTTTGTTGTACTTAAGGGACCCTTGATTGTTCATGGCAGTGTTTTGTTTACATACTTGGACTGATTGATTTTCACCATTTAATCACTGCATTGGATTTGCGCAAGGAGTGTATTAATTAAGGATTTAAAGTGATATAATTAGTTCATGTATTTATTAATTTAATAATTTAATAAATTTAATTTAGTTTATTAAGGTAAACTATACTATACTATAGTATTCAAATTTTGAACAGCACACTATTTTTATTTATGATTTATTTATTTTATTATATTTGCATAAGCTGTTCATTTATAAAAGGCTGTTAGAAACATGGTGCCAGCTGTCAGACTAATGACGCGTACACACGGTCAGAATTTCCGACAACAAATGTTCGATGTGAGTTTGAATTCCGACTGTGTGTATGCTCCATCGGACATTTGCTGTCGGAATTTCCGCCAACAAATGTTTGAGAGCTGGTTCTCAAATTTTCCAACAACAAAACTTGTCAGAGATTCAGAGCGTGTGTACACAATTCCGACGCACATAATTCCACGCATGCTCAGAATCAAGCTGAAGAGCCGCACTGGCTATTGAACTTCATTTTTCTCAGCTCGTCGTACGTGTTGTACGTCACCGTGTTCTTGACGATTGGAATTTCCGACAACATTTGTGCGACCATGTGTATGCAAGACAAGCTTGAGCCAACATCCGTCGGAAAAAAATCCACGGTTTTGTTGTCGGAATGTGCGATCATGTGTACGCGGCATAAGACTTGCTGTTTGGCTAATGTGCGTGCGTGCACATCCACTACCAACAAGCAGCCTATTTAACCAATTCTCGTCGATATGGCACATATATGCGGCTTCTCAGTGGGTGGGATTTAACTTTGATAGGCAGCATATATGTGTCCTTTTGTAAACAGTTTTCTGTGCTGAAAGTGCGCGCCCTGCTCACTCCGAGCACAGTCACCAATGGGATGCCAGAAATCTCCCAATGCATACTTGCAATCAAGAGCTTTATGATCATGTGACCGCTGTGACAACCAATCACAGTGGTTACATGACCCGGATGGCCACCTCTGCCTCCCAGCATTTAAAAAGCTCTAAAAAGGCTGAGTGGCAGCTGCGGAAAGGGGTTAAACCTGAACTCGGCATTAGTTCTTTGCTGTATGGTCTTCAGCCTTGTTTCTGTGATCCAGTCTGATGCGCATACGTGATCCTGTTACTGACCCAGCTTCCTCTCTGACCCTGCTCTCAGGTTAGCCTTGTTTGCTCCTGTTTGCTGTCTGCCTCTGCTACCCACCATGGCTTGGACTTTTGACCATGCTTCTGCCTAGTGACTCTGTACCTCACCACCAAATTGTTGCCAACTTCTGTCTGTTCCCGACTCTGATTCTGCTTATGTCTTCATGTCTGTCCATTCAGCTGTCACTTAACCAGGTGTGGAACCTGACTCCACCATCAAGTGAACTTGGTGTGTCTACAGTGTATCACCAGCTGTACTTATGCTTGTCAGATACCAGTGCACACAGGTTCCTGTTTACGGTGTCTACACACTTGTACATTTCCTTTACCTGGCAGTCCCTATATCAACATCCAGGGGTGCTTGGATGGGAATCATGCAAGAGGCCACCCTCGTCATCTTAGGCTCTGCAAACAGGTACGTAAAATATGCTTTTAATTCTTAGTGGAGCACAAATTGTCCCCTAGTACAGTGGTCATCAACCCTGTCCTAAGGGCACACTAACAGGCCAGGTTTGCAAGATAACTGAAATACATCACAGGTGATATCATTTGCTGTTCAGTGATTGCAGTATTCTAGTCTGCATCTCCCCAAGGTAATACATAAAACCTGGCCTGTTAGTGAGCCCTGAAGACAGGGTTGATGACCACTGCCCTAGTACATAGGACCAGTTTGCAAGTTTCTGGAGAATGCAAAATCTGCTGCAGCTCTGCTTAGAAACCAATCAGCTTTTTCTTTTGTTTTTGTCAAAGTTTAATTGAAATAGATGACCAGTTGGACCAGATTTTGCACTCTCCAATTTTAGAAAATCAACCTGATTGTGTTGTCCCATCTTAACTCTCTGGTGAACCACGACAGACACACTTTAAATGTCATCCATTTATTTGACACCACCCCCTCCAAACTGTGTCCTTGTCCAACATGTATTATTTGCCATTAGAATATTTGGCTGCTTGAAGCTAACTTTAGTGTTCTGTTTATCTAATGCAAAATGTGCACCCTTGAATGAATTCCTTAAACTTCGTTTTAGCCATAGCAATAAGATATTACTTTCCATATCTCTTTATCTCTATTATGATGAAGCTTAAGTCTGGTTGGCTGCTGTAAAAATGGAGAGATGCCTATACTCAACCAACTTCATTTAATAGGTTGCCAAATATGTTCCAATTCTGCCCCTATAGACATAGACATTTGATGTCTATTTTTATCAGATAATAAAGAATGCTTCCTGACTGTTGGGTCATGACACTGTGGGTTTTATTTCATAAAGGCAGATTAGCTGTACCTTTGCGGGGGGGGGGGGGGGGGGGGGATTTTCTTCCGCTCAGTGAATGTAGTAAAATTAATTTTGCAAAGAATACCCAATAGAGTACAAGTAAAATGAAAGAAAAAATGAAAGTAAAATGATGGAAAAAGATACAATTTGAAAGTCCTATAGGCCTTTAGAAAATCAAACATTGTGTGTCTTTTTTTCCTTATTTTGAAAAAAGGGAAAAGAAGTTCCTTACCACATACTGTATGCATCACATTTCAGCTGACTGAGTTATAAGACACAATGCAGAGGTTATTGATGCTATTGAGGAGAGGCAAAAGTCTTCTTAACCCTTGCTCTTGGGTTGACATTTGCCTTTCTATTGCCTCCTTAAAAAAATGTTCTTCCTATGAAATGTATCCATGTGAAAATCTCCAGGTTAAAACTTCCATTTTCTGCAAAGGCTGTATTGTCATGGGAACTAGCAAGGGGCATAGAAGTAAAAAATGTCAGCTTCCATCTCTGGCTTCTAACTGAAATGATTTACATAATAACCATTTGGCTTTGAGACATAAAAAGGCTATCACAAATATACCCAATCCTGAGGTTTAATCTTGACCCACATTTTGCTGTGCCATGTCTCATCAGACAACTATGAATCATACAGAAATATAAAGGTATTTATTTAAAAAGTTCAATATACAGTATTTGTATAAAATGATTTCTCCTTTTGTGTACTATTTCTCATTGCAGTTTCCTAAACCATTGTGCTGTGAAGTTAGTTGAGGCATTTTAATTATTGTTTAAGAAATGCAGTTTTAGTGATGCTGCATTCATTGCTACAGGGCACCACGTTCTGTTCTTTTGAACATTTGAATCAAAACTACACCATATCCAACAAATACCTACAGATACGCCATTTCTTCCAAAAGGCTATCTCCCAAATAAGGGATGATGCTAGAACACAATTTGAAAATTTGTGCCATGAAGGGTCCAGAGATAGAGGGCCGATTTCCACATTATATATGCACCTAAATGACCATCACACAGAAGCTAAATCCCAGAAAATGCTGGGATGGGAATCCAAGGTAGGCCTGGAGTTTTCAGCAGAAGACTGGTGTGATATGGTCACTAATATGCATAAATGTACCCGCTCAGTTGCCATTAAAGAAACAGCAGGTGAAACTGCACACTAGATGGTATTATACACCAGTTAGGATTCATAGAATGTTCCCAGCCATCCCAGACAAATGTTTCAGAGACTGTGGAGAAAGAGGTACTCTCCTCCATACTTTCTGGAGCTGTAAGGTTCTGGGCTCTATCTGGCAGCAGACAGCTATGAAAGTACTCCAAATAACGGGATCAAACATCACCTTGACATATCAAATGTGTATTTTGTTTGCGGACCTCCCGGAGGTCATACCCTCTGAGCAAGAATTGGTCCACACGCTGTTTAGTGCTATACAATGGGCAATAGCCCTAAAGTGGCTTAAACCCTCAGTCCAATGGTCCCAGGTTCTTCTTCGCATGGAATCAATAAAACTGATGGAACACATCCACCACACACTTATGGATGCTATGCGAATCTTTGAATGAAAATGGGGCCCCTGGCCAGCTTCTTAGTGGGCTTTAGGGCAATTCTGCCTCATGGGAACCAGAAAGCACTTCCGACTCTAACAGCGGGATTTGTTATGGGCCTGTTTTATTTAAAAACCAACACCAATGGTGCCTTGACTATATAGGAACATATGCAGATAAATTAGACACGATAGTTATGCAGTGAGTGTTGTATAACACCTGTTGCACTAGTAGCAGTATTTTTTTTTTTTTTATCTTTTTAGTTTTGTAAAAAGTTAATCAATAGCATTACAAGAACTTGAGCATTGTGCGTGTTACCTACAAAACTTTTGGATTTCAGCACTCCATTCAGATGACTGTTTGTATTTACACAAATTCTACCTATGTATAACACTCTCAATGCTGATTAAGGTAATTGTTATATTTTTTCCATGTACCTGTTTGAATTTAATAAAAACATTTGAAAACAAGAAATGCAGGTTTAGAATATCATATTAATATAAATGTTATGCAAAATGGTTATTATTATAAACAATTATTTGTATGTTTAACATTTATGTTTAACACAGTTGTATTCATTTGAGAATTACTAATTGGAGACATAGAATAAATAAGAAACATCAACTCTCTTTTCTAATATATTAGCACATTAGACCATATAATATAAGAATGAAATACTTATAATATTATAAAATGTTGAATTATTAGGAAAAACCACCAATTCCAAGCATGATAGGCATAGACTAATGAATTCCAAGCATGATAGGAAAAGACCATGAAAGGAATAGACATAATATAAAAGCAGAGGAATATTGAGAACAATGATGGTTTTATATACAGAATATATAGCAGGGTTGGGTCTAAAATAATTTGATTAGGAAAGGTTTGGAAGAGTATAGACCTATTTCAAGAAGTCAATGTGCATTGATATTATTGCCCTAGCTATCTCTAACCCTTCACTCCCTTCAATACAAAAGTAAATGTTATGAAGCACTCATAGATTGGTAGATACATAGGCTTGTCAGCAGGCCCAGACTGGCAATAGGATACTGGTCCATGGCATGTATATGACCGGGCTACACGGCGGGAGGTAAGTACCAACTGCAGTCTGGAAAAGGCTAACACAGACCACGGTTGCCACTCACCTCCCACTATATTTCCATGCCTGTGTCTCCTCTCTTGGCTCTCCCACCCTGCCAACAAAGTCATCCTATCAGCAGAGCAGGGGAGGGGAGGATCTGGAGATCTGCACAGAGAGTGGGAGTTTTTTCATATTAACAAGCGGGTAATCACCCGCTTGTTAATATGATCGAGATCTGCAGCTCCTGCTGATAGGATGACATATATTCGTCGGGGTGAGAGACCCTGGAGAGGACACACAGGCTGAATCTTTCCTCTGTCCTTCCGAAGTAGGACTGTGCAGGAGAGGCAGAGAGTAAAAAGAGCACTGTGATTTGAGAGAAACAGGGGGCATGACTGCAAGGGGTACCATGATGGGGGGCTGTGATTGGCAGGGGCACTGTAATGTAAAGAGGCACTTTGATATAAAGGAGACTGTACTGTAAAGGGACTAGGCTTGTGCAATTTTTGTTTAATAATGAATCTAAATTTGGCTGAATTTTACATCTTTCGAACATTCAGATGCATCCGAATGTCCGAATAAAAAAATAACAAATTTCAACTAATACGAAAGAAATGATAGTGGATATAACAATTGAATTCGACATGATTCGGTAATTTGTTAAAGAACTAATGAAACAAAAGGTCAACTCAAAGTAAATCTTACAGTCCAATCAGCTGATTAATTTTGTGCTGGAGGTTAGATTACTGGCAAAATGCATTTCTGAGTGAGAAGGGTGTTGTATTGTATTTGAGCAGAGGAGAAGAGATATGGTCATTGTGTGTGTTAAAAGATTCAATAAACAAACGACTTTCCAAACTACGAATTATTATCACGAATATATATACATACATAAATATCAAATTTCAACTAATATGATCGAAATTATAGCACATATAACTAATGAATTTGACATGATTCGAGATTCAGTATAACGAATATCGACACTCTACAGGAATAATGAATTATCCGAAAACGTATTAACGTAACATAATAAATATAACAGAACAAAATTTTGTATTTTATGAATGACAACAAACCGAAACTAAACAAAATTTTCCACTGTGCACAAGTCTAATAGGGACACTATAACCATTACAGTACCCCTTTACAGTGCAGTCCCCTTTATATCACAGTGCCCCTTTACGTTACAGCATGGAGGACCGACTCAGTGAATATCCCATCACCAACCGCCCCCATGAAAGCCCACCCCCAGTCCCCAGAAAAATTGGCTGCTCTGTTTAAAATGCCCAGGCCTATTTTTAACTTGTTATGGACTGCCCCACACAGATATACTACGGCAGGGCAGTACGTGATTTCATGCACTTGGTCTGAGGAGCTTGCACGCATCACCAGCGACCCGCTCCCACTGTGTCAAACTGCCAATCAGCGGGTCCGGCAGATGCGATGTCCACCGGGACACACCGATCATTCTCAGGATGTAAACAAGACAGACCGCTGTTCTGTGAAAGGGGAAGGTGGATCTCTATCTTCCCCCAGTCAAAGCATCCCCACACTGTTAGAAAGCACTCCCTAGGAGCATATTTAACCCTTTGATTGCCCCTGATGTTAACCCCTTCCCTGCCAATGTCATTAGTACAGTGACAGTGCATTTTTTTTTAGCACTGATCACTGTATTAGTGTCACTGGTCCCAAAAAAAGTGTCACTTAGTGTCAGATTTGTCTGCCGCAATGTCACGATCCCATTAAAGATTGCTGATCCCCGCAATTACTAGTAAAAAAAAGAATAATAAAATTCAATAAATATATCCCATAGTTTGTAGACGCTATAAAGTTTGTGCAAACCAATCACTATACGCTTATTGGGATTTTTTTTTTACCAAAAACATATAGCAGAATACATATTGGCCTAAATTGATGAAGAAATTAGTTTTTTTTATTGGGTATGTTTTATAGCATAAAGTAAAAAATGTTGTGTTTTTTTTCAAAATTGTTGGTCTTTTTTTGTTTCTAGTGCAAAAAATAAAAACCGCAGAGGTGATCAAATACCACCAAAAGAAAGCTCTATTTGTGGGAAAAAAAGGGCATCAATTTTATTTGGGTACAGTCTCGCACGACTGCGCAATTGTCAGTTAGTAACGCAGTGCCATTTTGCAAAAAATGGCCTGGTCATGAAGGGGGGTAAACCTTCCGGGGCTTAAGTGGTTAATCTCAGTCCAGGCCTGCTTGTCATCTAATCTCTTCCTACAGTCAGTGTATATTGAACTTTCACACTGAAATAGGGAAAGTTAAAATACAGGGAAAAAGGTGAATACACAGTTGAAATACTATAATACTGTATGTAAGAACTGTTTTTCCTGCCAAAAGATGTTTTTTTTTTTCATTTTAATCAGTTTTGTGATGCAGACACTTCTTTCGGGGTCCATAGTCAGGTGCTAAATTGCAGCAGCCTGGCTTGAAATAAGCACTAACCTGTGACTGGACAGTAAAGCACTGATGAGACCATCACTCTGCACTCTCGGCTCTGTTATTTGGACAACCTGCAATCCTGTAAAGAGTGCTGTAGAATTTTAGAAGATTACAGGAGCTTTATTTTTAAAATAGATTTAAGTGCACTTATTTTTATTGAATTTACCTGTGGTTTTGTTTAGACAAAATATTAATAAATTGTGTGTGTTGCTGAAAATTGTAAGAGCATAGACAATTTGCTTTTGCACGTCATTTTTTCCTTAAACTAAAACAATGAAAATTCCTTATATACACTATAATATTATATATATATATATATATATATATATATATATATATATATATATATATATATATATATACTGTATATCCACTTGTTGACCAGGCACGCTTTGACATAATTTGTTTACAAGTAAGAATCAGTATTTTTTGCTATATATTTTCTTAACAGAGGCCCTAGAGCAGTGGTTCTCAACCTGGGGGTCGAATGACGATTTGCCAGGTGCCAGGGGTCACCGAATCCTGGGCTGTTCCTGAAGCCTGCACCACTCTCCAGCCTTTTTGCAGTTGCCCAGCAGGGCTGTCCCTGGAGCCTTTGGCACCCCCATCAGCCTCTTCGCAGCTGCTCATTCAGTTGACGGCATGGCTGGGGGGGCAGAGACTAGAGGTCAGCTGACTGGTGAGGAATGTCAAATGTGAGGGGCTGGAGGAGACCCCATCTCCTGATTTCGACATAGTGTCAATGCTGCGAGACACCAAAAAGTCGGAGACACAGTGAAGCCGGAGACACAGTGAGTAACACTACCTGTGATTATAGTTGCCATTAAAAGTCCCCACTACAGTTCTCAGATCAGCAGATGACCTTGATCAAGAGCACCTAAGTTAGTTGATCAGAACTCCCCCCAGCACTGCCACTGATCCCAACTCCCCGCCAGCACTGCCACTTATTCCATTCCCACCACCCCAATAAGGAGTAATGTCGCGTACACACGACCGTTTTTTCCATCGGAGTAAACTCTGAAGGTTTTTC